>NC_136880.1:2797486-3134986 GCF_949152265.1 Phoxinus phoxinus
ACACTACACTACACTACACTACACTACACAACACAACACTACACTACACTACACAACACTACACACTACACTACACAACACTACACAACACTACACAACACTACACAACACTACACTACACTACACAACACTACACAACACTACACTACACTACACTACACAACACTACACACTACACAACACTACACAACACTACACAACACTACACTACACTACACTACACAACACTACACTACACAACACAACACTACACAACACTACACAACACTACACTACACTACACAACACAACACTACACTACACTACACTACACAACACTACACAACACTACACAACACAACACAACACTACACAACACAACACTACACAACACAACACAACACTACACAACACTACACAACACTACACTACACAACACTACACTACACTACACAACACTACACAACACTACACAACACTACACAACACAACACTACATAACACAACACTACACAACACTACACAACACTACACAACACAACACAACACAACACAACACAACACTACACTACACTACACAACACTACACTACACTACACTACACAACACAACACTACATAACACAACACTACACAACACTACACAACACTACACAACACAACACAACACAACAACACAACACTACACTACACTACACAACACTACACTACACTACACAACACTACACTACACTACACAACACTACACTACACTACACAACACTACACAACACTACACTACACTACACAACACTACACTACACTACACAACACAACACAACACTACACAACACTACACTACACAACACTACACAACACAACACTACACTACACTACACTACACAACACTACACTACACTACACAACACTACACAACACAACACTACACAACACTACACAACACTACACAACACTACACTACACTACACTACACTACACTACACAACACTACACAACACAACACAACACTACACAACACTACACTACACAACACTACACTACACAACACAACACTACACTACACTACACTACACTACACAACACTACACTACACAACACTACACAACACAACACTACACAACACTACACTACACAACACTACACTACACTACACTACACTACACAACACTACACTACACAACACAACACAACACTAAACAACACTACACAACACTACACAACACTACACAACACTACACTACACAACACTAAAGTACACTACACAACACTACACCACACTACACTACACAACACTACACTACACTACACTACACTAACTACACAACACTACACTACACTACACAACACTACACAACACTACACTACACAACACTACACTACACTACACAACACAACACTACACAACACTACACTACACTACACTACACTACACTACACAACACTACACTACACTACACTACACAACACTACACAACACTACACATCACTACACTACACTACACTACACTACACTACACAACACTACACTACACAACACTACACTACACTACACTACACAACACTACACAACACTACACATCACTACACTACACTACACTACACAACACTACACTACACTACACAACACTACACTACACTACACTACACAACACTACACTACACTAACTACACCACACAACACTACACTACACTACACAACACTACACTACACAACACTACACTATATAACACTACAAAGTGTTAACAAAGAGTAATCTGTTTTTAACTAATCTCTTTCTTTCTAACTAACTAATCTATCTTTCTTTTTAACTATTCTTTCTTTCTTTCAAATTAATATTTCTTCCTTTCTTTCAAATTAATATTTCTTTCTTTCTTTCTAACTAATCTATCTATCTTTCAAACTAAATTTATCTATCTTTCTTTCTAACTAATCTTTCTTTCTTTCTTTCTAACTATTTTTTATTTCCTTTCTAACTAATATTTCATTCCTTCTTTCTAACTAATCTTTCTTTTTCTTTCTAACTAATCTTTCTTTCTTTCAATTTTTTCTTTCTTTCTTTCTTTTTTCTTTCTAACTAATATTTCTTTCTTTCTAAATAATCTATCTTCTTTTCTTTCTAACTATTCTTTCTTTCTAACGAATCTTTCTTTCTTTCTAACTAATCTATCGATCAAAATTTAAACTACTTTAAACTTCTAACTACTTTAAACTTCATCAATCTCTCATGTCTGGCTTTTTCAAGCCAACTTAAAGTTTGTCTCAAACTTTTTTTTCTAGTTATTATTAAGTTGGCTTGGAAAAGCCAACTTACTGAAATCCTATTTAAACTTATTATTATTATTCTTCTGACCTAAATTTCTGACTCTATCTCCTCCTAGAGCTTTAACTCTACAAACTCCAAACTCGGGTCAGACTTTCAGACTGTTCTGACTTAGTGTGCTATATCTTTTCAGACTGATTTGAGTTTCAGTTTTCTTAAAAATTAATATTAAAAATCATAAAAATCCCATTGACTTACATTGGAGAGTGCTCAAATTGAGCCAAGACTACGGTGGCCCATTAGTGCACAAGCCAAAAACTCAAAACTAAACTCCCTGAAGCCCCAGACTCAATTAAACTATACCATTCTATCTATCTATCTATCTATCTATCTATCTATCTATCTATCTATCTATCTATCTATCTATCTATCTATCTATCTATCTATCTTCAAACTATATCTATCTATCTATCTATCTATCTATCTATCTTCAAACTATATCTGTCTATCTTCAAACTCTATCTATCTGTCTATCTTCAAACTCTATCTATCTATCTATCTATCTGTCTATCTATCTATCTATCTATCTATCATCTTCAAACTATATCTATCTATCTATCTATCTATCTATCTATCTATCTTCAAACTATATCTATCTATCTATCTATCTATCTTCAAACTATATCTATCTATCTATCTATCTTCAAACTATATCTATCTATCTTCAAACTATATCTATCTATCTATCTATCTATCTATCTATCTATCTATCTATCTATCTATCTATCTTCAAACTCTATCTATCTATCTATCTCTCTTCAAACTCTATCTATCTATCTATCTTCAAACTATATCTATCTATCTATCTATCTATCTATCTATCTTCAAACTATATCTGTCTATCTTCAAACTCTATCTATCTATCTGTCTATCTTCAAACTCTATCTATCTATCTATCTATCTATCTATCTATCTATCTATCTATCTATCTATCTATCTATCTATCTATCTATCTATCTATCTATCTATCTATCTACTATATCTATCTATCTATCTACAAACTATATCTATCTATCTATCTATCTTCAAACTATATCTATCTATCTATCTTCAAACTATATCTATCTATCTATCTAATCCATCTTTCTTTCTTTCTAACTAATCCATCTTTCTTTCTTTCTAACTAATCCTTCTTTCTTTCTAACTAACTAATCTTTCTTTCTTTTGTTCTTTCTTTCTTTCTAACTAATCCATCTTTCTTTCTTTCTAACTAATCCATCTATCTTTCTTTCTAACTAATCCATCTTTCTTTCTTTCTAACTAATCCATCTTTCTGTCTAACTAATCCATCTTTCTTTCGTTCTTTCTTTCTTTCTTTCTAACTAATCCATCTTTCTTTCTTTCTTTCTTTCTAACTAATCCATCTTTCTGTCTAACTAACTAATCTTTCTTTCGTTCTTTCTTTCTTTCTAACTAATCCATCTTTCTTTCTTTCTTTCTTTCTTTCTTTCTTTCTTTCTTTCTTTCTTTCTTTCTTTCTTTCTCTCTTTCTTTCTAACTAATCCATCTTTCTATTTTTCCAACTAATCCATCTATCTTTCTTTATTTCCTTCTAACTAATCCATCTTTCTTTCTTTCCAACTAATCCATCTATATTTCTTTCTTTCTTTCTTTCTAACTAATCCATCTTTCTTTCTAACTAATCCATCTTTCTTTCTTTCTAACTAATCCATTTTTCTTTCTTTCTAACTAATCCATCTTTCTTTCTTTCTTTCTAACTAATCCATTTTTCTTTCTTTCTAACTAATCCATCTTTCTTTCTTTCTTTCTAACTAACTAACTATTTTTTCTTTCTAACTAATCCATCTTTCTTTCTTTCCAACTAATCCATCTATCTTTCTTTCTAACTAATCCATCTTTCTTTCTTTCTAACTAATCCATCTTTCTGTCTAACTAATCCATCTTTCTTTCGTTCTTTCTTTCTTTCTAACTAATCCATCTTTCTTTATTTCTTTCTAACTAATCCATCTTTCTTTCTTTCTTTCTTACTAATCCATCTATCTTTCTTTCTTTCTTTCTTTCTTTTTAACTAACTAATCTTTCTTTCTTTCTAACTAATCCATCTATCTTTCTCTCTTTCTTTCTAACTAATCCATCTTTCTTTCTTTCTTTCTAACTAATCTATCTTTCTGTCTAACTAACTTTAACACAACACAACACTACATACCACTACACAGCACTACACTACACAACACTACACAACACTACACTACACTACACTACACAACACTACACAACACTACACTACACTACACTACACTACACAAAGCTACACAACACTACACTACACTAAACTACACTACACTACACTACACTACACTACACAACACTACACTACACTACACAAAGCTACACAACACTACACTACACTACACTACACAACACTACACTACACTACACAACAATACACTACACTACACAACAATACACTACACTACACAACACTACACTACACAACACTACACTACACAACACTACACAACACTACACAACAATACACTACACTACACTACACTACACTACACAACACTACACTACACAACACTACACTACACAACACAACACAACAATACACTACACTACACAGCACTACACTACACAACACTACACAACACTACACTACACTACACTACACGACACGACACTACACAACACTACACTACACTACACTACACTACACTACACAACACAACACTACACTACACTACACTACACTACACATCACTACACTACACTATACAACACTACACTACACTACACTACACTACACTACACAACACTACACTACACATCACTACACATCACTACACTACACTACACTACACAACACTACACAACACTACACAACACTACACTACACATCACTACACTACACTACACAACACTACACTACACAACACTACACAACACTACACTACACAACACAACACTACACTTAACAACACTAAACTACACTACACAACACAACACTACACATCACTACACATCACTACACTACACTACACTACACAACACTACACTACACATCACTACACTACACTACACAACACTACACTACACTACACATCACTACACATCACTACACATCACTACACTACACTACACTACACAACACTACACTACACATCACTACACTACACTACACAACACTACACTACACTACACTACACAACACTACACAACACTACACTACACAACACTACAGTACACTACACTACACTACACTACACTACACTATACAACACTACACTACACTACACTACACTACACTACACTACACAACACTTCACTACACATCACTACACTACACTACACAACACTACACTACACATCACTACACTACACTACACTACACAACACTACACTACACTACACAACACTACACTACACAACACAACACAACACTACACTTAACAACACTAAACTACACTACACAACACTACAGTACACTACACTACACTACACAACACTACACTACACTACACAACACTACAGTACACTACACTACACAACACTACACTACACAACACTACACTACACAACACAACACTACACTATACTACACAACACTACACAACACTACACTACACTACACTACACTACACTACACTTAACACTAAACTACACTACACAACACTACACAACACTACACTACACAACACTACAGTACACTACACTACACTACACTACACTACACAACACTACAGTACACTACACTACACTTAACAACACTAAACTACACTACACAACACAACACTACACAACACTACACTACACTACACTACACTACACATCACTACACATCACTACACATCACTACACTACACTACACTACACAACACTACACTACACATCACTACACTACACTACACAACACTACACTACACAACACTACACAACACTACACTACACAACACAACACTACACTTAACAACACTAAACTACACTACACAACACTACAGTACACTACACTACACTACACTATACAACACAACACTACACTACACTACACAACACAACACTACACTACACTACACAACACTTCACTACACATCACTACACTACACTACACAACACTACACTACACTACACTACACAACACAACACTACACTTAACAACACTAAACTACACTACACATCACTACACTACACTACACAACACTACACAACACTACACAACACTACACTACACTACACAACACAACACTACACTTAACAACACTAAACCACACTACACAACACAACACTACACAACACTACACTACACTACACTACACTACACATCACTACACATCACTACACAACACTACACAACACTACACAACACTACACTACACAACACAACACTACACTTAACAACACTAAACCACACTACACAACACTACACTACACTACACATCACTACACATCACTACACATCACTACACTACACTACACTACACAACACTACACTACACATCACTACACTACACTACACTACACTACACTACACTACACAACACTACACAACACTACACTACACAACACTACACTACACATCACTACACTACACTACACTACACAACACTACACTACACTACACAACACTACACTACACTACACAACACAACACAACACTAAACTTAACAACACTAAACTACACTACACAACACTACAGTACACTACACTACACTACACTACACTACACTACACAACACTACAGTACACTACACTACACTACACAACACTACACTACACAACACTACACAACACAACACTACACTATACTACACAACACTACACAACACTACACAACACTACACTACAGTACACTACACTACACTACACTACACTATTCAACACTACACTACACAACACTACACTACACTACACAACACTACACTACACTACACAACACTACACTACACTACACAACACTACACAACACTACACTACACAACACAACACTACACTATACTACACAACACTACACAACACAACACTACACTACACTACACTACACTACACTACACAACCCTACACAACACTACACTACACTACACTACACAACACTACACTACACAACACTACACAACACTACACTACACAACACTACACAACACTACACTACACTACACAACACTACACTACACTACACTACACTACACAACACTACACAACACTACACAACACTACACTACACACTACACTTAACAACACTAAACTACACTACACAACACTACACAACACTACACTACACAACACTACAGTACACTACACTACACAACACTACACTACACTACACTACACAACACAACACTACACTACACTACACTACACTACACATCACTACACATCACTACACTACACTACACTACACTACACTACACTACACAACACTACACTACACAACACTACACTTAACAACACTAAACTACACTACACAACACTACACTACACAACACTACAGTACACTACACTACACTACACAACACTACACTACACTACACTACACAACACTACAGTACACAACACTACACAACACTACACTACACAACACTACACTACACTACACAACACTACACTACACTACACAACACTACACAACACTACACTACACAACACAACACTACACTATACTACACAACACTACACAACACTACACAACACTACACTACACAACACTACACTTAACAACACTAAACTACACTACACAACACAACACTACACTATACAACACTACACTACACTACACTACACTACACTACACTACACTACACAACACTACAGTACACTACACTACACTACACAACACTACACTACACAACACTACACTACACTACACAACACTACACTACACTACACTACACAACACTACACTACACAACACTACACTACACTACACTACACAACACTACACAACACTACACTACACTACACTACACAACACAACACTACACTATACTACACAACACTACACAACACTACACTACACTACACTACACAACCCTACACAACACTACACTACACTACACTACACAACACTACACAACACTACACAACACTACACTACACTACACTACACAACACTACACTACACTACACAACACTACACTTAACAACACTAAACTACACTACACAACACAACACTACACAACACTACACTACACTACACTACACAACACTACACTACACTACACAACACTACACTTAACAACACTAAACTACACTACACAACACAACACTACACAACACTACACTACACTACACTACACTACACAACACTACAGTACACTACACTACACTACACAACACTACACTACACAACACTACACTACACTACACTACACTACACAACACTACACTACACAACACAACACTACACTACACTACACAACACTACACTACACTACACTACACAACACTACACAACACTACACAACACAACACTACACTATACTACACAACACTACACAACACTACACTACACTACACTACCCTACACAACACTACACTACACTACACAACACTACACAACACTACACTACACAACACTACACAACACAACACTACACAACACTACACTACACAACACTACACTACACTACACTACACTACACAACACTACACAACACAACACTACACTACACTACACTACACAACACTACACAACACTACACAACACTACACTACACTACACTACACAACACTACACAACACTACACTACACTACACTACACAACACTACACTACACAACACTACACTACACAACACTACACTACACTACACTACACAACACTACACTACACTACACAACACTACACAACAGTACACTACACAACACTACACTACACTACACTACACTACACAACACTACACTACACAACACTACACTACACAACACAACACAACACTACACTACACTACACAACACTACACTACACTAACTACACTACACAACACAACACTACACTACACTACACAACACTACACTATATAACACTACAAAGTGTTAACAAAGAGTAATCTGTTTTTAACTAATCTCTTTCTTTCTAACTAACTAATCTATCTTTCTTTTTAACTATTCTTTCTTTCTTTCAAACTAATATTTCTTCCTTTCTTTCAAATTAATATTTCTTTCTTTCTTTCTAACTAATCTATCTGTCTTTCAAACTAAATTCATCTATCTATCTTTCTTTCTAACTATTTTTTCTTTCCTTTCTAACTAATATTTCATTCCTTCTTTCTAACTAATCTTTCTTTTTCTTTCTAACTAATCTTTCTTTCTTTCAATTTTTTCTTTCTTTCTTTCTTTTTTCTTTCTAACTAATATTTCTTTCTTTCTAAATAATCTATCTTCTTTTCTTTCTAACTATTCTTTCTTTCTAACGAATCTTTCTTTCATTCTAACTAATCTATCGATCAAAATTTAAACTACTTTAAACTTCTAACTACTTTAAACTTCATCAATCTCTCATGTCTGGCTTTTTCAAGCCAACTTAAAGTTTGTCTCAAACTTTTTTTTCTAGTTAATGGTGCTTGCTTTAGCAAGGCATCATTATTGTTATTGCTCATACTTATTAATGGTGCTTGCTTTAGCAAGGCATCATTATTGTTATTGCTCATACTTATTATTCTTCTTCTTCTTCTTCTTCTTCCACTTTTTTTTCGTCTCGCTACTCCTCCCGCAGTTTTTGTCACAGACCCATGAATGAGGTGTCAAAACGTGCGGCCTATTTGGGAATGGTGTGCTATGACTTTTATAAGCGGTTGGGCGTACGATGTTCGCCCGTCGGGCGAAATAGCAGCGAAAAAAAACGCATAGACTTACATTGCGAAAAGCACGTAACGCCCCATAGCTCAGAGCGAGGATTTCGTAGAAATGTGAAATTTACGACATTTGTAGAGGCTGGCAGGCTCTTTAAGAATATACCTCACAATGGGGTAAAAGTTGCACCCCTGGGGGGCAGGAGCGCCCCAAAATTTTCCCATTCATTGTCTATGGCATAGGACGCCCCATGAAATGGGCCGTCCTACACCATAGTAAGCGATTTTGTATTGAACATAACTCTGGATCACAGTGTCATAGAGACAAGGGGGCGGGCTCATTTTACTCAGACGACCAATCAGTCTCTCAGGATCATTGTGAAGCTATCAGGCCACGCCCCTAGCAACCATTTAGAGCACCTTAGCAACAAGTTCCATAGACTTCCATTGAAAGAGATCAAATGGATATCTCTGGATAGAAGAGTCATAGAAACATGAGGGTGGTCTCGTTTGACTCGGGGCAGCAAACAGCCAATCATGAATCACATCAACACTTCCTAGCCCCTCCCTAGCAACCATTGTCGAGCACCTTAGCAACCAAAATTCACAGACTCATAGCTCAGAGCAAGGATGTCGCAGAAACGTGTAATTTGGCACATTTAAAGAGACTGGCAGGCTCTGTAAGAACATACCACACAATGGGGTAAAAGTTGCACCCCGGGGGGGTAGGAGGGGCCCAAAGTTGCCCCAATGAAGTACTATGGTGTAGGACAGCCCATGAAATGGGCTGTCCTACACCATAGTAAGCGATATTCTATTGAACATAACTCTGGATCACATTTGAAGAGGCTGGTAGGCTCTGTAACAACATACCACACAATGGGGTAAACTTTGCACCCCTGGGGGGCAGGAGTGGCCCAAAGTTGCCCCAATGAAGTACTATGGTGTAGGACAGCCCATGAAATGGGCTGTCCTACACAATAGTAAGCGATATTCTATTGAACATAACTCTGGATCACATTTGAAGAGGCTGGTAGGCTCTGTAACAACATACCACACAATGGGGTAAAAGTTGCACCCCTGGGGGGCAGGACCGGCCCAAAGTTGCCCCATTCACGTACTATGGTGTAGGACAGCCCATGAAATGGGCTGTCCTACACCATAGAAACCGCATTTGTATTGAACATAACTCTGGATCACAGTGTCATAGAGACAAGGGGGCGGGCTCATTTTACTCAGACGACCAATCAGTCTCTCAGGATCATTGTGAAGCTTTCAAGCCACGCCCTAGCAACCATTTAGAGCTCCTTAGCAACAAGCTCCATAGACTTCCATTGAAAGACATCAAAGGGATATCTCAGGATAGAAGTGTCATAGAAACATGAGGGTGGGCTCGTTTGACTCGGGGCAGCAAACAGCCAATCCCCAATCACCTCAACACATTCTAGCCCCTCCCTAGCAACCATTGTCGAGCACCTTAGCAACCAAAATCCAAAGAGGGATATCTTAAATTCTGAACGTCACAGAGACGTGGGAGTTGGTTTATATCATTCATACTGACAAGCAGCCTTTGGAGTTTCATGATTGGCGCTGCCAAGCCACTCCCTAGCAACAAAAGAGAGTACCCTAGCAACCATTTTGCAAGACCTATATCTCTGCATCAAAACATCGTATAGAGATGGGGGTTGGTTTATACATTCACACTGACTTTGGAGCTTCGTTATTGGCAAATGCCAAGACACTCCCTAGCAACCAAACAGATTACCCTAGCAACCGTTTTGCAAGGCGTATATCTCTGCATCAGAACATCGTATAGAGATGGGGGTTGGCTCTTTTGACTCATGCTAGCAAACAGGACTTGCTACATGCTACACATGCTAGCAGTGAATAGCTACATGCTAATTTTGATTAGCTAAGTGCTAAATCATGCCAAGAAAATGCTACAAACTCCATAGTAACCATCTGTGACAACTACAAACCACCTAGTAACACCATAGCAACCACCCAGAATACCCTAGCAACCACCTAGCAACCACCCAGATCACCCTAGCAACCACCTAGCATCCGCCTAGCAACCACCCAGAACACCCTAGCAACCGCCTAGCAACCACCTAGCAACCACTCAGAACACCCTAGCAACCGCCTAACAACCACCCAGAACACCCTAGCAACTGCCTAGCAACCACCCAGAACACCCTAGCAACCGCCTAGCAACCAACCAGAACACCCTAGCAACCGCCTAGCAACCACCCAGAACACCCTAGCAACTGCCTAGCAACGCCATAGCAACCACCCAGAACACCCTAGCAACCACATAGCAACCACCCAGAACACCCTAGCAACCACCTAGCAACCACCCAGAACACCCTAGCAACTGCCCAAAATACCCTAGCAACCGCCTAGCAACCACCCAGAATACCTTAGCAACCGCCTAGAAACACAAAATAAAACATGCTAGCAACATGCTAATCATGTTAGTATCTTGTTAAAAGAATGCTAACATCATGCTAATAACATGCTAATCATGCTAACAACATGCTCATTTTGTTATCATTTTGCTAAAATCTAGCTAACCTCACCCTAGCAACCGAGTGTCGAGTTTTGCCACTGCAAGCACCATTCACATTTTCTTCTGGAAATGTACCTTCTAGTTAATGGTGCTTGCCTATGGCAAAGCAACATTAGTGTTATTGCTCATACTTATTATTTTACTTCTTTTTATTCCGCCGCTTTTTTGACGCGCTACTCCTCCCGCAGTTTTTGTCACAGACCCATGAATGAGGTGTCAAAACGTGCGGCCTATTCGGGAATGGTGTGCTATGACTTTTATAAGCGATCGGGGGTGCGGTGTTCGCCCCAGGGGCGAAAAAGTCGACGAAAAATCCCATAGACTTAACATTACGTCAAACTTTGACGAGTCATAGCTCAGAGCGAGGATTTCGTAGAAATGTGAAATTTACCACATTTGGAGAGGCTGGCAGGCTCTGTAAGAACATACCTCACAATGGGGTAAAAGTTGCACCCCTGGGGGGCAGGAGCGGCCCAAACTTTTCCTATTGACTTAACATGGTGTAGGACGGCCCATGAAATGGAGAGAGAGAGAGAGTAAGCGATTTTGTATTGAACATAACTCTGGATCACAGTGTCATAGAGACAAGGGGGCGGTCTCATTTTACTCAGACGAACAATCAGTCTCTCAGGGTCATTGTGAAGCTATCAGGCCACGCCCCTAGCAACCATTTAGAGCACCTTAGCAACAAGTTCCATAGACTTCCATTGAAAGAGATCAAATGGATATCTCTGGATAGAAGAGTCATAGAAACATGAGGGTGGTCTCGTTTGACTCGGGGCAGCAAACAGCCAATCATGAATCACATCAACACTTCCTAGCCCCTCCCTAGCAACCATTGTCGAGCACCTTAGCAACCAAAATTCACCGACTCATAGCTCAGAGCAAGGATGTCGCAGAAACGTGTAATTTGGCACATTTAAAGAGACTGGCAGGCTCTGTAAGAACATACCACACAATGGGGTAAAAGTTGCACCCCTGGGGGGCAGGAGGGGCTCAAAGTTGCCCCAATGAAGTACTATGGTGTAGGACAGCCCATGAAATGGGCTGTCCTACACCATAGTAAGCGATATTCTATTGAACTTAACTCTGGATCACATTTGAAGAGGCTGGTAGGCTCTGTAACAACATACCACACAATGGGGTAAAAGTTGCACCCCTGGGGGGCATGAGGGGCCCAAAGTTGCCCCAATGAAGTACTATGGTGTAGGACAGCCCATGAAATGGGCTGTCCTACACCATAGAAACCGCATTTGTATTGAACATAACTCTGGATCACAGTGTCATAGAGACAAGGGGGCGGGCTCATTTTACTCAGACGACCAATCAGTCTCTCAGGATCATTGTGAAGCTTTCAAGCCACGCCCTAGCAACCATTTAGAGCTCCTTAGCAACAAGCTCCATAGACTTCCATTGAAAGACATCAAAGGGATATCTCAGGATATAAGTGTCATAGAAACATGAGGGTGGGCTTGTTTGACTCGGGGCAGCAAACAGCCAATCCCCAATCACCTCAACACATCCTAGCCCCTCCCTAGCAACCATTGTCGAGTACCTTAGAAACCAAAATTCAAAGAGGGATATCTTCCATTCTGAATGTCACAGAGACGTGGGAGTTGGTTTATATCATTCATACTGACAAGCAGCCTTTGGAGTTTCATGATTGGCAGCTGCCAAGCCACTCCCTAGCAACAAAAGAGAGTACCCTAGCAACCATTTTGCAAGACCTATATCTCTGCATCAAAACATCGTATAGAGATGGGGGTTGCTTTATACATTCACACTGACTTTGGAGCTTCATGATTGGCAAATGCCAAGACACTCCCTAGCAACCAAACAGATTACCCTAGCAACCGTTTTGCAAGGCGTATATCTCTGCATCAGAACATTGTATAGAGATGGGGGTTGGCTCTTTTGACTCATGCTAGCAAACAGGACTTGCTACATGCTACACATGCTAGCAGTGAATAGCTACATGCTAATTTTGATTAGCTAAGTGCTAAATCATGCCAAGAAAATGCTACAAACTCCATAGTAACCATCTGTGACAACTACCAACCACCTAGTAACACCATAGCAACTACCCAGAATACCCTAGCAACTGCCTAGCAACGCCCTAGCAACCACAAAAAAATACCCTAGCAACCGCCTAGCAACCACCCAGAACACCCTAGAAACTGCCTAGCAACACCCTAGCAACCACCCAGAACACCCTAGCAACCGCCTAGCAACCACCCAGAACACCCTAGCAACCACCCAGAACACCCTAGCAACCACCTAGCAACCACCCAGAACACCCTAGCAACCACCTAGCAACCACCCAGAACACCCTAGCAACCGCCTAGCAACTACCCAGAACACCATAGCAACCAACCTAGCAACCACCTAGCAACCACCCAGAACACCCTAGCAACCGCCTAGCAACTGCTTAGCAACCATCCAGAACACCCTAGCAACCACCTAGCAACCACCCAGAACACCCTAGCAACCACCTAGCAACCGCCTAGCAACCACCCATAACACCCTAGCAACCACCTAGCAACCGCCTAGCAACCACCTAGAAAACCCTAGCAACCGCCTAGCAACCAATCTCGTGCAACCGGGTCGTGTTTTTTGCCACTGCAAGCACCATTCACATTTTCTTCTGGAAATGTACGTTCTAGTTATTAATGGTGCTTGCCTATAGGCAAAGCAACATTAGTGTTATTGCTCATACTTATTATTATTCTTCTTCTTCCACTTTTTTTTCGTCTCGCTACTCCTCCCGCAGTTTTTGTCACAGACCCATGAATGAGGTGTCAAAACGTGCGGCCTATTTGGGAATGGTGTGCTATGACTTTTATAAGCGGTCGGGCGTACGATGTTCGCCCGCCGGGCGAAATAGCAGCGAAAAAAAACGCATAGACTTACATTGCGAAAAGCACATAACGCCCCATAGCTCAGAGCGAGGATTTCGTAGAAATGTGAAATTTACGACATTTGTAGAGGCTGGCAGGCTCTTTAAGAATATACCTCACAATGGGGTAAAAGTTGCACCCCTGGGGGGCAGGAGCGGCCCAAAGTTTTCCCATTCATTGTCTATGGCATAGGACGGCCCATGAAATGGGCCGTCCTACACCATAGTAAGCGATTTTGTATTGAACATAACTCTGGATCACAGTGTCATAGAGACAAGGGGGCGGGCTCATTTTACTCAGACGACCAATCAGTCTCTCAGGATCATTGTGCAGCTATCAGGCCACGCCCCTAGCAACCATTTAGAGCACCTTAGCAACAAGTTCCATAGACTTCCATTGAAAGAGATCAAATGGATATCTCTGGATAGAAGAGTCATAGAAACATGAGGGTGGTCTCGTTTGACTCAGGGCAGCAAACAGCCAATCATGAATCACATCGACACTTCCTAGCCCCTCCCTAGCAACCATTGTCGAGCACCTTAGCAACCAAAATTCACAGACTCATAGCTCAGAGCAAGGATGTCGCAGACACGTGTAATTTGGCACATTTAAAGAGACTGGCAGGCTCTGTAAGAACATACCACACAATGGGGTAAAAGTTGCACCCCTGGGGGGCAGGAGGGGCCCAAAGTTGCCCCAATAAAGTACTATGGTGTAGGACAGCCCATGAAATGGGCTGTCCTACACCATAGTAAGCGATATTCTATTGAACATAACTCTGGATCACATTTGAAGAGGCTGTTAGGCTCTGTAACAACATACCACACAATGGGGTAAAAGTTGCACCCCTGGGGGGCAGGAGGGGCCCAAAGTTGCCCCAATAAAGTACTATGGTGTAGGACAGCCCATGAAATGGGCTGTCCTACACCATAGTAAGCGATATTCTACTGAACATAACTCTGGATCACATTTGAAGAGGCTGGTAGGCTCTGTAACAACATACCACACAATGGGGTAAAAGTTGCACCCCTGGGGGGCAGGAGGGGCCCAAAGTTGCCCCATTCACGTACTATGGTGTAGGACAGCCCATGAAATGGGCTGTCCTACACCATAGAAACCGCATTTGCATTGAACATAACTCTGGATCACAGTGTCATAGAGACAAGGGGGCGGGCTCATTTTACTCAGACGACCAATCAGTCTCTCAGGATCATTGTGAAGCTTTCAAGACACGCCCTAGCAACCATTTAAAGCTCCTTAACAACAAGCTCCATAGACTTCCATTGAAAGACATCAAAGGGATATCTCAGGATATAAGTGTCATAGAAACATGAGGGTGGGCTCGTTTGACTCGGGGCAGCAAACAGCCAATCCCCAATCACCTCAACACATCCTAGCCCCTCCCTAGCAACCATTGTCGAGCACCTTAGCAACCAAAATCCAAAGAGGGATATCTTCCATTCTGAATGTCACAGAGACGTGGGAGTTGGTGTATATCATTCATACTGACAAGCAGCCTTTAGAGTTTCATAATTGGCAGCTGCGGAGCCACTCCCTAGCAACAAAACAGAGTACCCTAGCAACCATTTTGCAAGACCTATATCTCCGCATCAAAACATCGTATAGAGATGGGGGTTGGTTTATACATTCACACTGACTTTGGAGCTTCATGATTGGCAGTTGCCAAGCCACTCCCTAGCAACCAAACAGTTTACCCTAGCAACCGTTTTGCAAGACGTATATCTCTGCATCAGAACATCGTATAGAGATGGGGGTTGGCTCTTTTGACTCATGCTAGCAAACAGGACTTGCTACATGCTACACATGCTAGCAGTGAATAGCTACATGCTAATATTGATTAGCTAAGTGCTAAATCATGCCAAGAAAATGTTACAAACACCATAGTAACCATCTGTGACAACTACCAACCACCTAGTAACACCATAGCAACTACCCAGAATACCCTAGCAACTGCCTAGCAACGCCCTAGCAACCACAAAAATATCCTAGCAACGCCCTAGCAACCACCCAGAACACCCTAGCAACCGCCTAGCAACCACCCAGAACACCCTAGCAACCGCCTAGCAACCACCCAGAACACCCTAGCAACCGCCTAGCAACCACCCAGAACACCCTTGCAACCGCCTAGCAACCATCCAGAACACCCTAGCAACCACCCAGAACACCCTAGCAACCGCCTAGCAACCACCCAGAACACCCTAGCAACCGCCTAGCAACCACCCAATACACCCTAGCAACCGCCTAGCAACCACCCAGAACACCCTAGCAACCGCCTAGCAACCATACAGAACACCCTAGCAACCACCCAGAACACCTTAGCATCTTCATAGCAAACTCCAAGAACACCCTAGCAACCGGGTCGTGTTTTTTGCCACTGCAAGCACCATTCACATTTTCTTCTGGAAATGTACGTTCTAGTTATTATTCTTCTTCTTCCACTTTTTTTTCGTCTCGCTACTCCTCCCGCAGTTTTTGTCACAGACCCATGAATGAGGTGTCAAAACGTGCGGCCTATTTGGGAATGGTGTGCTATGACTTTTATAAGCGATCGGGCGTACGATGTTCGCCCACCGGGCGAAATAGCAGCGAAAAAAAACGCATAGACTTACATTGCGAAAAGCACGTAACGCCCCATAGCTCAGAGCGAGGATTTCGTAGAAATGTGAAATTTACGACATTTGTAGAGGCTGGCAGGCTCTTTAAGAATATACCTCACAATGGGGTAAAAGTTGCACCCCTGGGGGGCAGGAGCGGCCCAAAGTTTTCCCATTCATTGTCTATGGCATAGGACGGCCCATGAAATGGGCCGTCCTACACCATAGTAAGCGATTTTGTATTGAACATAACTCTTGATCACAGTGTCATAGAGACAAGGGGGCGGGCTCATTTTACTCAGACGACCAATCAGTCTCTCAGGATCATTGTGAAGCTATCAGGCCACGCCCTTAGCAACCATTTAGAGCACCTTAGCAACAAGTTCCATAGACTTCCATTGAAAGAGATCAAATGGATATCTCTGGATAGAAGAGTCATAGAAACATGAGGGTGGTCTCGTTTGACTCAGGGCAGCAAACAGCCAATCATGAATCACATCAACACTTCCTAGCCCCTCCCTAGCAACCAGTGTCGAGCACCTTAGCAACCAAAATTCACAGACTCATAGCTCAGAGCAAGGATGTCGCAGAAACGTGTAATTTGGCACATTTAAAGAGACTGGCAGGCTCTGTAAGAACATACCACACAATGGGGTAAAAGTTGCACCCCTGGGGGGCAGGAGGGGCCCAAAGTTGCCCCAATGAAGTACTATGGTGTAGGACAGCCCATGAAATGGGCTGTCCTACACCATAGAAACCGCATTTGTATTGAACATAACTCTGGATCACATTTGAAGAGGCTGGTAGGCTCTGTAACAACATACCACACAATGGGGTAAAAGTTGCACCCCTGGGGGGCAGGAAAGGCCCAAAGTTGCCCCATTCACGTACTATGGTGTAGGACAGCCCATGAAATGGGCTGTCCTACACCATAGAAACCGCATTTGTATTGAACATAACTCTGGATCACAGTGTCATAGAGACAAGGGGGCGGGCTCATTTTACTCAGACGACCAATCAGTCTCTCAGGATCATTGTGAAGCTTTCAAGCCACAGCCTAGCAACCATTTAGAGCTCCTTAGCAACAAGCTCCATAGACTTCCATTGAAAGACATCAAAGGGATATCTCAGGATATAAGTGTCATAGAAACATGAGGGTGGGCTCGTTTGACTCGGGGCAGCAAACAGCCAATCCCCAATCACCTCAACACATCCTAGCCCCTCCCTAGCAACCATTGTCGAGCACCTTAGCAACCAAAATCCAAAGAGGGATATCTTCCATTCTGAATGTCACAGAGACGTGGGAGTTGGTTTATATCATTCATACTGACAAGTAGCTTTTGGAGTTTCATGATTGGCAGCTGCCAAGCCACTCCCTAGCAACAAAACAGAGTACCCTAGCAACCATTTTGCAAGACCTATATCTCTGCATCAAAACATCGTATAGAGATGGGGGTTGGTTTATACATTCACACTGACTTTGGAGCTTCATGATTGGCAAATGCCAAGACACTCCCTAGCAACCAAACAGATTACCCTAGCAACCGTTTTGCAAGGCGTATATCTCTGCATCAGAACATCGTATAGAGATGGGGGTTGGCTCTTTTGACTCATGCTAGCAAACAGGACTTGCTACATGCTACACATGCTAGCAGTGAATAGCTACATGCTAATATTGATTAGCTAAGTGCTAAATCATGCCAATAAAATGCTACAAACACCATAGTAACCATCTGTGACAACTACCAACCACCTATGGCGCTTTTCCACTGCATGGTACGGCTCGGTTCGGTTCGGTACGGTTCAACTCGGCGCGTAACGGTTCGGCTCGCTTCGCTTTTCCACTGCGTGGTACGACTCAACTCGGTACGGCACAGTTTGGTTCGCTTTAGCTCGGTTGCTTTTCCACTGCAGTTAGTACCGCTTCAAAGTGGGTGGGACTGATCGTTAATAGTTGCCGCCTCTACTGTCATGACATCATCCTAAACGCGCCACATTTCAGACGCACAACACAGGAACAATGGAGCCTATCGAGGGGATGGTGTTCTTGATTCTCGGCATGTGGATGTTTTTAACTTCAAGACGGAGAAATGTGTTTAAAATGAGGCTGATGGCAGCAAAGCAAAATACTGCAATAAAAAACAAAAGAGTCTGGGAACTCTTACAACGAAGCGAAGATGACGACATCACTCGGTTTGAACGACGGCGCACGAGGGTAAGCTAATCTTGTTTAGGGTCTCAATCGCTATATTGTCACAAAGCATATAATGAATTTAGCTGCCAACTTTATGTATTAAAATGTGTACTCCGTGTATTTCAGATGTATCATATTTCTCAAAGTCGCCGCCACAGACCATCTGTTTGGACATTTAACAGAGCTTCTGAGTGGTGGGATGTGATTGTTCCTGGGTTTACAAACACGCAGTGGTTGGAGAACTTTAGAATGTCGGAAGAAACGTTTATTTACTTGTGCAACAAACTGCGTCCTGCGATGGAGAGACGGGACACGAACTTCCGCGTGTGTGTACCTCTAAAGAAGAGAGTAGCCATTGCACTGTGGAAGCTTGCAACCGGCTCTGAGTACAGAAGTGTTGGACATCTTTTTGGAGCAAGCATTTCAACTGTGTGTCGGTGTGTTCAGGAGTTCTGTGCTGCAGCAGAGACGTTGTTGGTACCAGAACAAATTCGTTTTCCAGATCAGGAGAGGTTTAAAGAAATTGCTGCCTACGTTGAGAACAGATGGGGACTCCCACAGTGTATTGGTGCTATTGATGGATCACACATACCCATAATAGCACCACAAGACTATCACTGTGACTATTTCAACCGTAAAGGCTGGCACTCCATCATCCTTCAAGGTGTTGTGGATGGAAAGGGACTTTTCTGGAATGTTTTCACAGGACTGCCTGGAAGCCTGCATGATGCTCGGGTTTTGAGACTGTCCACACTGTGGGAGGTGGCAAGCCGTGGAAACCACATACCAGCTAGCACCGAAAACATTGGTGGGGTGAATGTTGGCTACTACATCCTTGGAGACTCTGCCTATCCCTTGCAAAACTGGCTATTAAAACCATTCATTGACACTGGACGGCTAACAGCGGAACAGCGGGTCTACAACGTGAAAATCTCCAGAGCACGTGTAGTGGTTGAAAATGCTTTTGGTAGATTAAAAGGAAGATGGCGTTGCCTTATGAAAAGAAATGACTGTGCGGTCGACCTTGTTAAATCTATGGTGCTGACATGCTGTGCTCTACATAACCTTTGTGAGAGTCATGGAGAGGCCTATGAGAGTGCATGGGATCCACCTTCAGCAGCAGAGCCTGTGCTGGGACTGGCACAGCCTGTAGAGGAGGAGGGCAGGGATGTCCGTGAGGCTCTGATGCGTTACTTGAATAGCTGATTATGTCTGTTCTGTAAAGTGTGTTGTCAATAAACTTTTGTGCAGTATTTGAAAAAGTTTCCCTTGCATATTTATTTACCCATTTATTATAAATAACCAATTTATTATAAATAAGTATGAATATATGAATAATAAATAGCATCATTATAAAGATGTAAGACTCCAGCTTTGATATTTGACCAGTTTATGATAAATCTGCTTTGCAGTGACAGTAAATTCTTAATTTATTCCAGGAGTGCAAAATTATTAATCTGTAACATTTGATATTTTGAATAGGAATTATCACTCATAATGCAGTCAATCATGTTTTCTCAGGTTTGTGTTCACTTACATGCAATATACAGCATTCATCAGGGCTCTTATCCAATTGTGTGCATATTTGGAGAAATAATCAGCACATGTTCTTTTAAATATTTTGTCATACAGAATAGCATTTTTGTTCATTTTATGTCCAAACACTATTTTAAACCACAAGCGGAATATGATACAGAAATACTCAATACTTCCAAATACTTCATTTGAAAGCTTACACATGGCATTTTATTGTAAATGTAGAATAAATTGTCATAATGAAAAATAATTGTTATAAATAGCTTCAAAGTTTTGTAAAGTTAGAAATGTATTTCTATGAAAAATCTTCATGAAAATAAAATTTAAGTTGGCACTGTATCAATCTAGAAATGCACTCCAGCTAAAGCCACATGTCTAACCATGTTATATTTAAAATTTTAAGACTATAAGTCTAAAACTCTGTATTTAGTTAAATGTTTTTCAAGATCAGGTAATATGACTTTATTTTGAATAGACTCTAAAATGCAAACTTGTGTTTATTGTCATCTATTAGCATCTATTCAGTCTATTGTCTCTGTTGTTTTGTGGTGCAAACGAGCCCCATTCAGTGTCAGTCTCTCCTTGCTCACATTCACACATCTCCAGCCTAGTTTATGACCCTAAATATGCATTTCTTTTGTCTGCATTATAATTACTAACGACTGGCTATTCACGCTGTTTCAATCCCTCATTTATTGTATCAAAGTTCTCACTTTATATTTGAAACTATCAAATGCCTTTCTTGAATAAAGAAACATTTCAATAAGCATTCCTATTTAGAAAAAATCATAAAAAATAACAGCTAGATGGCAGGTGCACCTGAGCTATAGCTTGCATGTTAGCTTAGCACACCATCAATAGAGACAATTTATGAGATTAAAACCATGTTTGTCCTGTTGCTATAATCCACATGCACTGTTAAAAAGCAAAGTACACGTTTGACAAGTAAATTTTATTTAAGAAAAATTTAAACAGATCAAACGTTAAACAAAGTGCAAATGTATGTAGTGCAAAAACAAATGTATATAAAGACATATATAAAGACAAATTTAAAAGTAAAGAATGTACAGCAAGCAAACTTTAAATGTGCAAATGTATGTAGTGCAAAAACAAATGTATATAAAGACATATATAGACAAATTTAAAAGTAAAGAATGTACAGCAAGCAAACTTTAAATGTGCAAATGTATGTAGTGCAAAAGAAATAAATATAAAAAATATAAATAAGAAACAAATTTAAAAGTAAAAAATGTACATTAAGCAAACTTTAAACGTTGTGAGGTTTTAGTCGGGCAGAGTTCTGTTCTTGTCTGTTCTGTCACTGTCCTGTCCTGTCACTCATCGTCTGTACAAGCATCCCCATGACGTTGAGAAAGGCTTGATTGAATGCAGCCGTTTGTGCATTTTCCTCCCTCCTTAAGGCCGCTTCTTGCTCTCTTGCTTGCCGGGCCTCATCTACTGCCATCTGCAAATGGAGCTCCCTCTGTGCCCGGTTCAGTTCCTGCTGTTGAATATCAGCCACCTGCATCTCTCTTAAAACAGCAAGATGCTCCTGATGGTGCATGCTCCGTTTCCTCTTGCCTGGACACAAAGAAAAAAAGTTATAATTGTGATTTTTTTTTCTAAAGGTTTTTGCTAATAATAATAATTGAGAGCAAAAATAAAAGCTAACATTATCACATATCATCAATTAATTTATGAAAGAACTGTTCATTAACAACCCCATGATATACAGTGTGAACTAATCAAATCGACATAAGAAAAGGATTAGGTAAGCTAAATATATGATTTGTAACAGTAAGTGTTTTAGTCATATTTCATACCTGGTACCACTCGCTCTGGTGTCCTGCTGGTGCTGCTGGAGGTTGCTGGTGTCGACGGTCGTGCTGGTGGCGACGCTGCTATCACCAGTTGGGGCGTTGAGGCATCACTGCACGGAGAAAGTGCTAACGAGTCAATCGTAGACAGTGCATCTGAAACAAAAAGTTAGTACAATGTTTGTTAATGCACAAATTACAGCAACACAAATCAAACTAGCAACAATAACAAATCCAGAACATTTAAATAATAATTGAATAGGCATAGATAGGCCAACGTTACATGTAAAAAATAAATAAAGCTTTACAGTATAGATGGTCAATAAACAAAAGCTTTCAAACTTAATATATTGTACACAACGTTACGTACCATCCTCGATTGTGTTGTCCAACAACGAGGTGGCCGAGTCCAGGGCACCCTCTCTCCCATTGCTCGCAGGTCGACTTCCGTAGATAGCGTCCATTTGGTCGAACCACTTCCACGTTCTTCTGTTTGCACCACTCCGGCCGTTGTGATCCTTTATGGCTCGGTAGTCACTTTTTAGTTTTTTTAATTTGTCCCTACACTGTTTGTAGGTCCGGTGGTAGCCGTGTGCGGCTAAGAGCTGTGCTATTTCTTGGAACACTTTTCCATTCCGTGTTGCCCCATCCAGCTCTCGCTGGATCCGCTCCTCGGCAACCAACGAGAGGAACGTCTGGACCTCGTCCACTGACCACGATTCAGCCATTTCTTTGATTTGTTTTTACTTCTTTTGTCAAGTAGGCTAAATAATCTAAAAACAGGTGCTACCGCGTTGGCTGTTGTCTGGCTATTTAAATCTAGCGGGTTGTGTCGCAAATACAATGACGCTGAAGTGACGATTCTGTCTGACCAATCAGTGATCTGCAGTGGTTTCACGTCATATTTTAGTATCGGTACGGTACGCTTGGAACCTCAACAGAGGTGGTACCATTTAAAGCGAGCTGAAGCGAGCCGTACCGTACCGTACCATGCAGTGGAAATGCGCCATAAGTGAGCCGTACCGAACCGAGCCGTACCGTACCATGCAGTGGAAAAGCGCCAAAGCGTGCCGTGCCGTACCGAACCGTACCGTACTATGCAGTGGAAAAGCGCCACTAGTAACACCATAGCAACTACCCAGAATACCCTAGCAACTGCCTAGCAACCATCCAGAACACCCTAGCAACCACCTAGCAACCACCTAGCAACCGCCTAGCAACCGCCTAACAACACTCCAGAACACCCTAGCAACCGCCAAGCAACCACCTAGCAACCGCCTAGCAACCACCCCGAACACCCTAGCAACCGCCTAGCAACCACCCAGAACGACCTAGCAACTGCCTAGCAACCGCCTAGCAACCACCCAGAACACCCTAGCAACCGCCTAGCAACCACCCAGAACGACCTAGCAACTGCCTAGCAACCGCCTAGCAACCACCCAGAACACCCTAGCAACCACCTAGCAACCGCTTAGCAACCACCCAGAACACCCTAGCAACCGCCTAGCAACCACCTAGCAACCACCAAGAACACCCTAGCAACCAGCTAGCAACCACCCAGAACACCCTAGCAACCACCCAGAACACCCTAGCAACCGCCTAGCAACCATCCAGAACACCCTAGCAACTGCCTAGTAACCGCCCAGAACAAACTAGCAACCACCTAGCAACCGCCTAGCAACCACCCAGAACACCCTAGCAACCACTTAGCAACCGCCTAGCAACCACCTAGAACACCCTAGCAACCGCCTAGCAACCACCCAATACACCCTAGCAACCACCTAGCAACCACCTAGCAACCACCCAGAACACCTTAGCATCTTCATAGCAAACTCCAAGAACACCCTAGCAACCGGGTCGTGTTTTTTGCCACTGCAAGCACCATTCACATTTTCTTCTGGAAATGTACATTCTAGTTAAGTTGGCTTGGAAAAGCCAACTTACTGAAATCCTATTTAAACTTATTATTAATGGTGCTTGCCTATAGGCAAAGCAACATTAGTGTTATTGCTCATACTTATTATTACTGGTGCTTGCTTTAGCAAGGCAACAGTATTGTTATTGCTCATACTTATTATTCTTATTCTTCTTCTTCTTCCACTTTTTTTTCGTCTCGCTACTCCTCCCGCAGTTTTTGTCACAGACCCATGAATGAGGTGTCAAAACGTGCGGCCTATTTGGGAATGGTGTGCTATGACTTTTATAAGCGGTCGGGGGTACGATGTTCGCCCCACGGGCGAAATAGCGGCGAAAAAAAACGCATAGACTTACATTGAAAAAAACGTAAAACGCCTCATAGCTCAGAGCGAGGATTTCGTAGAAATGTGAAATTTACGACATTTGAAGAGGCTGGCAGGCTCTTTAAGAATATACCTCACAATGGGGTAAAAGTTGCACCCCTGGGGGGCAGGAGCGCCCCAAAGTTTTCCCATTCATTGTCTATGGCATAGGACGGCCCATGAAATGGGCCGTCCTACATCATATTAAGCGATTTTGTATTGAACATAACTCTGGATCACAGTGTCATAGAGACAAGGGGGCGGGCTCATTTTACTCAGACGACCAATCAGTCTCTCAGGATCATTGTGAAGCTATCAGGCCACGCCCCTAGCAACCATTTAGAGCACCTTAGCAACAAGTTCCATAGACTTCCATTGAAAGAGATCAAATGGATATCTCTGGATAGAAGAGTCATAGAAACATGAGGGTGGTCTCGTTTGACTCGGGGCAGCAAACAGCCAATCGTGAATCACATCAACACTTCCTAGCACCTCCCTAGCAACCATTGTCGAGCACCTTAGCAACCAAAATTCACAGACTCATAGCTCAGAGCAAGGATGTCGCAGAAACGTGTAATTTGGCACATTTAAAGAGACTGGCAGGCTCTGTAAGAACATACCACACAATGGGGTAAAAGTTGCACCCCTGGGGGGCAGGAGGGGCCCAAAGTTGCCCCAATGAAGTACTATGGTGTAGGACAGCCCATGAAATGGGCTGTCCTACACCATAGTAAGCGATATTCTATTGAACATAACTCTGGATCACATTTGAAGAGGCTGGTAGGCTCTGTAACAACATACCACACAATGGGGTAAAAGTTGCACCCCTGGGGGGCAGGAGGGGCCCAAAGTTGCCCCAATGAAGTACTATGGTGTAGGACAGCCCATGAAATGGGCTGTCCTACACCATAGTAAGCGATATTCTATTGAACATAACTCTGGATCACATTTGAAGAGGCTGGTAGGCTCTGTAACAACATACCACACAATGGGGTAAAATTTGCACCCCTGGGGGGCAGGACCGGCCCAAAGTTGCCCCATTCACGTACTATGGTGTAGGACAGCCCATGAAATGGGCTGTCCTACACCATAGAAACCGCATTTGTATTGAACATAACTCTGGATCACAGTGTCATAGAGACAAGGGGGCGGGCTCATTTTACTCAGACGACCAATCAGTCTCTCAGGATCACTGTGAAGCTATCAAGCCACGCCCTAGCAACCATTTAGAGCACCTTAGCAACAAAATCCATAGACTTCCATTGAAAGACATCAAATGGATATCTCTGGATAGAAGTGTCATAGAAACATGAGGGTTGGCTCGTTTGACTCGGGGCAGAAAACAGCCAATCCCCAATCACCTCAACACATCCTAGCCCCTCCCTAGCAACCATTGTCGAGCACCTTAGCAACCAAAATCCAAAGAGGGATATCTTACATTCTGAATGTCACAGAGACGTGGGAGTTGGTTTATATCATTCATACTGACAAGCAGCCTTTGGAGTTTCATGATTGGCAGCTGTCAAGCCACTCCCTAGCAACAAAAGAGAGTACCCTAGCAACCATTTTGCAAGACCTATATCTCTGCATCAAAACATCGTATAGAGATGGGGGTTGGTTTATACATTCACACTGACTTTGGAGCTTCATGATTGGCAAATGCCAAGACACTCCCTAGCAACCAAACAGATTACCCTAGCAACCGTTTTGCATGGCGTATATCTCTGCATCAGAACATCGTATAGAGATGGGGGTTGGCTCTTTTGACTCATGCTAGCAAACAGGACTTGCTACATGCTACACATGCTAGCAGTGAATAGCTACATGCTAATATTGATTAGCTAAGTGCTAAATCATGCCAATAAAATGCTACAAACACCATAGTAACCATCTGTGACAACTTCCAACCACCTAGTAACACCATAGCAACTACCCAGAATACCATAGCAACTGCCTAGCAACCACCCAGAACACCCTAGCAACCGCCTAGCAACCACCTAGCAACCGCCTAGCAACCGCCTAGCAACCATCCAGAACACCCTAGCAACCACCTAGCAACCACCTAGAACTCCCTAGCAACCGCCTAGCAACCACCCAGAACACCCTAGCAACCGCCTAGCAACCACCTAGCAACCGCCTAGCAACCACCCAGAACACCCTAGCAACCGCCTAGCAACCACCCAGAACACCCTAGCAACCACCTAACAACCACCCAGAACACCCTAGCAACCGCCTAGCAACCACCTAGCAACCGCCTAGCAACCACCCAGAACACCCTAGCAACCACCTAGCAACCACCCAGAACACCCTAGCAACCGGGTCGTGTTTTTTGCCACTGCAAGCACCATTCACATTTTCTTCTGGAAATGTACGTTCTAGTTATTCTTCTTCTTCTTCTTCCACTTTTTTTTCGTCTCGCTACTCCTCCCGCAGTTTTTGTCACAGACCCATGAATGAGGTGTCAAAACGTGCGTCCTATTTGGGAATGGTGTGCTATGACTTTTATAAGCGATCGGGCGTACGATGTTCGCCCGCCGGGCGAAATAGCGGCGAAAAAAAACGCATAGACTTACATTGAAAAAAACGTAAAACGCCTCATAGCTCAGAGCGAGGATTTCGTAGAAATGTGAAATTTACGACATTTGAAGAGGCTGGCAGGCTCTTTAAGAATATACCTCACAATGGGGTAAAAGTTGCACCCCTGGGGGGCAGGAGCGGCCCAAAGTTTTCCCATTCATTGTCTATGGGATAGGACGGCCCATGAAATGGGCCGTCCTACACCATAGTAAGCGATTTTGTATTGAACACAACTCTGGATCACAGTGTCATAGAGACAAGGGGGCGGGCTCATTTTACTCAGACGACCAATCAGTCTCTCCGGATCATTGTGAAGCTATCAGGCCACGCCCCTAGCAACCATTTAGAGCACCTTAGCAACAAGTTCCATAGACTTCCATTGAAAGAGATCAAATGGATATCTCTGGATAGAAGAGTCATAGAAACATGAGTGTGGTCTCGTTTGACTCGGGGCAGCAAACAGCCAATCATGAATCACATCAACACTTCCTAGCCCCTCCCTAGCAACCATTGTTGAGCACCTTAGCAACCAAAATTCACAGACTCGTAGCTCAGAGCAAGGATGTCGCAGAAACGTGTAATTTGGCACATTTAAAGAGACTGGCAGGCTCTGTAAGAACATACCACACAATGGGGTAAAAGTTGCACCCCTGGGGGGCAGGAGGGGCCCAAAGTTGCCCCAATGAAGTACTATGGTGTAGGACAGCCCATTTCATGGGCTGTCCTACACCATAGTAAGCGATATTCTATTGAACATAACTCTGGATCACATTTGAAGAGGCTGGTAGGCTCTGTAACAACATACCACATAATGGGGTAAAAGTTGCACCCCTGGGGGGCAGGACCGGCCCAAAGTTGCCCCATTCACGTACTATGGTGTAGGACAGCCCATGAAATGGGCTGTCCTACACCATAGAAACCGCATTTGTATTGAACATAACTCTGGATCACAGTGTCATAGAGACAAGGGGGCGGGTTCATTTTACTCAGACGACCAATTAGTCTCTCAGGATAATTGTGAAGCTTTCAAGCCACGCCCTAGCAACCATTTAGAGCTCCTTAGCAACAAGCTCCATAGACTTCCATTGAAAGACATCAAAGGGATATCTCAGGATATAAGTGTCATAGAAACATGAGGGTGGGCTCGTTTGACTCGGGGCAGCAAACAGCCAATCCCCAATCACCTCAACACATCCTAGCCCCTCCCTAGCAACCATTGTCGAGCACCTTAGCAACCAAAATCCAAAGAGGGATATCTTCCATTCTGAATGTCACAGAGACGTGGGAGTTGGTTTATATCATTCATACTGACTAGCAGCCTTTGGAGTTTCATGATTGGCAGCTGCCAAGCCACTCCCTAGCAACAAAAGAGAGTACCCTAGCAACCATTTTGCAAGACCTATATCTCTGCATCAAAACATCGTATAGAGATGGGGGTTGGTTTATACATTCACACTGACTTTGGAGCTTCATGATTGGCAAATGCCAAGACACTCCTTAGCAACCAAACAGATTACCCTAGCAACCGTTTTGCAAGGCGTATATCTCTGCATCAGAACATCGTATAGAGATGGGGGTTGGCTCTTTTGACTCATGCTAGCAAACAGGACTTGCTACATGCTACACATGCTAGCAGTGAATAGCTACATGCTAATATTGATTAGCTAAGTGCTAAATCATGCCAATAAAATGCTACAAACACCATAGTAACCATCTGTGACAACTACCAACCACCTAGTAACACCATAGCAACTACCCAGAATACCCTAGCAACTGCCTAGCAACCACCCAGAACACCCTAGCAACCACCCAGAACACCCTAGCAACCGCCTAGCAACCACCTAGCAACCGCCTAGCAACCACCCAGAACACCCTAGCAACCGCCTAGCAACCACCTAGCAACCGCCTAGCAACCGCCCAGAACACCCTAGCAACCGCCTAGCAACCACCCAGAACACCCTAGCAACCGCCTAGCAACCACCTAGCAACCACCCAGAACACCCTAGCAACCGCCTAGCAACCACCCAGAACACCCTAGCAACCGCCTAGCAACCACCTAGCAACCACCCAGAACACCCTAGCAACCGTCTAGCAACCACCCAGAACACCCTAGCAACCGCCTAGCAACCACCTAGCAACCACCCAGAACACCCTAGCAACCGCCTAGCAACCACCCAGAACACCCTAGCAACCGCCTAGCAACCACCCAGAACTCCCTAGCAACCGCCTAGCAACCACCCATAACACCCTAGCAACCACCCATAACACCCTAGCAACCGCCTAGCAACACCCTAGCAACCACATAGCAACCAACCAGAACATCCTAGCAACTGCCTAGCAACCACCCAGAACACCCTAGCAACCACCCAGAACACCCTAGCAACCACCCGAACAACATGAATAAGCCATATCTCAGCAGCAGAACATCGTACAGACATGGTTGTTGGCTCGTATGCAATCATGTACCACACTCTAGCAACCGAGTGTCGAGTTTTGCCACTGCAAGCACCATTCACATTTTCTTCTGGAAATGTACGTTCTAGTTATTCTTCTTCTTCTTCTTCCACTTTTTTTTCGTCTCGCTACTCCTCCCGCAGTTTTTGTCACAGACCCATGAATGAGGTGTCAAAACGTGCGTCCTATTTGGGAATGGTGTGCTATGACTTTTATAAGCGATCGGGCGTACGATGTTCGCCCGCCGGGCGAAATAGCAGCGAAAAAAAACGCATAGACTTACATTGAAAAAAACGTAAAACGCCTCATAGCTCAGAGCGAGGATTTCGTAGAAATGTGAAATTTACGACATTTGAAGAGGCTGGCAGGCTCTTTAAGAATATGCCTCACAATGGGGTAAAAGTTGCACCCCTGGGGGGCAGGAGCGCCCCAAAGTTTTCCCATTCATTGTCTATGGCATAGGACGGCCCATGAAATGGGCCGTCCTACACCATAGTAAGCGATTTTGTATTGAACATAACTCTGGATCACAGTGTCATAGAGACAAGGGGGCGGGCTCATTTTACTCAGACGACCAATCAGTCTCTCAGGATCATTGTGAAGCTATCAGGCCACGCCCCTAGCAACCATTTAGAGCACCTTAGCAACAAGTTCCATAGACTTCCATTGAAAGAGATCAAATGGATATCTCTGGATAGAAGAGTCATAGAAACATGAGGGTGGGCTCGTTTGACTCGGGGCAGCAAACAGCCAATCGTGAATCACATCAACACTTCCTAGCCCCTCCCTAGCAACCATTGTCGAGCACCTTAGCAACCAAAATTCACAGACTCATAGCTCAGAGCAAGGATGTCGCAGAAACGTGTAATTTGGCACATTTAAAGAGACTGGCAGGCTCTGTAAGAACATACCACACAATGGGGTAAAAGTTGCACCCCTGGGGGGCAGGAGGGGCCCAAAGTTGCCCCAATGAAGTACTATGGTGTAGGACAGCCCATGAAATGGGCTGTCCTACACCATAGTAAGCGATATTCTATTGAACATAACTCTGGATCACATTTGAAGAGGCTGGTATGCTCTGTAACAACATACCACACAATGGGGTAAAAGTTGCACCCCTGGGGGGCAGGACCGGCCCAAAGTTGCCCCATTCACGTACTATGGTGTAGGACAGCCCATGAAATGGGCTGTCCTACACCATAGAAACCGCATTTGTATTGAACATAACTCTGGATCACAGTGTCATAGAGACAAGGGGGCGGGCTCATTTTACTCAGACGACCAATCAGTCTCTCAGGATCATTGTGAAGCTTTCAAGCCACGCCCTAGCAACCATTTAGAGCTCCTTAGCAACAAGCTCCATAGACTTCCATTGAAAGACATCAAAGGGATATCTCAGGATATAAGTGTCATAGAAACATGAGGGTGGGCTAGTTTGACTCGGGGCAGCAAACAGCCAATCCCCAATCACCTCAACACATCCTAGCCCCTCCCTAGCAACCATTGTCGAGCACCATAGCAACCAAAATCCAAAGAGGGATATCTTCCATTCTGAATGTCACAGAGACGTGGGAGTTGGTTTATATAATTCATACTGACAAGCAGCCTTTGGAGTTTCATGATTGGCAGCTGCCAAGCCACTCCCTAGCAACAAAAGAGAGTACCCTAGCAACCATTTTGCAAGACCTATATCTCTGCATCAAAACATCGTATAGAGATGGGGGTTGCTTTATACATTCACACTGACTTTGGAGCTTCATGATTGGCAAATACCAAGACACTCCCTAGCAACGAAACAGATTACCCTAGCAACCGTTTTGCAAGGCGTATATCTCTGCATCAGAACATCGTATAGAGATGGGGGTTGGATCTTTTGACTCATGCTAGCAAACAGGACTTGCTACATGCTAGCAGTGAATAGCTACATGCTAATTTTGATTAGCTAAGTGCTAAATCATGCCAAGAAAATGCTACAAACTCCATAGTAACCATCTGTGACAACTACCAACCACCTAGTAACACCATAGCAACTACCCAGAATACCCTAGCAACTGCCTAGCAACGCCCTAGCAACCACCCAGAACACCCTAGCAACTGCCTAGCAACACCCTAGCAACCACCCAGAATACCCTAGCAACCACCCAGAACACCCTAGCAACCGCATAGCAACCGCCTAGCAACCACCCAGAACACCCTAGCAACTGCCTAGCAACCACCCAGAACACCCTAGCAACCACCCATAACTCCCTAGCAACCGCCTAGCAACCACCCAGAACACCCTAGCAACCGCCTAGCAACCGCCTAGCAACCACCCAGAACACCCTAGCAACCGCCTAGCAACCACCCAGAACTCCCTAGCAACCGCCTAGCAACCACCCAGAACACCCTAGCAACCGCCTAGCAACCACCCAGAACACCCTAGCAACCGCCTAGCAACACCCTAGCAACCACATAGCAACCACCCAGAACACCCTGGCAACCACCCAGAACACCCTAGCAACCACCCGAACAACATGAATAAGCCATATCTCAGCAGCAGAACATCTTACAGACATGGTTGTTGGCTCGTATGCAATCATGTACCACACTCTAGCAACCGAGTGTCGAGTTTTGCCACTGCAAGCACCATTCACATTTTCTTCTGGAAATGTACGTTCTAGTTATTATTATTATTCTTCTTACCTAAATTTCTGACTCTATCTCCTCCTAGAGCTTTAACTCTACAAACTCCAAACTCGGGTCAGACTTTCAGACTGTTCTGACTTAGTGTGCTATATCTTTTCAGACTGATTTGACTTTCAGTTTTCTTAAAAATTAATATTAAAAATCATAAAAATCCTATTGACTTACATTGGAGAGTGCTCAAATTGAGCCAAGACTACGGTGGCCCATTAGTGCACAAGCCAAAAACTCAAAACTAAACTCCCTGAAGCCCTAGATTCAATTAAACTATACCATTCTATCTATCTATCTATCTATCTATCTATCTATCTATCTATCTATCTATCTATCTATCTATCTATCTATCTATCTATCTATCTATCTTCAAACTATATCTATCTATCTATCTATCTATCTATCTATCTATCTATCTATCTATCTATCTATCTATCAATAAACTATATCTATCTATCTATCTATCTATCTATCTATCTATCTATCTATCTATCTATCTATCTATCTATCTATCTATCATCTTCAAACTATATCTATCTATCTATCTATCTATCTATCTATCTGTCTATCTATCTATCTATCTATCTATCTATCTATCTATCTATCTATCTATCTATCTATCATCTTCAAACTATATCTATCTATCTATCTATCTATCTATCTATCTATCTATCTATCTATCTATCTATCTATCTATCTATCTATCTATCTATCTATCATCTTCAAACTATATCTATCTATCTATCTATCTATCTATCTATCTATCTATCTATCTATCTATCTATCTATCTATCATCTTCAAACTATATCTATCTATCTATCTATCTATCTATCATCTTCAAACTATATCTATCTATCTATCTATCTATCTATCTATCTATCTATCTATCTACAAACTATATCTATCTATCTATCTTCAAACTATATCTATCTATCTATCTATCTATCTACAAACTATATCTATCTATCTATCTTCAAACTATATCTATCTATCTATTTTCAAACTATATCTATCTAATTCATCTTTCTTTCTTTCTAACTAATCCATCTTTCTTTCTTTCTTTCTTTCTAACTAATCCTTCTTTCTTTCTAACTAACTAATCTTTCTTTCTTTTGTTCTTTCTTTCTAACTAATCCATCTTTCTTTATTTCTTTCTTTCTTTCTAACTAATCCATCTTTCTTTCTTTCTAACTAATCCATCTTTCTTTCTTTCTAACTAATCCATCGTTCTGTCTAACTAAATAATCTTACTTTCTTTCGTTCTTTCTTTCTTTCTAACTAATCCATATTTCTTTCAATCTTTCTTTCTTTCTTTCTTTCTTTCTTTTTTTTCTTTCTTTCTTTCTTTCTTTCTTTCTTCTTCTTTCTTTCTTTCTTTCTTTCTTTCTTTCTTTCTTTCTTTCTTTCTTTCTTTCTTTCTTTCTTTCTTTCTTTCTAACTAATCCATCTTTCTTTCTTTCCAACTAATCCATCAATCTTTCTTTCTTTCTTTCTAACTAATCCATCTTTCTTTCTTTCCAACTAATCCATCTTTCTTTCTTTCTTTCTTTCTTTCTTTCTAACTAATCCATCTTTCTTTCTTTTTAACTAATCCATCTTTCTTTCTTTCTAACTAATCCATCTTTCTTTTTTCTTTCTAACTAATCCATCTTTCTTTCTTTCTAACTAATCCATCTTTCTTTCTTTCTTTCTTTCTTTCTTTCTTTCTTTCTTTCTTTCTTTCTCTCTTTCTAACTAATCTTTCTTTCTAACTAATCCATCTTTCTTTCTAACTAATCCATCTTTCTTTCTTTCCAACTAATCCATCTTTCTTTCTTTCTTTCTATCTTTCTTTCTTTCTTTCTTTTTAACTAACTAATCTTTTTTTCTTTCTAACTAATCCATCCATCTTTCTCTCTTTCTTTCTAACTAATCCATCTTTCTTTCTTTCTTTCTAACTAATCTATCTTTCTGTCTAACTAACTTTAACACAACACAACACTACACTACACTACACAACACTACACTACACAACACTACACTACACTACACTACACTACACTACACAACACAACACTACACTACACTACACTACACAACACTACACTACACAACACTACACTACACTACACAACACTACACTACACTACACTACACTACACAACACTACAGAACACTACACAACACTACACTACACTACACTACACTACACAACACTACACTACACAACACTACACAACACTACACTACACTACACTACACTACACAACACTACACAACACTACACTACACAACACAACACTACACTACACAACACTACACTACACTACACAACACTACACTACACAACACTACACAACACTACACTACACAACACTACACAACACTACACTACACTACACAACACTACACTACACAACAATACACTACACAACACTACACAACACTACACTACACTACACTACACTACACAACACTACACACACACTACACAACACAACACTACACAACACTACACTACACTACACTACACAACACTACACTACACTACACTACACAACACTACACAACACAACACTACACAACACTACACAACACTACACAACACAACACTACACTACACTACACAACACTACACTACACTACACTACACAACACAACACTACACTACACTACACTACACTACACAACACTACACACTACACTACACAACACAACACTACACACTACACTACACAACACTACACAACACTACACTACACTACACTACACAACACTACACAACACTACACAACACTACACTACACTACACAACACTACACTACACAACACTACACTACACCACACAACACTACACTACACAACACTACACTACACTACACTACACAACACTACACTACACTACACTACACTACACTACACAACACTACACTACACAACACTACACAACACTACACAACACAACACTACACAACACAACACAACACTACACTACACAACACTACACTACACTACACAACACTACACTACACAACACTACACAACACTACACTACACCACACAACACTACACAACACTACACTACACTACACTACACTACACTACACAACACTACACAACACTACACAACACTACACAACACTACACTACACAACACTACACAACACAACACAACACTACACAACACTACACAACACTACACACTACACAACACTACACTACACTACACAACACTACACAACACTACACTACACTACACAACACTACACAACACTACACTACACTACACTACACTACACTACACTACACTACACTACACAACACTACACACTACACAACACAACACAACACTACACACTACACTACACAACACAACACAACACTACACAACACTACACTACACTACACAACACTACACTACACAACACTACACAACACTACACTACACAACACTACACTACACAACACTACACTACACAACACAACACTACACTACACAACACTACACAACACTACACTACACAACACTACACTACACTACACTACACTACACTACACTACACAACACTACACAACACAACACAACACTACACAACACTACACAACACTACACAACACAACACTACACTACACTACACTACACAACACTACACTACACAACACTACACAACACTACACTACACTACACAACACAACACAACACTACACTACACTACACAACACTACACACTACACTACACAACACAACACTACACAACATTACACAACACTACACAACACTACACTACACTACACTACACAACACTACACAACACTACACTACACTACACTACACAACACTACACACTACACAACACTACACTACACTACACTACACAACACTACACAACACTACACTACACTACACTACACAACACTACACTACACAACACTACACAACACTACACTACACCACACAACACTACACTACACAACACTACACTACACTACACTACACTACACAACACTACACAACACTACACAACACTACACAACACTACACTACACAACACTACACAACACAACACAACACTACACAACACTACACAACACTACACACTACACAACACTACACTACACTACACAACACTACACAACACTACACTACACAACACTACACAACACTACACTACACTACACTACACTACACTACACAACACTACACACTACACAACACAACACTACACACTACACTACACAACACAACACAACACTACACAACACTACACTACACAACACTACACTACACAACACTACACTACACTACACTACACTACACTACACTACACTACACAACACTACACTACACAACACTACACTACACAACACAACACAACACTACACAACACAACACTACACTACACAACACTACACTACACTACACAACACTACACTACACAACACTACACAACACTACACTACACCACACAACACTACACAACACTACACTACACTACACTACACAACACTACACAACACTACACAACACTACACAACACTACACTACACAACACTACACAACACAACACAACACTACACAACACTACACAACACTACACACTACACAACACTACACTACACTACACAACACTACACAACACTACACTACACTACACAACACTACACTACACTACACTACACTACACTACACAACACTACACAACACAACACAACACTACACACTACACTACACAACACAACACAACACAACACAACACTACACAACACTACACTACACTACACAACACTACACTACACAACACTACACAACACTACACTACACTACACAACACTACACTACACAACACTACACTACACAACACAACACTACACTACACAACACTACACAACACTACACTACACAACACTACACTACACTACACTACACTACACTACACAACACTACACAACACAACACAACACTACACAACACTACACAACACAACACTACACTACACTACACTACACTACACAACACTACACTACACAACACTACACTACACTACACTACACAACACAACACAACACTACACTACACTACACTACACAACACTACACACTACACTACACAACACAACACTACACAACACTACACAACACTACACTACACTACACTACACAACACTACACAACACTACACTACACTACACTACACAACACTACACACTACACAACACTACACTACACTACACTACACAACACTACACAACACTACACTACACTACACTACACTACACAACACTACACTACACAACACTACACAACACTACACTACACCACACAACACTACACTACACAACACTACACTACACTACACTACACTACACAACACTACACAACACTACACAACACTACACTACACAACACTACACAACACAACACAACACTACACAACACTACACAACACTACACACTACACAACACTACACTACACTACACAACACTACACAACACTACACAACACTACACAACACTACACTACACTACACTACACTACACTACACACCACTACACACTACACAACACAACACTACACACTACACTACACAACACAACACAACACTACACAACACTACACTACACTACACAACACTACACTACACAACACTACACTACACTACACTACACTACACTACACAACACTACACTACACAACACTACACTACACAACACAACACTACACTACACAACACTACACAACACTACACTACACAACACTACACTACACTACACTACACTACACTACACAACACAACACTACACAACACAACACAACACTACACAACACTACACAACACTACACAAAACAACACTACACTACACTACACTACACTACACAACACTACACTACACAACACTACACTACACAACACTACACTACACTACACTACACTACACTACACAACACAACACTACACTACACTACACAACACTACACACTACACTACACAACACAACACTACACAACACTACACAACACTACACAACACTACACTACACTACACAACACTACACAACACTACACTACACTACACTACACAACACTACACACTACACAACACTACACAACACTACACAACACTACACTACACTACACTACACAACACTACACTACACAACACAACACTACACAACACTACACTACACAACACTACACTACACTACACAACACAACACTACACTACACTACACTACACAACACTACACAACACTACACTACACAACACAACACTACACAACACAACACTACACAACACAACACAACACTACACAACACTACACAACACTACACTACACAACACTACACTACACTACACAACACTACACAACACTACACAACACTACACAACACAACACTACATAACACAACACTACACAACACTACACAACACTACACAACACAACACAACACAACAACACAACACTACACTACACTACACAACACTACACTACACTACACTACACTACACAACACAACACTACATAACACAACACTACACAACACTACACAACACTACACAACACAACACAACACAACAACACAACACTACACTACACTACACAACACTACACTACACTACACAACACTACACTACACTACACAACACTACACTACACTACACAACACTACACAACACTACACTACACTACACAACACTACACTACACTACACAACACAACACAACACTACACTACACAACACTACACTACACAACACTACACAACACAACACTACACTACACTACACTACACTACACAACACTACACTACACTACACAACACTACACAACACAACACTACACAACACTACACAACACTACACAACACTACACTACACTACACTACACTACACTACACAACACTACACAACACAACACAACACTACACAACACTACACTACACAACACTACACTACACAACACAACACTACACTACACTACACTACACTACACAACACTACACTACACAACACTACACAACACAACACTACACAACACTACACTACACAACACTACACTACACTACACTACACTACACAACACTACACTACACAACACAACACAACACAACACTAAACAACACTACACAACACTACACAACACTACACAACACTACACTACACAACACTAAAGTACACTACACAACACTACACCACACTACACTACACAACACTACACTACACTACACTACACTACACTACACTAACTACACAACACTACACTACACTACACAACACTACACAACACTACACTACACAACACTACACTACACTACACAACACAACACTACACAACACTACACTACACTACACTACACTACACAACACTACACTACACAACACTACACTACACTACACTACACAACACTACACAACACTACACATCACTACACTACACTACACTACACTACACTACACAACACTACACTACACAACACTACACTACACTACACTACACAACACTACACAACACTACACATCACTACACTACACTACACTACACAACACTACACTACACTACACAACACTACACTACACTACACTACACAACACTACACTACACTAACTACACCACACAACACTACACTACACTACACAACACTACACTACACAACACTACACTATATAACACTACAAAGTGTTAACAAAGAGTAATCTGTTTTTAACTAATCTCTTTCTTTCTAACTAACTAATCTATCTTTCTTTTTAACTATTCTTTCTTTCTTTCAAATTAATATTTCTTCCTTTCTTTCAAATTAATATTTCTTTCTTTCTTTCTAACTAATCTATCTATCTTTCAAACTAAATTTATCTATCTTTCTTTCTAACTAATCTTTCTTTCTTTCTTTCTAACTATTTTTTATTTCCTTTCTAACTAATATTTCATTCCTTCTTTCTAACTAATCTTTCTTTTTCTTTCTAACTAATCTTTCTTTCTTTCAATTTTTTCTTTCTTTCTTTCTTTTTTCTTTCTAACTAATATTTCTTTCTTTCTAAATAATCTATCTTCTTTTCTTTCTAACTATTCTTTCTTTCTAACGAATCTTTCTTTCTTTCTAACTAATCTATCGATCAAAATTTAAACTACTTTAAACTTCTAACTACTTTAAACTTCATCAATCTCTCATGTCTGGCTTTTTCAAGCCAACTTAAAGTTTGTCTCAAACTTTTTTTTCTAGTTATTATTATTATTCTTCTTACCTAAATTTCTGACTCTATCTCCTCCTAGAGCTTTAACTCTACAAACTCCAAACTCGGGTCAGACCTTCAGACTGTTCTGACTTAGTGTGCTATATCTTTTCAGAATGATTTGACTTTCAGTTTTCATAAAAATTAATATTAAAAACCATAAAAATCCCATTGACTTACATTGGAGAGTGCTCAAATTGAGCCAAGACTACGGTGGCCCATTAGTGCACAAGCCAAAAACTCAAAACTAAACTCCCTGAAGCCCTAGACTCAATTAAACTATACCATTCTCTATCTATCTATCTATCTATCTATCTATCTATCTATCTATCTATCTATCTATCTATCTATCTATCTATCTATCTATCTATCTATCTATCTATCTATCTATCTATCTATCTTTCTTCAAACTATATCTATCTATCTATCTATCTATCTATCTATCTATCTATCTATCTATCTATCTATCTATCTATCATCTATCTATCTATCTATCTATCTATCTATCTATCTATCTATCTATCTATCTATCTATCTTCAAACTATATCTATCTATCTATCTATCTATCTATCTATCTATCTATCTATAAACTATATCTATCTATCTATCTATCTATCTATCTATCTATCTATCTATCTATCTATCTATCTTCAAACTATATCTATCTATCTATCTATCTATCTATCTATCTTCAAACTATATCTATCTATCTATCTATCTATCTATCTATCTATCTTCAAACTATATCTATCTATCTATCTACAAACTATATCTATCTATCTATCTTCAAACTATATCTATCTATCAATCTTCAAACTATATCTATCTATCTATCTTCAAACTATATCTATCTATCTATCTAATCCATCTTTCTTTCTTTCTAACTAATCCATCTTTCTTTCTTTCTAACTAATCGTTCTTTCTTTCTAACTAACTAATCTTTCTTTCTTTTGTTCTACCAGAAAGACTCGGGAGATAAATTGATGTAACAGCGTATATTTATTAACAGCCCAGCAAGCATGAATTTATAAAGTTATTTGGCGTAGGCCCCGTCCTTAGAGAGCAATGCGAGGGTAGCGGAATCTGCATATCCTGCCTGAAGACGAAGGCAGGGGCGCAGCCGACCCCCCCTGGAGGTTAAGGAAGGGACCATCCTGGTGGTGGTGGGGAGGATGAAGGGGAAGGTGCCATCTGGGTGGTGGTTGGGGAGGATGGAGGTACTTGGCAGCGTCAGCATCTGCGAACTCAGACGAATGTAAGTACCGATCTTTTATACTGTGAGTGTTAGCACATGATTGGTTAGGAGAGAAGTAATACGTGGCACGCTGATTGAGTCTTCCTGGCAGAACCTACGCTAAAGCTGTCATTTCTTTCTTTCTTTCTAACTAATCCATCTTTCTTTCTTTCTAACTAATCCATCTATCTTTCTTTCTAACTAATCCATCTTTCTTTCTTTCTAACTAATCCATCTTTCTGTCTAACTAATCCATCTTTCTTTCGTTCTTTCTTTCTTTCTAACTAATCCATCTTTCTTTCTTTCTTTCTTTCTTTCTTTCTTTCTTTCTTTCTAACTAATCCATCTTTCTGTCTAACTAACTAATCTTTCTTTCTTTCTTTCTTTCTTTCTTTCTTTCTTTCTTTCTTTCTTTCTTTCTTTCTTTCTAACTAATCCATCTTTCTATTTTTCCAACTAATCCATCTATATTTCTTTATTTCCTTCTAACTAATCCATCTTTCTTTCTTTCCAACTAATCCATCTATATTTCTTTCTTTCTTTCTTTCTTTATAACTAATCCATCTTTCTTTCTTTCTAACTAATCCATCTTTCTTTCTTTCTAACTAATCCATTTTTCTTTCTTTCTAACTAATCCACCTTTCTTTCTTTCTTTCTAACTAACTAACTAATTTTTCTTTCTAACTAATCCATCTTTCTTTCTTTCTTTCTAACTAATCCATCTTTCTTTCTTTCTTTCTTTCTAACTAACTAACTAATTTTTCTTTCTAACTAATCCATCTTTCTTTCTTTCTTTCTAACTAATCCATCTTTCTTTCTTTCTTTCTTTCTTTCTAACTAACTAACTAATTTTTCTTTCTAACTAATCCATCTTTCTTTCTTTCTTTCTAACTAATCCATCTTTCTTTCTTTCTTTCTTACTAATCCATCTATCTTTCTTTCTTTCTTTCTTTTTAACTAACTAATCTTTCTTTCTTTCTAACTAATCCATCCATCTTTCTTTCTTTCTTTCTAACTAATCTATCTTTCTGTCTAACTAACTTTAACACAACACTACACTACACTACACAACACAACACAACACTACACTACACTACACTACACTACACTACACTACACAACACTACACTACACTACACTACACTACACAACAATACACTACACTACACAACACTACACTGCACAACACTACACAACACAACACTACACAGCACTACACTACACAACACTACACTACACTACACAACAATACACTACACTACACTACACAACAATACACTACACTACACTACACAACACTACACTACACAACACTACACAACACTACACAGCAATACACTACACTACACAACACTACATAACACAACACAACACAACACTACACAACACTACACTACACAACACTACACTACACAACACAACACTACACAACACAACACTACACTACACAACACTACACTACACTACACTACACAACACAACACTACACTACACTACACTACACAACACTACACTACACAACACAACACTACACTACACTACACTACACCACACAACACTACACTACACAACACTACACCACACCACACCACACCACACCACACTACACTACACTACACTACACAACACTACACAACACTACACTACACAACACTACACACTACACTACACAACACTACACTACACTACACTACACTACACAACACTACACTACACTACACTACACTACACACTACACTACACAACACTACACTACACAACAATACACTACACTACACTACACAACACTACACTACACAACACTACACTACACTACACAACACTACACAACACAACACAACACTACACAACAATACACTACACAACACTACACTACACACTACACAACACTACACTACACTACACACTACACACTACACTACACAACACTACACTACACTACACTACACTACACACTACACTACACAACACTACACTACACAACAATACACTACACAACACTACACTACACAACAATACACTACACTACACTACACAACACTACACTACACAACACTACACTACACTACACAACACTACACAACACAACACAACACTACACAACAATACACTACACTACACAGCACTACACTACACAACACTACACAACACTACACTACACTACACAACACTACACTACACTACACTACACTACACAACACTACACTACACTACACTACACAACACTACACTACACTACACTACACTACAAAACACTACACAACACTACACTACACAACACAACACTACACTACACTACACTACACTACACTACACAACACTACACAACACTACACAACACTACACTACACAACACTACACAACACTACACAACACTACACAACACAACACTACACTACACAACACTACACAACACTACACAACACTACACAACACTACACTACACAACACAACACAACACTACACAACACTACACAGCAATACACTACACTACACAACACTACATAACACAACACAACACTACACAACACTACACAACACTACACTACACAACACTACACTACACTACACAACACAACACTACACTACACAACACAACAATACACAACACAACACTACACTACACTACACTACACAACACTACACAACACTACACCACACCACACCACACCACACCACACTACACTACACAACACAACACTACACTACACAACACAACACTACACAACACTACACAACACAACACTACACTACACAACACTACACTACACAACACTACACAACACTACACTACACTACACTACACTACACAACACTACACTACACTACACAACACAACACTACACTACACTACACTACACTACACTACACTACACTACACTACACAACACTACACCACACCACACCACACCACACCACACCACACCACACTACACTACACAACACTACACTACACAACACAACACTACACAACACTACACAACACAACACTACACTACACAACACTACACTACACAACACAACACTACACAACACAACACTACACTACACAACACTACACTACACAACACATCACTACACTACACTACACTACACAACACTACACTACACAACACTACACTACACCACACAACACTACACTACACAACACTACACCACACCACACCACACTACACTACACTACACTACACTACACTACACAACACTACACTACACAACACTACACAACACTACACTACACAACACTACACAACACTACACAACACTACACAACACAACACTACACTACACAACACTACACAACACTACACAACACTACACAACACTACACTACACTACAAAACACTACACTACACAACACTACACTACACTACACAACACTACACAACACAACACAACACTACACAACAATACACTACACTACACAGCACTACACAGCACTACACTACACAACACTACACAACACTACACTACACTACACAACACAACACTACACTACACAACACTACACTACACTACACTACACAACACTACACTACACTACACTACACTACAAAACACTACACAACACTACACTACACTACACAACACTACACAACACTACACTACACTACACTACACTACAAAACACTACACTACACAACACTACACTACACTACACAACACAACACTACACTACACAACACTACACTACACTACACAACACAACACTACACAACACTACACTACACTACACAACACTACACTACACAACACTACACTACACTACACAACACTACACAACACTACACAACACTACACAACACAACACTACACTACACAACACTACACTACACAACACTACACTACACAACACTACACAACACAACACTACACAACACTACACAACACTACACAACACTACACAGCAATACACTACACAACACTACACTACACAACACTACACTACACTACACAGCACTACACTACACAACACAACACTACACTACACTACACTACACTACACAGCACTACACTACACAACACTACACTACACTACACAGCACTACACTACACAACACTACACAACACTACACTACACTACACAACACTACACTACACTACACAACACTATACTACACACTACACTACACAACACTACACTACACAACAATACACTACACTACACAACAATACACTACACTACACAACACTACACTACACAACACTACACTACACAACCATACACAACACAACACTACACAACAATACACTACACTACACAACACTACACAACACTACACTACACAACACTACACTACACTACAAAACACTACACAACACTACACTACACAACACTACACTACACTACACTACAAAACACTACACAACACTACACTACACTACACAACACTACACTACACAACACTACACTACACTACACAACACTACACAACACTACACTACACAACACTACACTACACTACAAAACACTACACAACACTACACTACACAACACTACACTACACTACACTACACTACACTACACTACAAAACACTACACAACACTACACTACACTACACAACACTACACTACACAACACTACACTACACTACACAACACTACACAACACTACACTACACTACACAACACTACACTACACAACACTACACAACACTACACTACACAACACTACACAACACTACACAACACTACACAACACAACACTACACTACACAACACTACACAACACTACACTACACTACACTACACTACACAACACTACACTACACAACACTACACAACACAACACTACACAACACTACACCACACAACACAACACAACACTACACTACACAACACTACACTACACAACACAACACAACACTACACTACACTACACAACACAACACAACACTACACTACACAACACTACACTACACTACACTACACTACACAACACTACACAACACTACACTACACAACACTACACAACACTACACAACACTACACTACACAACACTACACTACACAACACTACACTACACTACACAACACTACACTACACTACACTACACTACACAACACAACACTACACTACACAACACTACACTACACAACACTACACTACACTACACAACACTACACTACACAACACTACACTACACAACACTACACAACACTACACAACACTACACTACACAACACTACACTACACTACACAACACTACACTACACTACACTACACAACACAACACTACACTACACAACACTACACTACACAACACTACACTACACTACACAACACTACACAACACTACACTACACAACACTACACAACACTACACTACACAACACTACACTACACTACACTACACAACACAACACTACACTACACAACACTACACTACACAACACTACACTACACTACACAACACTACACTACACAACACTACACAACACTACACAACACTACACTACACAACACTACACTACACAACACTACACTACACTACACAACACTACACTACACTACACTACACTACACAACACAACACTACACTACACTACACTACACTACACAACACTACACTACACAACACTACACTACACAACACTACACTACACAACACTACACAACACTACACAACACAACACTACACTACACCACACAACACAACACTACACTACACAACACTACACTACACAACACAACACACTACAACACTACACTACACTATACTACACTACACTACACAACACTACACAACACTACACTACACAACACAACACTACACTACACTACACAACACTACACTACACTACACAACACAACACTACACTACACAACACAACACTACACAACACTACACTACACAACACAACACTACACAACACTACACAACACTACACTACACTACACAACACTACACTACACAACACTACACTACACTACACAACACTACACAACACTACACTACACAACACTACACTACACTACACTACACTACACAACACTACACTACACAACACTACACTACACAACACTACACAACACTACACAACACTACCTTTCTAACTTATATTTCATTCCTTCTTTCTAACTAATCTTTCTTTTTCTTTCTAACTAATCTTTCTTTCTTTCAATTTTTTCTTTCTTTCTTTCTTTTTTCTTTCTAACTAATATTTCTTTCTTTCTAAATAATCTATCTTCTTTTCTTTCTAACTATTCTTTCTTTCTAACGAATCTTTCTTTCTTTCTAACTAATCTATCGATCAAAATTTAAACTACTTTAAACTTCTAACTACTTTAAACTTCATCAATCTCTCATGTCTGGCTTTTTCAAGCCAACTTAAAGTTTGTCTCAAACTTTTTTTTCTAGTTCTGATTATTCTTTTTATTCTGGACAAAGTTTGGCGCGAAACTCGCCCCGCACCGTTTGTCACAGACCCCTGAGTGAGGTGTCAAATCGACCAGCCCATTGAGGAGAGGTGTGCTATATCTTTTCTAAGCGATCGGGTGTACGATGTTCGCGCAGCGGACGAAAAAGCGGCCAAAAAAGTCCCATTGACTTAACATTGCGGAATTTTCAGAAATTCAAATCCCAACTGTCATTTTTCACACACACAGACACAAAGGGCCTGACACCCCTGCATGTCTCCCCCTCTCTCTCCCTCAGAGGATTTATATTATCAAGCAGCCAATAAGTAATGGCCTAAAATCTTCATAGCCACACCATAGCAACCAGTTACAGCACCCTAGCAACCATAAGCTATAGGCACGAGGCCGCAGGCCTCGTGCACTCATTATAATGCACTCGTTACCTTAGTCCTAACCCCATAGTAACCATCTGTGGTGCCCTAGCAACCACCCAGAACACCCTAGCAACTGCCTAGCAACCGCCTAGCAACCACCCAGAACACCCTAGCAACCACCTAGCAACCGCCTAGCAACCACCCAGAACACCCTAGCAACCGCCTAGCAACCACCCAGAACACCCTAGCAACCGCCTAGCAACCACCCAATACACCCTAGCAACCACTCAGAACACCCTAGCAACGACCCGAACAACATGAATAAGTCATATCTCAGCAGCAGAACATCGTACAGTTATGGTTGTTGGCTCGTATGCAATCATGTACCACACTCTAGCAACCGAGTGTCGAGTTTTGCCACTGCAAGCACCATTCACATTTTCTTCTGGAAATGTACGTTCTAGTTATTATTCTTTTTATGAGACTAAAATTTCTATATCAAACTCCTCCTAGAGCTTTAACTCTACATACTCCAAACTCGGCTCAGACACTCAAACTGTTCTGACTCGCGTTGCTATATCTTTTCAGACTGATCGGACTTACAGTTTTCCTATAAATGACGATCAAACTTGGAAAAACTCCCATTGACTTAACATTGCGGAATGTTCAGATTTTCAAACTCCCCAACTGCCAAAAATTCAAATCAAAATCCCTTGAAAGCCTAGACTAAATCAAACTGCCATTCTATACACTATATGAGCCATTGAGACTCATTTAAACTCATTAAACTCATCTATCTATCCACCTCAAACTATTTTAAACTTCAAACTAATTTAAACTTCAAACTAATTTAAACTTTTTATGAATAAAAACTATAAAAACTGGCTCGTAGGCACAAGGCCGCAGGCCTTGTGCCTCACCTTAGCCCTAACTCCAGGATGCTAATATACACTAAACTCTGAACTCTTAGACTCATGTAAACTCATAAACTCATCTATCTATCCAACTCAAACTATTTTAAACTTCAAACTAATTTAAACTTCATACTAATTTAATCTTTTTATGAATAAAAACTGGCTCGTAGGCACAAGGCCGCAGGCCTTGTGCCTCACCTTAGCCCTAACTCCAGGATGCTAATATACACTGAACTCTGAACTCTTAGACTCATGTAAACTCATAAATTCATCTATCTATCCACTTCAAACTATTTTAAACTTTTAACTAATTTAAACTTCAAACTACAACTCACTCCTCAGCCCTAAGCGATGCTAATATACATTAAACTCTGAACTCTTAGACTCATGTAAACTTATAAACTACTTTAAACTCATGCATTCACTAAACTCTAAACTCAAAAACTCTTTAATGTGTGTGTGTGTGTGTGTGTGTGTATTAGAACACCCTAGCAACACCATAGCAACCACCCATAACACCCTCGAAACTGCCTAAAATACCTTAGAACTCCCTAGCAACACCATAGTAACCACCCATAACACCCTAGCAACCACCCAAAATACATTAGAACTCCCTAGCAACACCCTAGCAACCACCCAAAATACCCCTGTACCTCCCTAGCAACACCCTAGCAACCACCCAAAATACCTCAGAACTCCCTAGCAACACCCTAGCAACCACCCAAAATACCTCAGAACTCCCTAGCAACACCCTAGCAACCACCCAAAATACCTTAGAACTCCCTAGCAACACCATAGCAACCACCCAAAATACCTCAGAACTCCCTAATAACACCCTAGCAACCACCCAAAATACCTCAGAACTCCCTAGCAACACCATAGCAACCACCCAAAATACCGTAGAACTCCCTAGCAACACCATAGCAACCACCCAAAACACCCTAGAACACCCTAGCAACCACCCATAACACCCTAGCAACCACCCAAAATACCTTAGAACACCCTAGCAACACCATAGCAACCTCCCAAACTACCTTAGAACTCCCTAGCAACACCATAGCAACCACCCAAAACACCTTAGAACACCCTAGCAACCACCCATAACACCCTAGCAACCACCCAAAATACCTTAGAACACCCTAGCAACACCATAGCAACCACCCAAAATACCTTAGAACTCCATAGCAACACCATAGCAACCACCAATAACACCCTAGCAACCACCCAAAATACCCTAGCAACCACCCAGAACACCTTAGCAACCCTCTAGAAACACCCTAGTAACTTTAAACTACTTCAAACTATACTTAAAACTATTTTAAACTTTAAACTAATTTAAACTTCAAACTAATTTAAACTAATTTAAACTTCAAACTATTTTAAACTTCAAATCACTTTAAACTACTTTAAAATTCAAACTACTTTAAACTAATTTAAACTTCAAACTAATTTAAACTTCAAACTATTTTAAACTTTAAACTACTTTAAACTGTAAACTAATTTAAACTTTAAACTATTTTTAACTGTAAACTACTTTAAACTTTAAACTACTTTAAACTACTTTAAACTTAAAACTAATTTAAACTTCAAACTTTTTTAAACTGTAAACTACTTTAAACTTAAATCTACTTTAAACTGCTTTAAACTTTAAACTAATTTAAACTTCAAACTACTTTAAACTTTTTCAAACTATCTGGTCCAAACTTTCACAAGCCAACTTAAAGTTTGTTTCAACGAACTTTTTAATCTAGTTATTAAGTTGGCTTGTGAAAGCCAATTTATTGAAATCCTATTTAAACTTATTATTATTAAGTTGGCTTGTGAAAGCCAATTTATTGAAATCCTATTTAAACTTATTATTATTAATGGTGCTTGCCTATAGGCAAAGCAACATTAGTGTTATTGCTCATACTTATTATTCTTCTTCCACACAAAAGTTCGGCGCGTAACTCGCCCCGCACCGTTTGTCACAGACCCCTGAGTGAGGTGTCAAATCGACCGGCCCATTGAGGAGAGGTGTGCTATATCTTTTCTAAGCGATCGGGTGTACGATGTTCGCGCAGCGGACGAAAAAGCGGCCAAAAAAGTCCCATTGACTTAACATTGCGGAATTTTCAGAAATTCAAATCCCAACTGTCATTTTTCACACACACAGACACAAAGGGCCTGACACCCCTGCATGTCTCCCCCTCTCTCTCCCTCAGAGGATTTATATTATCCAGCAGCCAATAAGTAATGGCCTAAAATCTTCATAGCCACACCATAGCAACCAGTTACAGCACCCTAGCAACCATAGGCTATAGGCACGAGGCCGCAGGCCTCGTGCACTCATTATAATGCACTCGTTTAATAGAGATTTTAAATACTCTGCGGCCGAGTGCCTAACCTTAGCCCTAACCCCATAGTAACCATCTGTGAAAACTACCAACCACCTAGTAACACCATAGCAACCAGTTACAGCACCCTAGCAACCATAGGCTATAGGCACGAGGCCGCAGGCCTCGTGCACTCATTATAATGCACTCGTTTAATAACACAACCACTCAAAATACCTTAGAACTCCCTAGCAACACCCTAGCAACCACCCAATATACCTTAGAACTCCCTAGCAACACCATAGCAACCACCCAAAACACCTTAAAACACCCTAGGAACCACCCATAACACCCTAGCAACCACCCAAAATACCTTAGAACTCCCTAGCAACCACCCAAATTACCTCAGAACTCCCTAGTAACACCATAGCAACCACCCAAAATACCTTAGAACTCCCTAGCAACACCCTAGCAACCACCCAAAATATCTCAGAACTCCCTTGCAACCACCAAGAACACCCTAGCAACTGCCTAGCAACCACCCAGAACACCCTAGCAACCACCCAGAACACCCTAGCAACTGCCTAGTAACCACCTAGAACACCCTAGCAACTGCCTAGTAACCACCTAGAACACCCTAGCAACTGCCTAGCAACCACCCAAAACACCCTAGTAACCACCCAGAACACCCTAGCAACCAACCCAAAACATGAATAAGCCATATCTCAGCAGCAGAACATCGTGCAGACATGGTTGTTGGCTCGTATGCAATCATGTACCACACTCTAGCAACCGAGTGGTGAGTTTTGCCACTGCAAGCACCATTCACATTTTCTTCTGGAAATGTACGTTCTAGTTATTATTATTATTCTTCTTCCAAAACTGTTGACTCTATCTCCTCCTAGAGCTTTAACTCTACATACTCCAAACTCGGCTCAGACACTCAAACTGTTCTGAAGTTAGTTGCTCTATCTTTTCAGACTGATCGGACTTACGGTTTTCCTATAAATGACGATCAAACTCGGAAAAAACTCCCATTGACTTAACATTGCGGAATGTTCAGATTTTCAAACTCCCCAACTGCCAAAAATTCAAATCAAAATCCCTTGAAAGCCTAGACTAAATCAAACTGCCATTCTATACACTATATGAGCCATTGAGACTCATTTAAACTCATTAAACTCATCTATCTATCCACCTCAAACTATTTTAAACTTCAAACTAATTTAAACTTTTAACTAATTTAAACTTAGGCACAAGGCCGCAGGCCTTGTGCCTCACCTTAGCCCTAACTCCAGGATGCTAATATACACTGAACTCTGAACTCTTAGACTCATGTAAACTCATAAACTTATCTATCTATCCACCTCAAACTATTTTAAACTTCAAACTAATTTAAACTTTTAACTAATTTAAACTTAGGCACAAGGCCGCAGGCCTTGTGCCTCACCTTAGCCCTAACTCCAGGATGCTAATATACACTGAACTCTGAACTCTTAGACTCATGTAAACTCATCTATCTATCCACTTCAAACTAATTTAAACTTTTAACTAATTTAAACTTAGGCCTCACCTTAGCCCTAACTCCAGGATGCTAATATACACTGAACTCTGAACTCTTAGACTCATGTAAACTCATAAACTCATCTATCTATCCACTTCAAACTATTTTAAACTTTTAACTAATTTAAACTTCAAACTACAACTCACTCGTAGGCACGAGGCCGCAGGCCGAGTGCCTATCCTCAGCCCTAAGCGATGCTAATATACATTAAACTCTGAACTCTTAGACTCATGTAAACTCATCTATCTATCCACTTCAAACTAATTTAAACTTTTAACTAATTTAAACTTAGGCCTCACCTTAGCCCTAACTCCAGGATGCTAATATACACTGAACTCTGAACTCTTAGACTCATGTAAACTCATAAACTCATCTATCTATCCACTTCAAACTATTTTAAACTTTTAACTAATTTAAACTTCAAACTACAACTCACTCGTAGGCACGAGGCCGCAGGCCGAGTGCCTATCCTCAGCCCTAAGCGATGCTAATATACATTAAACTCTGAACTCTTAGACTCATGTAAACTTATAAACTACTTTAAACTCATGCATTCACTAAACTCTAAACTCAAAAACTCTTTAATGTGTGTGTGTGTGTGTGTGTGTGTGTGTGTATTAGAACACCCTAGCAACACCATAGCAACCACCCATAACACCCTAGAAACTGCCTAAAATACCTTAGAACTCCCTAGCAACACCATAGCAACCACCCATAACACCCTAGCAACCACCGAAAATACCTCAGAACTCCCTAGCAACACCCTAGCAACCACCCAAAATACCTCAGAACTCCCTAGCAACACCATAGCAACCACCCATAACACCTTAGAACTCCCTAGCAACACCCTAGCAACCACCCAAAATACCTCAGAACTCCCTAGCAACACCCTAGCAACCACCCAAAACACCTTAGAACTCCCTAGCAACACCCTAGCAACCACCCAAAATACATCAGAACTCCCTAGCAACACCATAGCAACCACCCAAAACACCTTAGAGCTCCCTAGCAACACCATAGCAACCACCCAAAACACCTTAGAACTCCCTAGCAACACCCTAGCAACCACCCAAAACACCTTAGAACTCCCTAGCAACCACCCAAAATACCTCAGAACTCCCTAGCAACACCATAGCAACCATCCATAACACCCTAGCAACCACCCAAAATACCCTAGCAACCGCCTAGCAACCACTCAGAACACCTTATCAACCCTCTAGAAACACCCTAGTAACTTTAAACTACTTCAAACTATACTTTAAACTATTTTAAACTTTACACTACTTCAAACTTCAAATCACTTTAAACTAATTTAAACTTCAAACTAATTTAAACTTTAATCTACTTTAAACTATTTTTAACTGTAAACTACTTTAAACTTTAAACTACTTTAAACTAATTTAAACTTCAAACTAATTTAAACTTTAATCTACTTTAAACTATTTTTAACTGTAAACTACTTTAAACTTTAAACTACTTTAAACTAATTTAAACTTCAAACTAATTTAAACTTTAATCTACTTTAAACTATTTTTAACTGTAAACTACTTTAAACTTTAAACTACTTTAATTTAAACTTTAAACTTTTTCAAACTATCTGGTCCAAACTTTCACAAGCCAACTTAAAGTTTGTCTCGACGAACTTTTCAATCTAGTTATTATTATTATTCTTCTTCCAAAACTGTTGACTCTATCTCGTCCTAGAGCTTTAACTCTACATACTCCAAACTCGGCTCAGACACTCAAACTGTTCTGAAGTTAGTTGCTCTATCTTTTCAGACTGATCGGACTTAAGGTTTTCCTATAAATGACGATCAAACTCGGAAAAAACTCCCATTGACTTAACATTGCGGAATGTTCAGATTTTCAAACTCCCCAACTGCCAAAAATTCAAATCAAAATCCCTTGAAAGCCTAGACTAAATCAAACTGCCATTCTATACACTATATGAGCCATTGAGACTCATTTAAACTCATTAAACTCATCTATCTATCCAACTCAAACTATTTTAAACTTCAAACTAATTTAAACTTCAAACTAATTTAAACTTTTTATGAATAAAAACTATAAAAACTGGCTCGTAGGCACAAGGCCGCAGGCCTTGTGCCTCACCTTAGCCCTAACTCCAGGATGCTAATATACACTGAACTCTGAACTCTTAGACTCATGTAAACTCATAAACTCATCTATCTATCCACTTCAAACTAATTTAAACTTTTAACTAATTTAAACTTCAAACTAGCCTTAACCCCAGGATGCTAATATACACTGAACTCTGAACTCTTAGACTCATGTAAACTCATAAACTCATCTATCTATCCACCTCAAACTATTTTAAACTTCAAACTAATTTAAACTTCAAACTAATTTAAACTTTTTATGAATAAAAACTATAAAAACTGGCTCGTAGGCACAAGGCCGCAGGCCTTGTGCCTCACCTTAGCCCTAACTCCAGGATGCTAATATACACTGAACTCTGAACTCTTAGACTCATGTAAACTCATAAACTCATCTATCTATCCACTTCAAACTAATTTAAACTTTTAACTAATTTAAACTTCAAACTACAACTCACTCGTAGGCACGAGGCCGCAGGCCGAGTGCCTAACCTCAGCCCTAACCGATGCTAATATACATTAAACTCTGAACTCTTAGACTCATGTAAACTTATAAACTACTTTAAACTCATGCATTCACTAAACTCTAAACTCAAAAACTCTTGAGTGTGTGTGTGTGTGTGTGTTAGAACACCCTAGCAACACCATAGCAACCACCCATAACACCCTAGAAACTGCCTAAAATACCTTAGAACTCCCTAGCAACACCATAGCAACCACCCATAACACCCTAGCAACCACCGAAAATACCTCAGAACTCCCTAGCAACACCCTAGCAACCACCCAAAATACCTCAGAACTCCCTAGCAACACCATAGCAACCACCCAAAACACCTTAGAACTCCCTAGCAACACCCTAGCAACCACCCAAAATACCTCAGAACTCCCTAGCAACACCCTAGCAACCACCCAAAACACCTTAGAACTCCCTAGCAACACCCTAGCAACCACCCAAAATACATCAGAACTCCCTAGCAACACCATAGCAACCACCCAAAACACCTTAGAGCTCCCTAGCAACACCATAGCAACCACCCAAAACACCTTAGAACTCCCTAGCAACACCCTAGCAACCACCCAAAACACATTAGAACTCCCTAGCAACCACCCAAAATACCTCAGAACTCCCTAGCAACACCATAGCAACCATCCATAACACCCTAGCAACCACCCAAAATACCCTAGCAACCGCCTAGCAACCACTCAGAACACCTTATCAACCCTCTAGAAACACCCTAGTAACTTTAAACTACTTCAAACTATACTTTAAACTATTTTAAACTTTACACTACTTCAAACTTCAAATCACTTTAAACTAATTTAAACTTCAAACTAATTTAAACTTTAATCTACTTTAAACTATTTTTAACTGTAAACTACTTTAAACTTTAAACTACTTTAAACTAATTTAAACTTCAAACTAATTTAAACTTTAATCTACTTTAAACTATTTTTAACTGTAAACTACTTTAAACTTTAAACTACTTTAAACTAATTTAAACTTCAAACTAATTTAAACTTTAATCTACTTTAAACTATTTTTAACTGTAAACTACTTTAAACTTTAAACTACTTTAATTTAAACTTTAAACTTTTTCAAACTATCTGGTCCAAACTTTCACAAGCCAACTTAAAGTTTGTCTCGACGAACTTTTCAATCTAGTTAAGTTGGCTTGGAAAAGCCAACTTACTGAAATCCTATTTAAACTTATTATTAAGTTGGCTTGGAAAAGCCAACTTACTGAAATCCTATTTAAACTTATTAAGTTGGCTTGGAAAAGCCAACTTACTGAAATCCTATTTAAACTTATTATTAATGGTGCTTGCTTTAGCAAGGCATCATTATTGTTATTGCTCATACTTATTATTATTCTTTTTCTTTTTATTCCGCCGCTTTTTTGACGCACTACTCCTCCTGCAGTTTTTGTCACAGACCCCTGAATGAGGTGTCAAAACGTGCGGCCTATTCGGGAATGGTGTGCTATGACTTTTATAAGCGATCGGGGGTGCGGTGGTCGCCCCAGGGGCGAAAAAGTCGACGAAAAAACGCATAGACTTAACATTACGTCAAACTTTGACGAGTCATAGCTCAGAGTTGGGATTTCGTAGAAATGTGAAATTTACCACATTTGGAGAGGCTGGCAGGCTCTGTAAGAACATACCTCACAATGGGGTAAAAGTTGCACCCCTGGGGGGCAGGAGCGGCCCAAACTTTTCCTATTGACTTAACATGGTGTAGGACGTCCCATGAAATGGAGAGAGAGAGAGAGTAAGCGATTTTGTATTGAACATAACTCTGGATCACAGTGTCATAGAGACAAGGGGGCGGGCTAATTTTACTCAGACGACCAATCAGTCTCTCCGGATCATTGTGAAGCTATCAGGCCACGCCCCTAGCAACCATTTAGAGCACCTTAGCAACAAGCTCCATAGACTTCCATTGAAAGAGATCAAATGGATATCTCTGGATAGAAGAGTCATAGAAACATGAGGGTGGTCTCGTTTGACTCGGGGCAGCAAACAGCCAATCATGAATCACATCAACACTTCCTAGCCCCTCCCTAGCAACCATTGTCGAGCACCTTAGCAACCAAAATTCACAGAATCATAGCTCAGAGCAAGGATGTCGCAGAAACGTGTAATTTGGCACATTTAAAGAGACTGGCAGGCTCTATAAGAACATACCACACAATGGGGTAAAAGTTGCACCCCTGGGGGGCAGGAGGGGCCCAAAGTTGCCCCAATAAAGTACTATGGTGTAGGACAGCCCATGAAATGGGCTGTCCTACACCATAGTAAGCGATATTCTATTGAACATAACTCTGGATCACATTTGAAGAGGCTGTTAGGCTCTGTAACAACATACCACACAATGGGGTAAAAGTTGCACCCCTGGGGGGCAGGAGGGGCCCAAAGTTGCCCCAATAAAGTACTATGGTGTAGGACAGCCCATGAAATGGGCTGTCCTACACCATAGTAAGCGATATTCTATTGAACATAACTCTGGATCACATTTGAAGAGGCTGTTAGGCTCTGTAACAACATACCACACAATGGGGTAAAAGTTGCACCCCTGGGGGGCAGGACCGGCCCAAAGTTGCCCCATTCACGTACTATGGTGTAGGACAGCCCATGAAATGGGCTGTCCTACACCATAGAAACAGCATTTGTATTGAACATAACTTTGGATCACAGTGTCATAGAGACAAGGGGGCGGGCTCATTTTACTCAGACGACCAATCAGTCTCTCAGGATCACTGTGAAGCTATCAAGCCACGCCCTAGCAACCATTTAGAGCACCTTAGCAACAAAATCCATAGACTTCCATTGAAAGACATCAAATGGATATCTCTGGATAGAAGTGTCATAGAAACATGAGGGTTGGCTCGTTTGACTCGGGGCAGAAAACAGCCAATCCCGAATCACCTCAACAATTCCTAGCCCCTCCCTAGCAACCATTGTCGAGTACCTTAGCAACCAAAATCCAGACAGGGATATCTTCCATTCTGAATGTCACAGAGGCATGGGAGTTGGTTTATATCATTCATACTGACAAGCAGCCTTTGGAGTTTCATGATTGGCAGCTGCCAAGCCACTCCCTAGCAACAAAACAGAGTACCCTAGCAACCATTTAGCAAGACCTATATCTCTGCATCAAAACATCGTATAGAGATGGGGGTTGGTTTATACATTCACACTGACTTCGGAGCTTCATGATAGGCAGCTGCCAAGCCACTCCCTAGCAACCAAACAGATTACCCTAGCAACCGTTTTGCAAGGCGTATATCTCTGCATCAGAACATCGTATAGAGATGGGGGTTGGCTCTTTTGACTCATGCTAGCAAACAGGACTTGCTACACATGCTAGCAGTGAATAGCTACATGCTAATTTTGATTAGCTAAGTGCTAAATCATGCCAAGAAAATGCTACAAACACCATAGTAACCATCTGTGACAACTACCAACCACCTAGTAACACCATAGCAACTACCCAGAATACCCTAGCAACTGCCTAGCAACGCCCTAGCGACCACAAAAAATACCCTAGCAACTGCCTAGCAATGCCCTAGCAACCACTCAGAACACCCTAGCAACTGCCTAGCAACACCCTAGCAACCACCCATAATACCCTAGCAACCACCCAGAACACCCTAGCAACCGCCTAGCAACCACCCAGAACACCCTAGCAACCACCTAGCAACCACCCAGAACACCCTAGCAACCACCTAGCAACCACCCAGAACACCCTAGCAACCACCTAGCAACCGCCTAGCAACCACCCAGAACACCCTAGCAACCACCTAGCAACCACCCAGAACTCCCTAGCAACCGCCTAACAACCACCCAGAACACCCTAGCAACCGCCTAGCAACCACCCAGAACACCCTAGCAACCACCTAGCAACCGCCTAGCAACCACCCAGAACACCCTAGCAACCACTGCCTAGCAACCATCCAGAACACCCTAGCAACCACCCAGACAACATGAATAAGCCATATCTCAGCAGCAGAACATCGTACAGACATGGTTGTTGGCTCGTACGCAATCATGTATCTCACCCTAGCAACCGGGTCGTGTTTTTTTGCCACTGCAAGCACCATTCACATTTTCTTCTGGAAATGTACGTTCTAGTTAATGGTGCTTGCCTATAGGCAAAGCAACATTAGTGTTCTCTTGCATACTTATTTTTCTTCTTATTATTATTCCACACAAAAGTTTGGCGCGAAACTCGCCCCGCACCGTTTGTCACAGACCCCTGAGTGAGGTGTCAAATCGACCGGCTCATTGAGGAGAGGTGTGCTATATCTTTTCTAAGCGATCGGGTGTACGATGTTCGCACAGCGGACGAAAAAGCGGCCAAAAAAGTCCCATTGACTTAACATTGCGGAATTTTCAGAAATTCAAATCCCAACTGTCATTTTTCACACACACAGACACAAAGGGCCTGACACCCCTGCATGTCTCCCCCTCTCTCTCCCTCAGAGGATTTATATTATCATGCAGCCAATAAATAATGGCCTAAAATCCTCATAGCCACACCATAGCAACCAGTTACAGCACCCTAGCAACCATAAGCTATAGGCACGAGGCCGCAGGCCTCGTGCACTCATTATAATGCACTCGTTTAATAGAGATTTTAAATACTCTATAAAAACTCACTCATAGGCACGAGGCCGCAGGCCTCGTGCACTCATTATAAGGCACTCGTTTAATAGAGATTTTAAATACCGGCCTCATGCCTAACCTTAACCCTAACCCCATACTAAAGGTTTTAATAACTTCATATTGTGTGTGTGTGTGTGTGTGAGCAAGTTTGTGTGTGTTAGAACACCCTAGCAACACCATAGCAACCACCCATAACACCCTAGAAACTGCCTAAAATACCTTAGAACTCCCTAGCAACACCATAGCAACCACCCATGACACCCTAGCAACCACACAAAATACCTTATAACACCCTAGCAACACCATAGCAACCACCCATAACACCCTAGCAACCACCCAAAATACCCTAGAAATCCCTAACAACCACCCAAAATACCTCAGAATTCCCTAGCAACACCATAGCAACCACTCAAAATACCTTAGAACTCCCTAGCAACCACCCAAAATACCTAAGAACTCCCTAGCAACACCATAGCAACCACCCAAAATACCCTAGCAACCACCCAGAACACCATAGCAACCACCCAGAACACCCTAGCAACCGCCTAGCAACCACCCAGAACACCCTAGCAACCGCCTAGCAACCACCCAGAACACCCTAGCAACTGCCTAGCAACCACCCAGAACACCCTAGCAACTGCCTAGCAACCACCCAGAACACCCTAGTAACCACCCAGAAGACCCTAGCAACCAACCGAACAACATGAATAAGCCATATCTCAGCAGCAGAACATCGTACAGACATGGTTGTTGGCTCGTATGCAATCATGTACCACACTCTAGCAACCGAGTGGTGAGTTTTGCCACTGCAAGCACCATTCACATTTTCTTCTGGAAATGTACGTTCTAGTTATTATTATTATTCTTCTTACCTAAATTTCTGACTCTATCTCCTCCTAGAGCTTTAACTCTACAAACTCCAAACTCGGGTCAGACTTTCAGACTGTTCTGACTTAGTGTGCTATATCTTTTCAGACTGATTTGACTTTCAGTTTTCTTAAAAATTAATATTAAAAATCATAAAAATCCTATTGACTTACATTGGAGAGTGCTCAAATTGAGCCAAGACTACGGTGGCCCATTAGTGCACAAGCCAAAAACTCAAAACTAAACTCCCTGAAGCCCTAGATTCAATTAAACTATACCATTCTATCTATCTATCTATCTATCTATCTATCTATCTATCTATCTATCTATCTATCTATCTATCTATCTATCTATCTATCTATCTTCAAACTATATCTATCTATCTATCTATCTATCTATCTATCTATCTATCTATCTATCTATCTATCAATAAACTATATCTATCTATCTATCTATCTATCTATCTATCTATCTATCTATCTATCTATCTATCTATCTATCTATCATCTTCAAACTATATCTATCTATCTATCTATCTATCTATCTATCTATCTATCTATCTATCTATCTATCTATCTATCTATCTATCTATCTATCTATCTATCTATCTATCTATCTATCTATCTATCATCTTCAAACTATATCTATCTATCTATCTATCTCTCTATCTATCTATCTATCTATCTATCTATCTATCTATCTATCTATCTATCTATCATCTTCAAACTATATCTATCTATCTATCTATCTATCTATCTATCTATCTATCTATCTATCTATCTATCTATCTATCTATCATCTTCAAACTATATCTATCTATCTATCTATCTATCTATCTATCTATCATCTTCAAACTATATCTATCTATCTATCTATCTATCTATCTATCTATCTATCTATCTATCTACAAACTATATCTATCTATCTATCTTCAAACTATATCTATCTATCTATCTATCTATCTACAAACTATATCTATCTATCTATCTTCAAACTATATCTATCTATCTATTTTCAAACTATATCTATCTAATTCATCTTTCTTTCTTTCTAACTAATCCATCTTTCTTTCTTTCTTTCTTTCTAACTAATCCTTCTTTCTTTCTAACTAACTAATCTTTCTTTCTTTTGTTCTTTCTTTCTAACTAATCCATCTTTCTTTATTTCTTTCTTTCTTTCTAACTAATCCATCTTTCTTTCTTTCTAACTAATCCATCTTTCTTTCTTTCTAACTAATCCATCGTTCTGTCTAACTAAATAATCTTACTTTCTTTCGTTCTTTCTTTCTTTCTAACTAATCCATATTTCTTTCAATCTTTCTTTCTTTCTTTCTTTCTTTCTTTTTTTTCTTTCTTTCTTTCTTTCTTTCTTTCTTTCTTTCTTTCTTTCTTTCTTTCTTTCTTTCTTTCTTTCTTTCTTTCTTTCTTTCTTTCTTTCTTTCTAACTAATCCATCTTTCTTTCTTTCCAACTAATCCATCAATCTTTCTTTCTTTCTTTCTAACTAATCCATCTTTCTTTCTTTCCAACTAATCCATCTTTCTTTCTTTCTTTCTTTCTTTCTTTCTAACTAATCCATCTTTCTTTCTTTTTAACTAATCCATCTTTCTTTCTTTCTAACTAATCCATCTTTCTTTTTTCTTTCTAACTAATCCATCTTTCTTTCTTTCTAACTAATCCATCTTTCTTTCTTTCTTTCTTTCTTTCTTTCTCTCTTTCTAACTAATCTTTCTTTCTAACTAATCCATCTTTCTTTCTAACTAATCCATCTTTCTTTCTTTCCAACTAATCCATCTTTCTTTCTTTCTTTCTATCTTTCTTTCTTTCTTTCTTTTTAACTAACTAATCTTTTTTTCTTTCTAACTAATCCATCCATCTTTCTCTCTTTCTTTCTAACTAATCCATCTTTCTTTCTTTCTTTCTAACTAATCTATCTTTCTGTCTAACTAACTTTAACACAACACAACACTACACTACACTACACAACACTACACTACACAACACTACACTACACTACACTACACTACACTACACAACACAACACTACACTACACTACACTACACAACACAACACTACACTACACAACACTACACTACACTACACAACACTACACTACACTACACTACACTACACAACACTACAGAACACTACACAACACTACACTACACTACACTACACTACACAACACTACACTACACAACACTACACAACACTACACTACACTACACTACACTACACAACACTACACAACACTACACTACACAACACAACACTACACTACACAACACTACACTACACTACACAACACTACACTACACAACACTACACAACACTACACTACACAACACTACACAACACTACACTACACTACACAACACTACACTACACAACAATACACTACACAACACTACACTACACAACACTACACTACACTACACTACACAACACTACACACTACACTACACAACACAACACTACACAACACTACACTACACTACACTACACAACACAACACTACACTACACTACACTACACAACACTACACAACACAACACTACACAACACTACACAACACTACACAACACAACACTACACTACACTACACAACACAACACTACACAACAATACACTACACTACACAGCACTACACAGCACTACACTACACAACACTACACAACACTACACTACACTACACAACACTACACTACACAACACTACACTACACTACACTACACAACACTACACTACACTACACTACACTACAAAACACTACACAACACTACACTACACTACACAACACTACACAACACTACACTACACTACACTACACTACAAACACTACACTACACAACACTACACTACACTACACAACACAACACTACACTACACAACACTACACTACACTACACAACACAACACTACACAACACTACACTACACTACACAACACTACACTACACAACACTACACTACACTACACAACACTACACTACACTACACAACACTACACTACACAACACTACACAACACTACACTACACCACACAACACTACACAACACTACACTACACTACACTACACAACACTACACAACACTACACAACACTACACACACACACTACACAACACTACACAACACAACACAACACTACACAACACTACACACACACACAACACTACACAACACTACACTACACTACACACCACTACACAACACTACACTACACTACACAACACTACACAACACTACACACACTACACTACACTACACTACACAACACTACACAACACAACACAACACTACACAACTACACACACAACACAACACAACACTACACAACACTACACTACACTACACAACACTACACTACACAACACTACACAACACTACACTACACTACACTACACAACACTACACTACACAACACTACACTACACAACACAACACTACACTACACAACACTACACAACACTACACTACACAACACTACACTACACTACACCACACTACACTACACAACACTACACAACACAACACAACACTACACAACACTACACAACACTACACAACACAACACTACACTACACTACACTACACAACACTACACTACACAACACAACACTACACAACACTACACTACACTACACTACACAACACAACACAACACACACTACACTACACTACACAACACTACACACACACTACACAACACAACACTACACAACACAACACAACACTACACTACACACACACACAACACAACACAACACTACACAACACTACACACCAACACTACACACTACACAACACTACACAACACACAACCACACACACAACACTACACAACACTACACAACACTACACTACACAACACTACACTACACAACACTACACAACACTACACTACACCACACAACACTACACTACACAACACTACACAACACTACACTACACTACACAACACTACACAACACTACACAACACTACACTACACAACACTACACAACACAACACTACACAACACTACACAACACACACACTACACAACACTACACTACACTACACAACACTACACAACACTACACTACACAACACTACACTACACTACACTACACTACACTACACAACACTACACACTACACAACACAACACTACACTACACACTACACTACACAACACAACACAACACTACACAACACTACACTACACTACACAACACTACACTACACAACACTACACAACACTACACAACACTACACTACACAACACTACACTACACAACACAACACTACACAACACAACACTACACTACACAACACTACACAACACAACACTACACAACACTACACTACACTACACACACTACACTACACAACACAACACTACACAACACAACACAACACTACACAACACTACACAACACTACACAAAACAACACTACACTACACTACACTACACTACACAACACACACTACACAACACTACACACACAACACTACACTACACTACACTACACTACACAACACAACACTACACAACACTACACAACACTACACTACACCACACAACACACACACACAACACTACACAACACAACACACACTACACAACACTACACTACACTACACTACACTACACTACACAACACTACACACTACACAACACAACACAACACACACACACACACACAACACAACACAACACTACACAACACTACACTACACTACACAACACTACACTACACAACACTACACTACACTACACTACACTACACTACACAACACTACACTACACAACACTACACAACACAACACAACACAACACTACACAACACTACACAACACTACACTACACAACACTACACTACACTACACTACACTACACTACACAACACAACACTACACAACACAACACAACACTACACAACACTACACAACACTACACAAAACAACACTACACTACACACACTACACTACACAACACTACACTACACAACACTACACTACACAACACTACACTACACTACACTACACTACACAACACAACACTACACAACACTACACAACACTACACACAACACTACACACACACACTACACAACACTACACAACACACACACAACACTACAACACAACACTACACTACACAACACTACACAACACTACACTACACAACACTACACAACACAACACACTACACAACACTACACAACACTACACAACACTACACTACACTACACACACAACACTACACTACACAACACAACACTACACAACACTACACTACACAACACTACACAACACTACACAACACAACACTACACTACACTACACTACACAACACTACACAACACTACACTACACAACACAACACTACACAACACAACACTACACAACACAACACAACACTACACAACACTACACAACACTACACTACACAACACTACACTACACTACACAACACTACACAACACTACACAACACTACACAACACAACACTACATAACACAACACTACACAACACTACACAACACTACACAACACAACACAACACAACAACACAACACTACACTACACTACACAACACTACACTACACTACACAACACAACACTACATAACACAACACTACACAACACTACACAACACTACACAACACAACACAACACAACAACACAACACTACACTACACTACACAACACTACACTACACTACACAACACTACACTACACTACACAACACTACACTACACTACACAACACTACACAACACTACACTACACTACACAACACTACACTACACTACACAACACAACACTACACAACACTACACTACACAACACTACACAACACAACACTACACTACACTACACTACACTACACAACACTACACTACACTACACTACACAACACTACACAACACAACACTACACAACACTACACAACACTACACAACACTACACTACACTACACTACACTACACTACACAACACTACACAACACAACACAACACTACACAACACTACACTACACAACACTACACTACACAACACAACACTACACTACACTACACTACACTACACAACACTACACTACACAACACTACACAACACAACACTACACAACACTACACTACACAACACTACACTACACTACACTACACTACACAACACTACACTACACTACACAACACAACACAACACAACACTAAACAACACTACACAACACTACACAACACTACACAACACTACACTACACAACACTAAAGTACACTACACAACACTACACCACACTACACTACACAACACTACACTACACTACACTACACTACACTACACTAACTACACAACACTACACTACACTACACAACACTACACAACACTACACTACACAACACTACACTACACTACACAACACAACACTACACAACACTACACTACACTACACTACACAACACTACACTACACAACACTACACTACACTACACTACACAACACTACACAACACTACACATCACTACACTACACTACACTACACTACACTACACAACACTACACTACACAACACTACACTACACTACACTACACAACACTACACAACACTACACATCACTACACTACACTACACTACACAACACTACACTACACTACACAACACTACACTACACTACACTACACAACACAACACTACACTACACTAACTACACCACACAACACTACACTACACTACACAACACTACACTACACAACACTACACTATATAACACTACAAAGTGTTAACAAAGAGTAATCTGTTTTTAACTAATCTCTTTCTTTCTAACTAACTAATCTATCTTTCTTTTTAACTATTCTTTCTTTCTTTCAAATTAATATTTCTTCCTTTCTTTCAAATTAATATTTCTTTCTTTCTTTCTAACTAATCTATCTATCTTTCAAACTAAATTTATCTATCTTTCTTTCTAACTAATCTTTCTTTCTTTCTTTCTAACTATTTTTTATTTCCTTTCTAACTAATATTTCATTCCTTCTTTCTAACTAATCTTTCTTTTTCTTTCTAACTAATCTTTCTTTCTTTCAATTTTTTCTTTCTTTCTTTCTTTTTTCTTTCTAACTAATATTTCTTTCTTTCTAAATAATCTATCTTCTTTTCTTTCTAACTATTCTTTCTTTCTAACGAATCTTTCTTTCTTTCTAACTAATCTATCGATCAAAATTTAAACTACTTTAAACTTCTAACTACTTTAAACTTCATCAATCTCTCATGTCTGGCTTTTTCAAGCCAACTTAAAGTTTGTCTCAAACTTTTTTTTCTAGTTAATGGTGCTTGCCTATAGGCAAAGCAACATTAGTGTTATCTTGCATACTTATTTTTCTTCTTATTATTATTCCACACAAAGTTTGGCGCGAAACTCGCCCCGCACTGTTTGTCACAGACCCCTGAGTGAGGTGTCAAATCGACCGGCCCATTGAGGAGAGGTGTGCTATATCTTTTCTAAGCGATCGGGTGTACGATGTTCGCACAGCGGACGAAAAAGCGGCCAAAAAAGTCCCATTGACTTAACATTGCGGAATTTTCAGAAATTCAAATCCCAACTGTCATTTTTCACACACACAGACACAAAGGGCCTGACACCCCTGCATGTCTCCCCCTCTCTCTCCCTCAGAGGATTTATATTATCCAGCAGCCAATAAGTAATGGCCTAAAATCTTCATAGCCACACCATAGCAACCAGTTACAGCACCCTAGCAACCATAGGCTATAGGCACGAGGCCGCAGGCCTCGTGCACTCATTATAATGCACTCGTTTAATAGAGATTTTAAATACTCTATAAAAACTCACTCATAGGCACGAGGCCGCAGGCCTCGTGCACTCATTATAATGCACTCGTTTAATAGAGATTTTAAATACTCTGCGGCCGAGTGCCTAACCTTAGCCCTAACCCCATAGTAACCATCTGTGGAGCCCTAGCAACCACCCTGAAGTCCCTAGCAACTGCCTAGCAACCGCCTAGCAACCACCCAGAACACCCTAGCAACTGCCTAGCCACCACCTAGCAACCACCTAGAATGGCCTAAAATCTTCATAGCCACACCATAGCAACCAGTTACAGCACCCTAGCAACCATAGGCTATAGGCACGAGGCCGCAGGCCTCGTGCACTCATTATAATGCACTCGTTTAATAGAGATTTTAAATACTCTGCGGCCGAGTGCCTAACCTTAGCCCTAACCCCATAGTAACCATCTGTGAAAACTACCAACCACCTAGTAACACCATAGCAACCACCAAAAATACCTTAGCAACCGCCCTGAACACCCTAGCAACCGCCTAGAAATGTCCTAGCAATCACCCAAATACCCTAACAACCACCCAGAAAACCTTAGCAATTGCCTAGAAACCACCCGGAACACCCTAGCAACCACCCAAAATACCATAGAACTCCCTAGCAACACCCTAGCAACCACCCAAAATACCTTAGAACTCCCTAGCAACACCATAGCAACCACCCAAAACACCTTAGAACACCCTAGCAACCACCCATAACACCCTAACAACCACCCAAAATTCCTCAGAACTCCCTAGCAACACCATAAAAACCACTCAAAATACCTTAGAACTCCCTAGCAACACCCTAGCAACCACCCAAAATACCTTTGAACTCCCTAGCAACACCATAGCAACCACCCAAAACACCTTAGAACACCCTAGGAACCACACATAACACCCTAGCAACCACCCAAAATACCTTAGAACTCCCTAGCAACACCATAGCAACCACCCAAAATACCTAAGAACTCCCTAGCAACACCATAGCAACCATCCATAACACCCTAGCAACCACCCAGAACACCATAGTAACCACCCAGAACACCCTAGCAACCGCCTAGCAACCACCCAGAACACCCTAGCAACCACCTGAACAACATGAATAAGCCATATCTCAGCAGCAGAACATCGTACAGACATGGTTGTTTGCTCGTATGCAATCATGTACCACACTCTAGCAACCGGGTCGTGTTTTTTGCCACTGCAAGCACCATTCACATTTTCTTCTGGAAATGTACGTTCTAGTTATTATTATTATTCTTCTTACCTAAATTTCTGACTCTATCTCCTCCTAGAGCTTTAACTCTACAAACTCCAAACTCGGGTCAGACCTTCAGACTGTTCTGACTTAGTGTGCTATATCTTTTCAGAATGATTTGACTTTCAGTTTTCATAAAAATTAATATTAAAAACCATAAAAATCCCATTGACTTACATTGGAGAGTGCTCAAATTGAGCCAAGACTACGGTGGCCCATTAGTGCACAAGCCAAAAACTCAAAACTAAACTCTCTGAAGCCCTAGACTCAATTAAACTATACCATTCTATCTATCTATCTATCTATCTATCTATCTATCTATCTATCTATCTATCTATCTATCTATCTTCAAACTATATCTATCTATCTATCTATCTATCTATCTATCTATCTATCTATCTATCATCTATCTATCTATCTATCTATCTTCAAACTATATCTATCTATCTATCTATCTATAAACTATATCTATCTATCTATCTATCTATCTATCTTCAAACTATATCTATCTATCTATCTATCTATCTATCTATCTATCTATCTATCTATCTATCTATCTTCAAACTATATCTATCTATCTATCTATCTATCTATCTATATATCTATCTATCTATCTATCTATCTACAAACTATATCTATCTATCTATCTATCTATCTATCTATCTACAAACTATATCTATCTATCTATCTTCAAACTATATCTATCTATCAATCTTCAAACTATATCTATCTATCTATCTTCAAACTATATCTATCTATCTATCTAATCCATCTTTCTTTCTTTCTAACTAATCCATCTTTCTTTCTTTCTAACTAATCCTTCTTTCTTTCTAACTAACTAATCTTTCTTTCTTTTGTTCTTTCTTTCTTTCTAACTAATCCATCTTTCTTTCTTTCTAACTAATCCATCTATCTTTCTTTCTAACTAATCCATCTTTCTTTCTTTCTAACTAATCCATCTTTCTGTCTAACTAATCCATCTTTCTTTCGTTCTTTCTTTCTTTCTAACTAATCCATCTTTCTTTCTTTCTTTCTTTTTTCTTTCTTTCTTTCTTTCTTTCTAACTAATCCATCTTTCTGTCTAACTAACTAATCTTTCTTTCTTTCTTTCTTTCTTTCTTTCTTTCTAACTAATCCATCTTTCTATTTTTCCAACTAATCCATCTATCTTTCTTTATTTCCTTCTAACTAATCCATCTTTCTTTCTTTCCAACTAATCCATCTATATTTCTTTCTTTCTTTCTTTCTTTATAACTAATCCATCTTTCTTTCTTTCTAACTAATCCATCTTTCTTTCTTTCTAACTAATCCATTTTTCTTTCTTTCTAACTAATCCATCTTTCTTTCTTTCTTTCTAACTAACTAACTAATTTTTCTTTCTAACTAATCCATCTTTCTTTCTTTCTTTCTAACTAATCCATCTTTCTTTCTTTCTAACTAACTAACTAATTTTTCTTTCTAACTAATCCATCTTTCTTTCTTTCTTTCTAACTAATCCATCTTTCTTTCTTTCTAACTAATCCATCTTTCTTTCTTTCTTTCTTACTAATCCATCTATCTTTCTTTCTTTCTTTCTTTTTAACTAACTAATCTTTCTTTCTTTCTAACTAATCCATCCATCTTTCTTTCTTTCTAACTAATCTATCTTTCTGTCTAACTAACTTTAACACAACACTACACAACACTACACTACACTACACAACACTACACAACACTACACTACACTACACAACAATACACTACACTACACAACAATACACTACACTGCACAACACTACACAACACAACACTACACTACACTACACTACACAACAATACACTACACTACACAACACTACACAACACTACACTACACTACACAACAATACACTACACTACACAACAATACACTACACTGCACAACACTACACAACACAACACTACACTACACTACACTACACAACAATACACTACACTACACTACACAACAATACACTACACTACACAACACTACACAACACTACACAACACTACACAACACTACACAGCAATACACTACACTACACAACACTACATAACACAACACAACACAACACAACACAACACTACACTACACAACACAACACTACACTACACTACACTACACTACACTACACAACACTACACTACACTACACTACACAACACTACACTACACTACACTACACTACACTACACTACACTACACTACACAACACTACACTACACTACACAACACTACACTACACTACACTACACTACACACTACACTACACAACACTACACTACACAACAATACACTACACTACACAACACTACACTACACAACACTACACAACACAACACTACACAACAATACACTACACTACACAGCACTACACTACACAACACTACACAACACTACACTACACTACACAACACTACACAACACTACACTACACTACACAGCACTACACTACACAACACTACACAACACTACACTACACTACACTACACTACACAACACAACACTACACAACACTACACTACACTACACTACAAAACACTACACAACACTACACTACACTACACAACACTACACTACACAACACTACACTACACTACACTACACACTACACAACACTACACTACACAACAATACACTACACTACACAACAATACACTACACTACACAACACTACACTACACAACACTACACTACACTACAAAACACTACACAACACTACACTACACAACACCACACCACACTACACTACACACTACACTACACAACAATACACTACACTACACTACACAACAATACACTACACTACACAACACTACACTACACAACACTACACTACACTACACAACACTACACTACACAACACAACACAACACTACACAACAATACACTACACTACACAGCACTACACTACACAACACTACACAACACTACACTACACTACACTACACTACACAACACTACACTACACTACACAACACTACACTACACAACACTACACTACACTACACAGCACTACACTACACAACACAACACTACACTACACTACACTACACTACACAGCACTACACTACACAACACTACACTACACTACACAGCACTACACTACACAACACTACACAACACTACACTACACAACACTACACTACACTACACAACACTATACTACACACTACACTACACAACACTACACTACACAACAATACACTACACTACACAACAATACACTACACTACACAACACTACACTACACAACACTACACTACACAACCATACACAACACAACACTACACAACAATACACTACACTACACAACACTACACAACACTACACTACACAACACTACACTACACTACAAAACACTACACAACACTACACTACACAACACTACACTACACTACACTACAAAACACTACACAACACTACACTACACTACACAACACTACACAACACTACACTACACTACACAACACTACACAACACTACACTACACAACACTACACTACACTACAAAACACTACACAACACTACACTACACAACACTACACTACACTACACTACACTACACTACACTACAAAACACTACACAACACTACACTACACTACACAACACTACACTACACAACACTACACTACACTACACAACACTACACAACACTACACTACACTACACTACACAACACTACACTACACAACACTACACAACACTACACTACACAACACTACACAACACTACACAACACTACACAACACAACACTACACTACACAACACTACACAACACTACACTACACTACACTACACTACACAACACTACACTACACAACACTACACAACACAACACTACACAACACTACACCACACAACACAACACAACACTACACTACACAACACTACACTACACAACACAACACAACACTACACTACACTACACAACACAACACAACACAACACTACACTACACAACACTACACTACACTACACTACACTACACAACACTACACAACACTACACTACACAACACTACACAACACTACACAACACTACACTACACAACACTACACTACACAACACTACACTACACTACACAACACTACACTACACTACACTACACTACACTACACAACACAACACTACACTACACAACACTACACTACACAACACTACACTACACTACACAACACTACACTACACAACACTACACTACACAACACTACACAACACTACACAACACTACACTACACAACACTACACTACACTACACAACACTACACTACACTACACTACACAACACAACACTACACTACACAACACTACACTACACAACACTACACTACACTACACAACACTACACAACACTACACTACACAACACTACACAACACTACACTACACAACACTACACTACACTACACTACACAACACAACACTACACTACACAACACTACACTACACAACACTACACTACACTACACAACACTACACTACACAACACTACACAACACTACACAACACTACACTACACAACACTACACTACACAACACTACACTACACTACACAACACTACACTACACTACACTACACTACACAACACAACACTACACTACACTACACTACACAACACTACACTACACAACACTACACTACACAACACTACACTACACAACACTACACAACACTACACAACACAACACTACACTACACCACACAACACAACACTACACTACACAACACTACACTACACAACACAACACACTACAACACTACACTACACTATACTACACTACACTACACAACACTACACAACACTACACTACACAACACAACACTACACTACACTACACAACACTACACTACACTACACAACACAACACTACACTACACAACACTACACAACACTACACTACACAACACAACACTACACAACACTACACAACACTACACTACACTACACAACACTACACTACACAACACTACACTACACTACACAACACTACACAACACTACACTACACAACACTACACTACACTACACTACACTACACAACACTACACTACACAACACTACACTACACAACACTACACAACACTACACAACACTACCTTTCTAACTTATATTTCATTCCTTCTTTCTAACTAATCTTTCTTTTTCTTTCTAACTAATCTTTCTTTCTTTCAATTTTTTCTTTCTTTCTTTCTTTTTTCTTTCTAACTAATATTTCTTTCTTTCTAAATAATCTATCTTCTTTTCTTTCTAACTATTCTTTCTTTCTAACGAATCTTTCTTTCTTTCTAACTAATCTATCGATCAAAATTTAAACTACTTTAAACTTCTAACTACTTTAAACTTCATCAATCTCTCATGTCTGGCTTTTTCAAGCCAACTTAAAGTTTGTCTCAAACTTTTTTTTCTAGTTAATGGTGCTTGCCTATGGCAAAGCAACATTAGTGTTCTCTTGCATACTTATTATTATTCTTCTTTTTATTCTGGACAAAGTTTGGCGCGAAACTCGCCCCGCACCGTTTGTCACAGACCCCTGAGTAAGGTGTCAAAACGACCGGCTCATTGAGGAGAGGTGTGCTATATCTTTTCTAAGCGATCGGGTGTACGATGTTCGCACAGCGGACGAAAAAGCGGCCAAAAAAGTCCCATTGACTTAACATTGCGGAATTTTCAGAAATTCAAATCCCAACTGTCATTTTTCACACACACAGACACAAAGGGCCTGACACCCCTGCATGTCTCCCCCTCTCTCTCCCTCAGAGGATTTATATTATCAAGCAGCCAAAAAGTAATGGCTTAAAATCTTCATAGCCACACCATAGCAACCAGTTACAGCACCCTAGCAACCATAGGCTATAGGCACGAGGCCGCAGGCCTCGTGCACTCATTATAATGCACTCGTTTAATAGAGATTTTAAATACTCTATAAAAACTCACGGCCGAGTGCCTAACCTTAGCCCTAACCCCATTGTAACCATCTGTGAAAACTACCAACCACCTAGTAACACCATAGCAACCAGTTACAGCACCCTAGCAACCATAGGCTATAGGCACGAGGCCACAGGCCTTAGCCCTAACCCCATAGTTACCATCTGTGGTGCCCTAGCAACCAACCAGAACACCCTAGCAACTGCCTAGCAACCGCCCAGAACACCCTAGCAACCGCCTAGAAACCACCCAGAACACCCTAGCAACCACCTAGCAACCACCCAGAACACCCTAGCAACCGCCTAGCAACCACCCAGAACACCCTAGCAACTGCCTAGCAACCACCTAGCAACCACCCAGAACACCTTAGCAACCACCTAGCAACCACCCAGAACACCCTAGCAACCACCTAGCAACCACCCAGAACACCCTAGCAACCGCCTAGCAACCACCCAGAACACCCTAGCAACCGCCTAGCAACCACCCAATACACCCTAGCAACCGCATAGCAACCACCCATAACACCCTAGCAACCGCCTAGCAACCACCCAATACACCCTAGCAACCACTCAGAACACCCTAGCAACGACCTGAACAACATGAATAAGCCATATCTCAGCAGCAGAACATCGTACAGACATGGTTGTTGGCTCGTATGCAGTCATGTACCACACTCTAGCAACCGAGTGTCGAGTTTTGCCACTGCAAGCACCATTCACATTTTCTTCTGGAAATGTACGTTCTAGTTATTATTATTATTCTTCTTACCTAAATTTCTGACTCTATCTCCTCCTAGAGCTTTAACTCTACAAACTCCAAACTCGGGTCAGACTTTCAGACTGTTCTGACTTAGTGTGCTATATCTTTTCAGACTGATTTGACTTTCAGTTTTCTTAAAAATTAATATTAAAAATCATAAAAATCCTATTGACTTACATTGGAGAGTGCTCAAATTGAGCCAAGACTACGGTGGCCCATTAGTGCACAAGCCAAAAACTCAAAACTAAACTCCCTGAAGCCCTAGATTCAATTAAACTATACCATTCTATCTATCTATCTATCTATCTATCTATCTATCTATCTATCTATCTTCAAACTATATCTATCTATCTATCTATCTATCTATCTATCTATCTATCTATCAATAAACTATATCTATCTATCTATCTATCTATCTATCTATCTATCTATCTATCTATCTATCTATCTATCTATCTATCATCTTCAAACTATATCTATCTATCTATCTATCTATCTATCTATCTATCTATCTATCTATCTATCTATCTATCATCTTCAAACTATATCTATCTATCTATCTATCTATCTATCTATCTATCTATCTATCTATCTATCTATCTATCTATCTATCTATCTATCTATCTATCTATCTATCTATCTATCATCTTCAAACTATATCTATCTATCTATCTATCTATCTATCTATCTATCTATCTATCTATCTATCTATCTATCTATCTATCTATCTATCTATCATCTTCAAACTATATCTATCTATCTATCTATCTATCTATCTATCTATCTATCTATCATCTTCAAACTATATCTATCTATCTATCTATCTATCTATCTATCTATCTATCTATCTACAAACTATATCTATCTATCTATCTTCAAACTATATCTATCTATCTATCTATCTATCTACAAACTATATCTATCTATCTATCTTCAAACTATATCTATCTATCTATTTTCAAACTATATCTATCTAATTCATCTTTCTTTCTTTCTAACTAATCCATCTTTCTTTCTTTCTTTCTTTCTAACTAATCCTTCTTTCTTTCTAACTAACTAATCTTTCTTTCTTTTGTTCTTTCTTTCTAACTAATCCATCTTTCTTTATTTCTTTCTTTCTTTCTAACTAATCCATCTTTCTTTCTTTCTAACTAATCCATCTTTCTTTCTTTCTAACTAATCCATCGTTCTGTCTAACTAAATAATCTTACTTTCTTTCGTTCTTTCTTTCTTTCTAACTAATCCATATTTCTTTCAATCTTTCTTTCTTTCTTTCTTTCTTTCTTTTTTTTCTTTCTTTCTTTCTTTCTTTCTTTCTTTCTTTCTTTCTTTCTTTCTTTCTTTCTAACTAATCCATCTTTCTTTCTTTCCAACTAATCCATCAATCTTTCTTTCTTTCTTTCTAACTAATCCATCTTTCTTTCTTTCCAACTAATCCATCTTTCTTTCTTTCTTTCTTTCTTTCTTTCTAACTAATCCATCTTTCTTTCTTTTTAACTAATCCATCTTTCTTTCTTTCTAACTAATCCATCTTTCTTTTTTCTTTCTAACTAATCCATCTTTCTTTCTTTCTAACTAATCCATCTTTCTTTCTTTCTTTCTTTCTTTCTTTCTTTCTTTCTCTCTTTCTAACTAATCTTTCTTTCTAACTAATCCATCTTTCTTTCTAACTAATCCATCTTTCTTTCTTTCCAACTAATCCATCTTTCTTTCTTTCTTTCTATCTTTCTTTCTTTCTTTCTTTTTAACTAACTAATCTTTTTTTCTTTCTAACTAATCCATCCATCTTTCTCTCTTTCTTTCTAACTAATCCATCTTTCTTTCTTTCTTTCTAACTAATCTATCTTTCTGTCTAACTAACTTTAACACAACACAACACTACACTACACTACACAACACTACACTACACAACACTACACTACACTACACTACACTACACTACACAACACAACACTACACTACACTACACTACACAACACTACACTACACAACACTACACTACACTACACAACACTACACTACACTACACTACACTACACAACACTACAGAACACTACACAACACTACACTACACTACACTACACTACACAACACTACACTACACAACACTACACAACACTACACTACACTACACTACACTACACAACACTACACAACACTACACAACACTACACTACACAACACTACACTACACAACACTACACTACACTACACAACACTACACTACACTACACAACACTACACAACACTACACTACACAACACTACACAACACTACACTACACTACACAACACTACACTACACAACAATACACTACACAACACTACACTACACAACACTACACTACACTACACTACACAACACTACACACTACACTACACAACACAACACTACACAACACTACACTACACTACACTACACAACACTACACTACACTACACTACACAACACTACACAACACAACACTACACAACACTACACAACACTACACAACACAACACTACACTACACTACACAACACTACACTACACTACACTACACAACACAACACTACACTACACTACACTACACTACACAACACTACACACTACACTACACAACACAACACTACACACTACACTACACAACACTACACAACACTACACTACACTACACTACACAACACTACACAACACTACACAACACTACACTACACTACACAACACTACACTACACAACACTACACTACACCACACAACACTACACTACACAACACTACACTACACTACACTACACAACACTACACTACACTACACTACACTACACTACACAACACTACACTACACAACACTACACAACACTACACAACACAACACTACACAACACAACACAACACTACACTACACAACACTACACTACACTACACAACACTACACTACACAACACTACACAACACTACACTACACCACACAACACTACACAACACTACACTACACTACACTACACTACACAACACTACACAACACTACACAACACTACACAACACTACACTACACAACACTACACAACACAACACAACACTACACAACACTACACAACACTACACACTACACAACACTACACTACACTACACAACACTACACAACACTACACTACACTACACAACACTACACAACACTACACTACACTACACTACACTACACTACACAACACTACACACTACACAACACAACACAACACTACACACTACACTACACAACACAACACAACACTACACAACACTACACTACACTACACAACACTACACTACACAACACTACACAACACTACACTACACTACACAACACTACACTACACAACACTACACTACACAACACAACACTACACTACACAACACTACACAACACTACACTACACAACACTACACTACACTACACTACACTACACTACACTACACTACACAACACTACACAACACAACACAACACTACACAACACTACACAACACTACACAACACAACACTACACTACACTACACTACACAACACTACACTACACAACACTACACAACACTACACTACACTACACTACACAACACAACACAACACTACACTACACTACACAACACTACACACTACACTACACAACACAACACTACACAACATTACACAACACTACACAACACTACACTACACTACACTACACAACACTACACAACACTACACTACACTACACTACACAACACTACACACTACACAACACTACACTACACTACACTACACAACACTACACAACACTACACTACACTACACTACACAACACTACACTACACAACACTACACAACACTACACTACACCACACAACACTACACTACACAACACTACACTACACAACACTACACTACACTACACTACACTACACTACACAACACTACACACTACACAACACAACACTACACACTACACTACACAACACAACACTACACTACACTACACAACACTACACTACACAACACTACACTACACTACACTACACTACACTACACAACACTACACTACACAACACTACACTACACAACACAACACTACACTACACAACACAACACAACACTACACAACACTACACTACACAACACTACACAACACAACACTACACTACACTACACTACACAACACTACACTACACTACACAACACTACACAACACAACACTACACAACACTACACAACACTACACTACACAACACTACACTACACTACACTACACTACACTACACAACACTACACAACACAACACAACACTACACAACACTACACTACACAACACTACACTACACAACACAACACTACACTACACTACACTACACTACACAACACTACACTACACAACACTACACAACACAACACTACACAACACTACACTACACAACACTACACTACACTACACTACACTACACAACACTACACTACACAACACAACACAACACAACACAACACTAAACAACACTACACAACACTACACAACACTACACAACACTACACTACACAACACTAAAGTACACTACACAACACTACACCACACTACACTACACAACACTACACTACACTACACTACACTACACTACACTAACTACACAACACTACACTACACTACACAACACTACACAACACTACACTACACAACACTACACTACACTACACAACACAACACTACACAACACTACACTACACTACACTACACTACACAACACTACACTACACAACACTACACTACACTACACTACACAACACTACACAACACTACACATCACTACACTACACTACACTACACTACACTACACAACACTACACTACACAACACTACACTACACTACACTACACTACACAACACTACACAACACTACACATCACTACACTACACTACACTACACAACACTACACTACACTACACAACACTACACTACACTACACTACACAACACTACACTACACTAACTACACCACACAACACTACACTACACTACACAACACTACACTACACAACACTACACTATATAACACTACAAAGTGTTAACAAAGAGTAATCTGTTTTTAACTAATCTCTTTCTTTCTAACTAACTAATCTATCTTTCTTTTTAACTATTCTTTCTTTCTTTCAAATTAATATTTCTTCCTTTCTTTCAAATTAATATTTCTTTCTTTCTTTCTAACTAATCTATCTATCTTTCAAACTAAATTTATCTATCTTTCTTTCTAACTAATCTTTCTTTCTTTCTTTCTAACTATTTTTTATTTCCTTTCTAACTAATATTTCATTCCTTCTTTCTAACTAATCTTTCTTTTTCTTTCTAACTAATCTTTCTTTCTTTCAATTTTTTCTTTCTTTCTTTCTTTTTTCTTTCTAACTAATATTTCTTTCTTTCTAAATAATCTATCTTCTTTTCTTTCTAACTATTCTTTCTTTCTAACGAATCTTTCTTTCTTTCTAACTAATCTATCGATCAAAATTTAAACTACTTTAAACTTCTAACTACTTTAAACTTCATCAATCTCTCATGTCTGGCTTTTTCAAGCCAACTTAAAGTTTGTCTCAAACTTTTTTTTCTAGTTATTAATGGTGCTTGCCTATGGCAAAGCAACATTAGTGTTCTCTTGCATACTTATTAATGGTGCTTGCCTATGGCAAAGCAACATTAGTGTTATTGCTCATACTTATTATTTTACTTCTTTTTATTCCGCCGCTTTTTTGACGCGCTACTCCTCCCGCAGTTTTTGTCACAGACCCATGAATGAGGTGTCAAAACGTGCGGCCTATTCGGGAATGGTGTGCTATGACTTTTATAAGCGATCGGGGGTGCGGTGTTCGCCCCAGGGGCGAAAAAGTCGACGAAAAATCCCATAGACTTAACATTACGTCAAACTTTGACGAGTCATAGCTCAGAGCGAGGATTTCGTAGAAATGTGAAATTTACCACATTTGGAGAGGCTGGCAGGCTCTGTAAGAACATACCTCACAATGGGGTAAAAGTTGCACCCCTGGGGGGCAGGAGCGGCCCAAACTTTTCCTATTGACTTAACATGGTGTAGGACGGCCCATGAAATGGAGAGAGAGAGAGAGTAAGCGATTTTGTATTGAACATAACTCTGGATCACAGTGTCATAGAGACAAGGGGGCGGTCTCATTTTACTCAGACGAACAATCAGTCTCTCAGGGTCATTGTGAAGCTATCAGGCCACGCCCCTAGCAACCATTTAGAGCACCTTAGCAACAAGTTCCATAGACTTCCATTGAAAGAGATCAAATGGATATCTCTGGATAGAAGAGTCATAGAAACATGAGGGTGGTCTCGTTTGACTCGGGGCAGCAAACAGCCAATCATGAATCACATCAACACTTCCTAGCCCCTCCCTAGCAACCATTGTCGAGCACCTTAGCAACCAAAATTCACCGACTCATAGCTCAGAGCAAGGATGTCGCAGAAACGTGTAATTTGGCACATTTAAAGAGACTGGCAGGCTCTGTAAGAACATACCACACAATGGGGTAAAAGTTGCACCCCTGGGGGGCAGGAGGGGCTCAAAGTTGCCCCAATGAAGTACTATGGTGTAGGACAGCCCATGAAATGGGCTGTCCTACACCATAGTAAGCGATATTCTATTGAACTTAACTCTGGATCACATTTGAAGAGGCTGGTAGGCTCTGTAACAACATACCACACAATGGGGTAAAAGTTGCACCCCTGGGGGGCATGAGGGGCCCAAAGTTGCCCCAATGAAGTACTATGGTGTAGGACAGCCCATGAAATGGGCTGTCCTACACCATAGAAACCGCATTTGTATTGAACATAACTCTGGATCACAGTGTCATAGAGACAAGGGGGCGGGCTCATTTTACTCAGACGACCAATCAGTCTCTCAGGATCATTGTGAAGCTTTCAAGCCACGCCCTAGCAACCATTTAGAGCTCCTTAGCAACAAGCTCCATAGACTTCCATTGAAAGACATCAAAGGGATATCTCAGGATATAAGTGTCATAGAAACATGAGGGTGGGCTTGTTTGACTCGGGGCAGCAAACAGCCAATCCCCAATCACCTCAACACATCCTAGCCCCTCCCTAGCAACCATTGTCGAGTACCTTAGAAACCAAAATTCAAAGAGGGATATCTTCCATTCTGAATGTCACAGAGACGTGGGAGTTGGTTTATATCATTCATACTGACAAGCAGCCTTTGGAGTTTCATGATTGGCAGCTGCCAAGCCACTCCCTAGCAACAAAAGAGAGTACCCTAGCAACCATTTTGCAAGACCTATATCTCTGCATCAAAACATCGTATAGAGATGGGGGTTGCTTTATACATTCACACTGACTTTGGAGCTTCATGATTGGCAAATGCCAAGACACTCCCTAGCAACCAAACAGATTACCCTAGCAACCGTTTTGCAAGGCGTATATCTCTGCATCAGAACATTGTATAGAGATGGGGGTTGGCTCTTTTGACTCATGCTAGCAAACAGGACTTGCTACATGCTACACATGCTAGCAGTGAATAGCTACATGCTAATTTTGATTAGCTAAGTGCTAAATCATGCCAAGAAAATGCTACAAACTCCATAGTAACCATCTGTGACAACTACCAACCACCTAGTAACACCATAGCAACTACCCAGAATACCCTAGCAACTGCCTAGCAACGCCCTAGCAACCACAAAAAAATACCCTAGCAACCGCCTAGCAACCACCCAGAACACCCTAGAAACTGCCTAGCAACACCCTAGCAACCACCCAGAACACCCTAGCAACCGCCTAGCAACCACCCAGAACACCCTAGCAACCACCCAGAACACCCTAGCAACCACCTAGCAACCACCCAGAACACCCTAGCAACCACCTAGCAACCACCCAGAACACCCTAGCAACCGCCTAGCAACTACCCAGAACACCATAGCAACCAACCTAGCAACCACCTAGCAACCACCCAGAACACCCTAGCAACCGCCTAGCAACTGCTTAGCAACCATCCAGAACACCCTAGCAACCACCTAGCAACCACCCAGAACACCCTAGCAACCACCTAGCAACCGCCTAGCAACCACCCATAACACCCTAGCAACCACCTAGCAACCGCCTAGCAACCACCTAGAAAACCCTAGCAACCGCCTAGCAACCAATCTCGTGCAACCGGGTCGTGTTTTTTGCCACTGCAAGCACCATTCACATTTTCTTCTGGAAATGTACGTTCTAGTTATTATTCTTCTTTTTATTCTGGACAAAGTTTGGCGCGAAACTCGCCCCGCACCGTTTGTCACAGACCCCTGAGTAAGGTGTCAAAACGACCGGCTCATTGAGGAGAGGTGTGCTATATCTTTTCTAAGCGATCGGGTGTACGATGTTCGCACAGCGGACGAAAAAGCGGCCCAAAAAGTCCCATTGACTTAACATTGCGGAATTTTCAGAAATTCAAATCCCAACTGTCATTTTTCACACACACAGACACAAAGGGCCTGACACCCCTGCATGTCTCCCCCTCTCTCTCCCTCAGAGGATTTATATGATCCAGCAGCTAATAAGTAATGGCCTAAAATCTTCATAGCCACACCATAGCAACCAGTTACAGCACCCTAGCAACCATAGGCTATAGGCACGAGGCCGTAGGCCTCGTGCACTCATTATAATGCACTCGTTTAATAGAGATTTTAAATACTCTATAAAAACTCACTCATAGGCACGAGGCCGCAGGCCTCGTGCACTCATTATAATGCACTCGTTTAATAGAGATTTTAAATACTCTATAAAAACTCACTCGTAGGCACGAGGCCGCAGGCCGAGTGCCTAACCTTAGCCCTAACCCCATTGTAACCATCTGTGAAAACTACCAACCACCTAGTAACACCATAGCAACCAGTTACAGCACCCTAGCAACCATAGGCTATAGGCACGAGGCCACAGGCCTTAGCCCTAACCCCATAGTTACCATCTGTGGTGCCCTAGCAACCACCCAGAACACCCTAACAACTGCCTAGCAACCACCCATTACACCCTAGCAACCACCCAAAATACCTTAGAACACCCTAGCAACACCATAGCAACCACCCAAAACACCTTAGAACACCCTAGCAACCACCCAAAATACCTCAGAACTTCCTAGTAACACCATAGCAACCACCCAAAATACATTAGAACTCCCTAGCAACACCCTAGCAACCACCCAAAATACCCCCAGAACTCCCTAGCAACCACCCAGAACACCCTAGCAACTGCCTAGCAACCACCCAGAACACCCTAGCAACCGCCTAGCAACCACCCAGAACACCCTAGCAACTGCCTAGCAACGCCCTAGCAACCACCCAGAACACCCTAGCAACCACCTGAACAACATGAATAAGCCATATCTCAGCAGCAGAACATCGTACAGACATAGTGTTTTGCTCGTATGCAATCATGTACCACACTCTAGCAACCGGGTCGTGTTTTTTGCCACTGCAAGCACCATTCACATTTTCTTCTGGAAATGTACGTTCTAGTTAATGGTGCTTGCCTATAGGCAAAGCAACATTAGTGTTATCTTGCATACTTATTTTTCTTCTTATTATTATTCCACACAAAAGTTTGGCGCGAAACTCGCCCCGCACCGTTTGTCACAGACCCCTGGGTGAGGTGTCAAATTGACCGGCTCATTGAGGAGAGGTGTGCTATATCTTTTCTAAGCGATCGGGTGTACGATGTTCGCACAGCGGACGAAAAAGCGGCCAAAAAAGTCCCATTGACTTAACATTGCGGAATTTTCAGAAATTCAAATCCCAACTGTCATTTTTCACACACACAGACACAAAGGGCCTGACACCCCTGCATGTCTCCCCCTCTCTCTCCCTCAGAGGATTTATATTATCCAGCAGCCAATAAGTAATGGCCTAAAATCTTCATAGCCACACCATAGCAACCAGTTACAGCACCCTAGCAACCATAGGCTATAGGCACGAGGCCGCAGGCCTCGTGCACTCATTATAATGCACTCGTTTAATAGAGATTTTAAATACTCTATAAAAACTCACTCATAGGCACGAGGCCGCAGGCCTCGTGCACTCATTATAATGCACTCGTTTAATAGAGATTTTAAATACTCTGCGGCCGAGTGCCTAACCTCAGCCCTAACCCCATAGTAACCATCTGTGAAAACTACCAACCAACTAGTAACACCATAGCAACCACCAAAAATACCTTAGAACACCCTAGCAACCACCCATAACACCCTAACAACCACCCAAAATACATCAGAACTCCCTAGCAACACCATAGCAACCACTCAAAATACCTTAGAATTCCCTAGCAACACCCTAGCAACCACCCAAAATACCTTAGAACTCCCTAGCAACACCCTAGCAACCACCCAAAATACCTTAGAACTCCCTAGCAACACCATAGCAACCACCGAAAACACCTTAGAACACCCTAGGAACCACACATAACACCCTAGCAACCACCCAAAATACCTAAGAACTCCCTAGCAACACCATAGCAACCATCCATAACACCCTAGCAACCACCCAGAACACCATAGTAACCACCCAGAACACCCTAGCAACCGCATAGCAACCACCCCGAATACCCTAGCAACCACCTAGCAACACCCTAGCAACCACCCAGAACACCCTAGCAACCACCCAGAACACCCTAGCAACCGCCTAGCAACACCCTAGCAACCAGCCAGAACACCCTAGCAACCACCTGAACAACATGAATAAGCCATATCTCAGCAGCAGAACATCGTACAGACATGGTTGTTTGCTCGTATGCAATCATGTACCACACTCTAGCAACCGGGTCGTGTTTTTTGACACTGCAAGCACCATTCACATTTTCTTCTGGAAATGTACGTTCTAGTTATTATTATTCTTCTTACCTAAATTTCTGACTCTATCTCCTCCTAGAGCTTTAACTCTACAAACTCCAAACTCGGGTCAGACTTTCAGACTGTTCTGACTTAGTGTGCTATATCTTTTCAGACTGATTTGACTTTCAGTTTTCTTAAAAATTAATATTAAAAATCATAAAAATCCCATTGACTTACATTGGAGAGTGCTCAAATTGAGCCAAGACTACGGTGGCCCATTAGTGCACAAGCCAAAAACTCAAAACTAAACTCCCTGAAGCCCTAGATTCAATTAAACTATACCATTCTATCTATCTATCTATCTATCTATCTATCTATCTATCTATCTATCTATCTATCTATCTATCTATCTATCTATCTATCTATCTATCTATCTATCTATCTATCTATCTATCTTCAAACTATATCTATCTATCTATCTATCTATCTATCTATCTATCTATCTATCTATCTATCTATCTATCTATCAATAAACTATCTATCTATCTATCTATCATCTTCAAACTATATCTATCTATCTATCTATCTATCTATCTATCTATCTATCTATCTAATCCATCTTTCTTTCTTTCCAACTAATCCATCTTTCTTTCTTTCTTTCTTTCTTTCTAACTAATCCATCTTTCTTTCTTTTGAACTAATCCATCTTTCTTTCTTTCTAACTAATCCATCTTTCTTTCTAACTAATCCATCTTTCTTTCTTTCCAACTAATCCATCTTTCTTTCTTTCTTTCTTTCTTTCTTTCTTTCTTTCTTTCTTTCTTTCTTTCTTTCTAACTAATCTTTCTTTCTAACTAATCCATCTTTCTTTCTAACTAATCCATCTTTCTTTCTTTCCAACTAATCCATCTTTCTTTCTTTCTTTCTTTCTTTCTTTCTAACTAATCCATCTTTCTTTCTTTCTTTCTTACTAATCCATCTATCTTTCTTTCTTTCTTTCTTTCTTTTTAACTAACTAATCTTTTTTTCTTTCTAACTAATCCATCCATCTTTCTCTCTTTCTTTCTAACTAATCCATCTTTCTTTCTTTCTTTCTAACTAATCTATCTTTCTGTCTAACTAACTTTAACACAACACTACACTACACTACACAACACTACACTACACTACACTACACTACACAACACTACACTACACTACACTACACTACACAACACTACACTACACAACACTACACTACACTACACTACACAACACTACACTACACTACACTACACTACACAACATTACAGAACACTACACAACACTACACTACACTACACTACACAACACTACACTACACAACACTACACAACACTACACTACACTACACTACACAACACTACACAACACTACACAACACTACACTACACTACACAACACTACACTACACAACACTACACTACACTACACAACACTACACTACACAACACTACACAACACTACACTACACAACACTACACTACACAACACTACACAACACTACACTACACTACACAACACTACACTACACAACACTACACTACACAACACTACACTACACTACACTACACTACACTACACTACACTATACTACACAACACTACACTACACAACACTACACTACACAACACTACACTATACTACGCAACACTACACTACACTACACTACACAACACAACACTACACTACACAACACTACACAACACTACACTACACTACACTACACTACACTACACAACACTACACAACACTACACTACACTACACTACACTACACTACACAACACTACACAACACTACACTACACTACACTACACTACACAACACAACACTACACAACACTACACAACACTACACTACACTACACAACACTACACAACACTACACTACACTACACTACACAACACTACACTACACTACACAACACTACACAACACTACACAACACTACACTACACTACACTACACTACACAACACTACACTACACCACAAAACACTACACAACACTACACAACACTACACAACACTACACTACACTACACTACACTACACTACACAACACTACACAACACTACACAATACTACACTACACAACACAACACTACACTACACTACACAACACTACACTACACAACACTACACTACACAACACTACACAACACAACACTACACTACACAACACTACACTACACTACACAACACTACACTACACTACACTACACAACACAACACTACACAACACTACACTACACAACACTACACTACACTACACAACACTACACTACACAACACTACACTACACTACACAACACTACACAACACTACACAACACTACACTACACAACACTACACTACACTACACTACACTACACTACACTACACAACACTACACTACACCACAAAACACTACACAACACTACACAACACTACACAACACTACACTACACTACACTACACTACACTACACTACACAACACTACACAACACTACACAATACTACACTACACAACACAACACTACACAACACTACACAACACAACACAACACTACACAACACAACACTACACAACACAACACAACACAACACTACACAACACAACACTACACTACACAACACTACACAACACTACACAACACTACACAACACAACACTACACAACACTACACTACACTACACAACACTACACTATACTACACTACACTACACTACACTACACAACACTACACAACACAACACTACACTACACTACACTACACAACACTACACTACACTACACAACACTACACTACACTACACTACACAACACAACACTACACTACACTACACTACACTACACAACACTACACAACACTACACTACACTACACAACACTACACAACACTACACAACACTACACTACACAACACTACACTACACTACACAACACTACACTACACTACACAACACAACACTACACAACACTACACTACACAACACTACACTACACTACACAACAATACACTACACAACACTACACTACACTACACAACACTACACTACACAACACTACACTACACTACACAACACAACACTAAACTACACTACACAACACTACACTACACAACACTACAGTACACTACACTACACTACAGTACACTACACTACACAACACAACACTACACTACACAACACTACACTACACTACACTACACAACACTACACTACACAACACTACACAACACAACACTACACTACACAACACTACACTACACTACACTACACAACACTACACAACACTACACTACACTACACTACACAACACAACACTACACAACACTACACTACACTACACTACACAACACTACACTACACAACACTACACTACACTACACTACACAACACTACACTACACAACACTACACTACACTACACTACACAACACTACACTACACAACACTACACAACACTACACTACACTACACCACACAACACTACACAACACTACACTACACTACACAACACTACACAACACTACACTACACAACACTACACTACACAACACTACACTACACAACACTACACTACACAACACTACACAACACTACACAACACAACACTACACAACACTACACAACACTACACTACACAACACTACACAACACAACACTACACAACACAACACTACACTACACAACACTACACAACACTACACAACACTACACTACACTACACAAAACAACACTACACTACACTACACAACACTACACTACACTACACAACACAACACTACACTACACTAACTACACTACACAACACTACACTACACTACACTACACTAACTACACAACACTACACTACACAACACTACACTATATAACACTACAAAGTGTTAACAAAGAGTAATCTGTTTTTAACTAATCTCTTTCTTTCTAACTAATCTATCTTTCTTTTTAACTATTCTTTCTTTCTTTCAAACTAATATTTCTTCCTTTCTTTCAAATTAATATTTCTTTCTTTCTAACTAATCTATCTGTCTTTCAAACTAAATTCATCTATCTATCTTTCTTTCTAACTAATCTTTCTTTCTTTCTAACTATTTTTTCTTTCCTTTCTAACTAATATTTCATTCCTTCTTTCTAACTAATCTTTCTTTTTGTTTCTAACTAATCTTTCTTTCTTTCAATTTTTTCTTTCTTTCTTTTTTTTCTTTCTAACTAATATTTCTTTCTTTCTAAATAATCTATCTTCTTTTCTTTCTAACTATTCTTTCTTTCCAACGAATCTTTCTTTCTTTCTAACTAATCTATCGATCAAAATTTAAACTACTTTAAACTTCTAACTACTTTAAACTTCATCAATCTCTCATGTCTGGCTTTTTCAAGCCAACTTAAAGTTTGTCTCAAACTTTTTTTTCTAGTTAATGGTGCTTGCTTTAGCAAGGCATCATTATTGTTATCCGTCATACTTATTAATGGTGCTTGCCTATAGGCAAAGCAACATTAGTGTTATTGCTCATACTTATTATTATTCTTTTTTTTATTCCGCCGCTTTTTTGACGCGCTACTCCTCCCGCAGTTTTTGTCACAGACCCCTGAATGAGGTGTCAAAACGTGCGGCCTATTCGGGAATGGTGTGCTATGACTTTTATAAGCGATCGGGGGTGCGGTGGTCGCCCCAGGGGCGAAAAAGTCGACGAAAAAACGCATAGACTTAACATTACGTCAAACTTTGACGAGTCATAGCTCAGAGTTGGGATTTCGTAGAAATGTGAAATTTACCACATTTGGAGAGGCTGGCAGGCTCTGTAAGAACATACCTCACAATGGGGTAAAAGTTGCACCCCTGGGGGGCAGGAGCGGCCCAAACTTTTCCTATTGACTTAACATGGTGTAGGACGTCCCATGAAATGGAGAGAGAGAGAGAGTAAGCGATTTTGTATTGAACATAACTCTGGATCACAGTGTCATAGAGACAAGGGGGCGGGTTCATTTTACTCAGACGACCAATCAGTCTCTCCGGATCATTGTGAAGCTATCAGGCCACGCCCCTAGCAACCATTTAGAGCACCTTAGCAACAAGTTCCATAGACTTCCATTGAAAGAGATCAAATGGATATCTCTGGATAGAAGAGTCATAGAAACATGAGGGTGGTCTCGTTTGACTCGGGGCAGCAAACAGCCAATCATGAATCACATCAACACTTCCTAGCCCCTCCCTAGCAACCATTGTCGAGCACCTTAGCAACCAAAATTCACAGACTCATAGCTCAGAGCAAGGATGTCGCAGAAACGTGTAATTTGGCACATTTAAAGAGACTGGCAGGCTCTGTAAGAACATACCACACAATGGGGTAAAAGTTGCACCCCTGGGGGGCAGGAGGGGCCCAAAGTTGCCCCAATGAAGTACTATGGTGTAGGACAGCCCATGAAATGGGCTGTCCTACACCATAGTAAGCGATATTCTATTGAACATAACTCTGGATCACATTTGAAGAGGCTGGTAGGCTCTGTAACAACATAGCACACAATGGGGTAAAAGTTGCACCCCTGGGGGGCAGGAGGGGCCCAAATTTGCCCCAATGAAGTACTATGGTGTAGGACAGCCCATGAAATGGGCTGTCCTACACCATAGTAAGCGATATTCTATTGAACATAACTCTGGATCACATTTGAAGAGGCGGGTAGGCTCTGTAACAACATAGCACACAATGGGGTAAAAGTTGCACCCCTGGGGGGCAGGAGGGGCCCAAAGTTGCCCCAATGAAGTACTATGGTGTAGGACAGCCCATGAAATGGGCTGTCCTACACCATAGTAAGCGATATTCTATTGAACATAACTCTGGATCACATTTGAAGAGGCTGGTAGGCTCTTTAACAACATACCACACAATGGGGTAAAACTTGCACCCCTGGGGGGCAGGACCGGCCCAAAGTTGCCCCATTCACGTACTATGAAACCGCATTTGTATTGAACATAACTCTGGATCACAGTGTCATAGAGACAAGGGGGCGGGCTCATTTTACTCAGACGACCAATCAGTCTCTCAGGATCATTGTGAAGCTTTCAAGCCACGCCCTAGCAACCATTTAGAGCTCCTTAGCAACAAGCTCCATAGACTTCCATTGAAAGACATCAAAGGGATATCTCAGGATATAAGTGTCATAGAAACACGAGGGTTGGCTCGTTTGACTCGGGGCAGCAAACAGCCAATCCCCAATCACCTCAACACTTCCTAGCCCCTCCCTAGCAACCATTGTCGAGTACCTTAGCAACCAAAATCCAGACAGGGATATCTTCCATTCTGAATGTCAAAGAGACGTGGGAGTTGGTTTATATCATTCATACTGACAAGCAGCCTTTGGAGTTTCATGATTGGCAGCTGCCAAGCCAATCCCTAGCAACAAAAGAGAGTACCCTAGCAACCATTTTGCAAGACCTATATCTCTGCATCAAAACATCGTATAGAGATGGGGGTTGGTTTATACATTCACACTGACTTTGGAGCTTTATGATTGGCAGCTGCCAAGCCACTCCCTAGCAACCAAACAGATTACCCTAGCAACCGTTTTGCAAGGCGTATATCTCTGCATCAGAACATCGTATAGAGATGGGGGTTGGCTCTTTTGACTCATGCTAGCAAACAGGACTTGCTACATGCTACACATGCTAGCAGTGAATAGCTACATGCTAATTTTGATTAGCTAAGTGCTAAATCATGCCAAGAAAATGCTACAAACACCACAGTAACCATCTGTGACAACTACCAACCACCTAGTAACAACATAGCAACTACCCAGAATACCCTAGCAACTGCGTAGCAACGCCCTAGCAACCACAAAAATACCATGGCAACTGCCTAGCAACGCCCTAGTAACCACCCAGAACACCCTAGCAACTGCCTAGCAACCGCCTAGCGACCACCCAGAACACCCTAGCAACCGCCTAGCAACCACCCAGAACACCCTAGCAACCACCCAGAACAACCTAGCAACCGCCTAGCAACCACCCAGAACACCCTAGCAACCGCCTAGCAACCACCTAGAAACCGCCTAGCAACCACCCAGAACACCCTAGCAACCGCCTAGCAACTGCCTAATAACCACCCAGAACACCCTAGCAACCGCCTAGCAACCACCCAGAACACCCTAGCAACCGCCTAGCAACCACTCAGAACACCCTAGCAACCACCTAGAAACTGCTTAGCAACCATCCAGAACACCCTAGCAACCGCCTAGCAACCACCTAGAACACCCTAGCAACCGCCTAGCAACCACCCAATACACCCTAGCAACCACCCAGAACACCTTAGCATCTTCATAGCAAACTCCAAGAACACCCTAGCAACCGGGTCATGTTTTTTGCCACTGCAAGCACCATTCACATTTTCTTCTGGAAATGTACGTTCTAGTTAATGGTGCTTGCGTAGCAAGGCATCATTATTGTTATCCGTCATACTTATTATTATTCTTATTCCGCCGCTTTTTTGACGCGCTACTCCTCCCGCAGCTTTTGTCACAGACCCCTGAATGAGGTGTCAAAACGTGCGGCCTATTCGGGAATGGTGTGCTATGACTTTTATAAGCGATCGGGGGTGCGGTGGTCGCCCCAGGGGCGAAAAAGTCGACGAAAAAACGCATAGACTTAACATTACGTCAAACTTTGACGAGTCATAGCTCAGAGTTGGGATTTCGTAGAAATGTGAAATTTACCACATTTGGAGAGGCTGGCAGGCTCTGTAAGAACATACCTCACAATGGGGTAAAAGTTGCACCCCTGGGGGGCAGGAGCGGCCCAAACTTTTCCTATTGACTTAACATGGTGTAGGACGTCCCATGAAATGGAGAGAGAGAGAGAGTAAGCGATTTTGTATTGAACATAACTCTGGATCACAGTGTCATAGAGACAAGGGGGCGGGCTCATTTTACTCAGACGACCAATCAGTCTCTCCGGATCATTGTGAAGCTATCAGGCCACGCCCCTAGCAACCATTTAGAGCACCTTAGCAACAAGTTCCATAGACTTCCATTGAAAGAGATCAAATGGATATCTCTGGATAGAAGAGTCATAGAAACATGAGGGTGGTCTCGTTTGACTCGGGGCAGCAAACAGCCAATCATGAATCACATCAACACTTCCTAGCCCCTCCCTAGCAACCATTGTCGAGCACCTTAGCAACCAAAATTCACAGACTCATAGCTCAGAGCAAGGATGTCGCAGAAACGTGTAATTTGGCACATTTGAAGAGGCTGATAGGCTCTGTAAGAACATACCACACAATGGGGTAAAAGTTGCACCCCTGGGGGGCAGGAGGGGCCCAAAGTTGCCCCAATGAAGTACTATGGTGTAGGACAGCCCATGAAATGGGCTGTCCTACACCATAGTAAGCGATATTCTATTGAACATAACTCTGGATCACATTTGAAGAGGCTGGTAGGCTCTGTAACAACATACCACACAATGGGGTAAAAGTTGCACCCCTGGGGGGCAGGACCGGCCCAAAGTTGCCCCATTCACGTACTATGGTGTAGGACATCCCATGAAATGGGCTGTCCTACACCATAGTAAGCGATATTCTATTGAACATAACTCTGGATCACATTTGAAGAGGCTGGTAGGCTCTGTAACAACATACCACACAATGGGGTAAAAGTTGCACCCCTGGGGGGCAGGACCGGCCCAAAGTTGCCCCATTCACGTACTATGGTGTAGGACAGCCCATGAAATGGGCTGTCCTACACCATAGAAACCGCATTTGTATTGAACATAACTCTGGATCACAGTGTCATAGAGACAAGGGGGCGGGCTCATTTTACTCAGACGACCAATCAGTCTCTCAGGATCATTGTGAAGCTTTCAAGCCACGCCCTAGCAACCATTTAGAGCTCCTTAGCAACAAGCTCCATAGACTTCCATTGAAAGACATCAAAGGGATATCTCAGGATATAAGTGTCATAGAAACATGAGGGTGGGCTCGTTTGACTCGGGGCAGCAAACAGCCAATCCCCAATCACCTCAACACATCCTAGCCCCTCCCTAGCAACCATTGTCGAGCACCTTAGCAACCAAAATCCAAAGAGGGATATCTTCCATTCTGAATGTCACAGAGACGTGGGAGTTGGTTTATATCATTCATACTGACAAGCAGCCTTTGAAGTTTCATGATTGGCAGCTGCCAAGCCACTCCCTAGCAACAAAACAGAGTACCCTAGCAACCATTTTGCAAGACCAATATCTCTGCATCAAAACATCGTATAGAGATGGGGGTTGGTTTATATATTCACACTGACTTTGGAGCTTCATGATTGACAGCTGCCAAGCCACTCCCTAGCAACCAAACAGATTACCCTAGCAACCGTTTTGCAAGACGTATATCTCTGCATCAGAACATCGTATAGAGATGGGGGTTGGCTCTTTTGACTCATGCTAGCAAACAGGACTTGCTACATGCTACACATGCTAGCAGTGAATAGCTACATGCTAATTTTGATTAGCTAAGTGCTAAATCATGCCAAGAAAATGCTACAAACACCATAGTAACAATCTGTGACAACTACTAACCACCTAGTAACACCATAGCAACTACCCAGAATACCCTAGCAACCGCCTAGCAACACCCTAGCAACCACAACAAATACCCTAGCAACCGCCTAGCAACCACCCAGAACACCCTAGCAACCGCCTAGCAACCACCCAGAACACCCTAGCAACCGCCTAGCAACCGCCTAGCAACCACCCAGAACACCCTAGCAACCGCCTAGCTACCACCCAGAACACCCTAGCAACTGCCTAGCAACGCCCTAGCAACCACCCTGAATACCCTAGCAACCGCCTAGCAACCACCCAGAACACCCTAGCAACTGCCTAGCAACTGCCTAGCAATCGCCTAGCAACCACCTAGCAACCACCCAGAACACCCTAGCAACAACCTAGCAACCGCCCAGAACACCCTAGCAACCACCTAGCAACCACCCAGAACACCCTAGCAACCACCCAGAACACCCTAGCAACCGCCTAGCAACTGCCTAGCAACCGCCCAGAACACCCTAGCAACTGCCTAGCAACCATCCAGAACACCCTAGCAACTGCCTAGCAACCATCCAGAACACCCTAGCAACAACCCGGACAACATGAATAAGCCATATCTCAGCAGCAAAACATCGTACAGACATGGTTGTTGGCTCGTACGCAATCATGTATCTCACCCTAGCAACCGGGTCGTGTTTTTTGCCACTGCAAGCACCATTCACATTTTCTTCTGGAAATGTACATTCTAGTTAATGGTGCTTGCCTATAGGCAAAGCAACATTAGTGTTCTCTTGCATACTTATTATTCTTCTTTTTATAATTCTGGACAAAAGTTTGGCGCGAAACTTGCCCCGCACCGTTTGTCACAGACCCCTGAGTGAGGTGTCAAATCGACCGGCCCATTGAGGAGAGGTGTGCTATATCTTTTCTAAGCGATCGGGTGTACGATGTTCGCACAGCGGACGAAAAAGCGGCCAAAAAAGTCCCATTGACTTAACATTGCGGAATTTTCAGAAATTCAAATCCCAACTGTCATTTTTCACACACACAGACACAAAGGGCCTGACACCCCTGCATGTCTCCCCCTCTCTCTCCCTCAGAGGATTTATATTATCCAGCAGCCAATAAGTAATGGCCTAAAATCTTCATAGCCACACCATAGCAACCAGTTACAGCACCCTAGCAACCATAGGCTATTTAAATACTCTATAAAAACTCTGCGGCCTCGTGCCTAACCTTAGCCCTAACCCCATAGTAACCATCTGTGGTGCCCTAGCAACCACCCAGAACACCCTAGCAACTGCCTAGCAACCACCCAGAACACCCTAGCAACCACCTAGCAACCGCATAGCAACCACCCAGAACACCCTAGCAACTGCCTAGCAACCGCCTAGCAACCACTCAGAACACCCTAGCAACTGCTTAGCAACCGCCTAGCAACCACCCAGAACACCCTAGCAACCGCCTAGCAACCACCCAGAACACCCGAGCAACCACCTAGCAACCGCCCAGAACACCCTAGCAACCGCCTAGCAACCACCCATAACACCCTAGCAACTGCCTAGCAACCACCCAGAACACCCTAGCAACCACCCAGAACACCCTAGAAACCACCCGAACAACATGAATAAGCCATATCTCAGCAGCAGAACATCGTACAGACATGGTTGTTGGCTCGTATGCAATCATGTACCACACTCTAGCAACCGAGTGTCGAGTTTTGCCACTGCAAGCACCATTCACATTTTCTTCTGGAAATGTACGTTCTAGTTAATGGTGCTTGCCTATAGGCAAAGCAACATTAGTGTTCTCTTGCATACTTATTAATGGTGCTTGCCTATAGGCAAAGCAACATTAGTGTTATTGCTCATACTTATTATTATTCTTTTTTTTATTCCGCCGCTTTTTTGACGCGCTACTCCTCCCGCAGTTTTTGTCACAGACCCCTGAATGAGGTGTCAAAACGTGCGGCCTATTCGGGAATGGTGTGCTATGACTTTTATAAGCGATCGGGGGTGCGGTGGTCGCCCCAGGGGCGAAAAAGTCGACGAAAAAACGCATAGACTTAACATTACGTCAAACTTTGACGAGTCATAGCTCAGAGTTGGGATTTCGTAGAAATGTGAAATTTACCACATTTGGAGAGGCTGGCAGGCTCTGTAAGAACATACCTCACAATGGGGTAAAAGTTGCACCCCTGGGGGGCAGGAGCGGCCCAAACTTTTCCTATTGACTTAACATGGTGTAGGACGTCCCATGAAATGGAGAGAGAGAGAGAGTAAGCGATTTTGTATTGAACATAACTCTGGATCACAGTGTCATAGAGACAAGGGGGCGGGCTCATTTTACTCAGACGACCAATCAGTCTCTCCGGATCATTGTGAAGCTATCAGGCCACGCCCCTAGCAACCATTTAGAGCACCTTAGCAACAAGTTCCATAGACTTCCATTGAAAGAGATCAAATGGATATCTCTGGATAGAAGAGTCATAGAAACATGAGGGTGGTCTCGTTTGACTCGGGGCAGCAAACAGCCAATCATGAATCACATCAACACTTCCTAGCCCCTCCCTAGCAACCATTGTCGAGCACCTTAGCAACCAAAATTCACAGACTCATAGCTCAGAGCAAGGATGTCGCAGAAACGTGTAATTTGGCACATTTAAAGAGACTGGCAGGCTCTGTAAGAACATAGCACACAATGGGGTAAAAGTTGCACCCCTGGGGGGCAGGAGGGGCCCAAAGTTGCCCCAATGAAGTACTATGGTGTAGGACAACCCATGAAATGGGCTGTCCTACACCATAGTAAGCGATATTCTATTGAACATAACTCTGGATCACATTTGAAGAGGCTGGTAGGCTCTGTAACAACATAGCACACAATGGGGTAAAAGTTGCACCCCTGGGGGGCAGGAGGGGCCCAAAGTTGCCCCAATGAAGTACTATGGTGTAGGACAGCCCATGAAATGGGCTGTCCTACACCATAGTAAGCGATATTCTATTGAACATAACTCTGGATCACATTTGAAGAGGCTGGTAGGCTCTGTAACAACATAGCACACAATGGGGTAAAAGTTGCACCCCTGGGGGGCAGGAGGGGCCCAAAGTTGCCCCAATGAAGTACTATGGTGTAGGACAGCCCATGAAATGGGCTGTCCTACACCATAGTAAGCGATATTCTATTGAACATAACTCTGGATCACATTTGAAGAGGCTGGTAGGCTCTGTAACAACATACCACACAATGGGGTAAAAGTTGCACCCCTGGGGGGCAAGACCGGCCCAAAGTTGCCCAAATGAAGTACTATGGTGTAGGACAGCCCATGAAATGGGCTGTCCTACACCATAGAAACCGCATTTGTATTGAACATAACTCTGGATCACAGTGTCATAGAGACAAGGGGGCGGGCTCATTTTACTCAGACGACCAATCAGTCTCTCAGGATCATTGTGAAGCTTTCAAGCCACGCCCTAGCAACCATTTAGAGCTCCTTAGCAACAAGCTCCATAGACTTCCATTGAAAGACATCAAAGGGATATCTCAGGATATAAGTGTCATAGAAACACGAGGGTTGGCTCGTTTGACTCGGGGCAGCAAACAGCCAATCCCCAATCACCTCAACACTTCCTAGCCCCTCCCTAGCAACCATTGTCGAGTACCTTAGCAACCAAAATCCAGACAGGGATATCTTCCATTCTGAATGTCAAAGAGACGTGGGAGTTGGTTTATATCATTCATACTGACAAGCAGCCTTTGGAGATTCATGATTGGCAGCTGCCAAGCCACTCCCTAGCAACAAAAGAGAGTACCCTAGCAACCATTTTGCAAGACCTATATCTCTGCATCAAAACATCGTATAGAGATGGGGGTTGGTTTATACATTCACACTGACTTTGGAGCTTTATGATTGGCAGCTGCCAAGCCACTCCCTAGCAACCAAACAGATTACCCTAGCAACCGTTTTGCAAGGCGTATATCTCTGCATCAGAACATCGTATAGAGATGGGGGTTGGCTCTTTTGACTCATGCTAGCAAACAGGACTTGCTACATGCTACACATGCTAGCAGTGAATAGCTACATGCTAATTTTGATTAGCTAAGTGCTAAATCATGCCAAGAAAATGCTACAAACACCATAGTAACCATCTGTGACAACTACCAACCACCTAGTAACAACATAGCAACTACCCAGAATACCCTAGCAACTGCGTAGCAACGCCCTAGCAACCACAAAAATACCATGGCAACTGCCTAGCAACGCCCTAGTAACCACCCAGAACACCCTAGCAACTGCCTAGCAACCGCCTAGCGACCACCCAGAACACCCTAGCAACCGCCTAGCAACCACCTAGCAACCACCCAGAACACCCTAGCAACCGCCTAGCAACTGCCTAGTAACCACCCAGAACACCCTAGCAACCGCCTAGCAACCACCCAGAACACCCTAGCAACCGCCTAGCAACCACCTAGCAACCACCCAGAACACCCTAGCAACCACCTAGCAACCGCCTAGCAACCACCCAGAACACCCTAGCAACCACCTAGCAACTGCTTAGCAACCATCCAGAACACCCTAGCAACCACCTAGCAACCGCCTAGCAACCACCTAGAACACCCTAGCAACCGCCTAGCAACCACCCAATACACCCTAGCAACCACCCAGAACACCTTAGCATCTTCATAGCAAACTCCAGGAACACCCTAGCAACCGGGTCGTGTTTTTTGCCACTGCAAGCACCATTCACATTTTCTTCTGGAAATGTACGTTCTAGTTATTATTCTTCTTTTTATTCTGCCACTTTTTTGGCGCGTAACTTGCCCCGCACCGTTTGTCACAGACCCCTGAGTGAGGTGTCAAATCGACCGGCTCATTGAGGAGAGGTGTGCTATATCTTTTCTAAGCGATCGGGTGTACGATGTTCGCACAGCGGACGAAAAAGCGGCCAAAAAAGTCCCATTGACTTAACATTGCGGAATTTTCAGAAATTCAAATCCCAACTGTCATTTTTCACACACACAGACACAAAGGGCCTGACACCCCTGCATGTCTCCCCCTCTCTCTCCCTCAGAGGATTTATATTATCAAGCAGCCCATAAGTAATGGCCTAAAATCTTCATAGCCACACCATAGCAACCAGTTACAGCACCCTAGCAACCATAAGCTATAGGCACGAGGCCGCAGGCCTCGTGCACTCATTATAATGCACTCGTTTAATAGAGATTTTAAATACTCTATAAAAACTCACTCGTAGGCACGAGGCCGCAGGCCTCGTGCCTTACCTTAGCCCTAACCCCATAGTAACCATCTGTGAAAACTACCAACCACCTAGTAACACCATAGCAACCAGTTACAGCACCCTAGCAACCATAGGCTATAGGCACGAGGCCGCAGGCCTCGTGCACTCATTATAATGCACTCGTTTAATAACACAACCACTCAAAATACCTTAGAACTCCCTAGCAACACCCTAGCAACCACCCAAAATACCTTAGAACTCCCTAGCAACACCATAGCAACCACCCAAAACACCTTAAAACACCCTAGCAACCACCCATAACACCCTAGCAACCACCCAAAATACCTTAGAACTCCCTAGCAACACCATAGCAACCACCCAAAATACCTCATATCTCCCTAGCAACCACCCAAAATACCTCAGAACTCCCTAGTAACACCATAGCAACCACCCAAAATACCTTAGAACTCCCAAGCAACACCCTAGCAACCACCCAAAATACCTCAGAACTCCCTAGCAACCACCCAGAACACCCTAGCAACTGCCTAGCAACCACCCAGAACACCCTAGCAACCGCCTAGAAACCACCCAGAACACCCTAGCAACTGCCTAGTAACCACCTAGAACACCCTAGCAACTGCCTAGCAACCACCCAAAACACCCTAGTAACCACCCAGAACACCCTAGCAACCAACCCAAAACATGAATAAGCCATATCTCAGCAGCAGAACATCGTACAGACATGGTTGTTGGCTCGTATGCAATCATGTACCACACTCTAGCAACCGAGTGGTGAGTTTTGCCACTGCAAGCACCATTCACATTTTCTTCTGGAAATGTACGTTCTAGTTAATGGTGCTTGCTTTAGCAAGGCATCATTATTGTTATCCGTCATACTTATTATTCTTTTTATTCCGCCGTTTTTTTGACGCGCTACTCCTCCCGCAGTTTTTGTCACAGACCCATGAATGAGGTGTCAAATCGTGCGGCTTATTCGGGAATGGTGTGCTATGACTTTTAGAAGCGATCGGGGGTGCGGTGGTCGCCCCAGGGGCGAAAAAGTCGCCGAAAAATCCCATAGACTTAACATTGCGTCAAACTTTGACGCCTCATAGCTCAGAGCGAGGATTTTGTAGAAATGTGAAATTTACCACTTTTGGAGAGGTTGGCAGGCTCTGTAAGAATATACCTCACAATGGGGTAAAAGTTGTACCCCTGGGGGGCAGGAGCGCCCGAAAGTTTCCCATTGACTTAACATGGTGTAGGACGGCCCATGAAATGGAGAGAGAGAGAGAGTAAGCGATTTTGTATTGAACATAACTCTGGATCACAGTGTCATAGAGACAAGGGGGCGGGCTCATTTTACTCAGACGACCAATAAGTCTCTCAGGATCATTGTGAAGCTATCAGGCCACGCCCCTAGCAACCATTAAGAGCCCCTTAGCAACAAGTTCCATAGACTTCCATTGAAAGAGATCAAAGGGATATCTTTGGATAGAAGAGTCATAGAAACATGAGGGTGGTCTCGTTTGACTCAGGGCAGCAAACAGCCAATCCTGAATAACCTCAACACTTCCTAGCCCCTCCCTAGCAACCATGGTCGAGCAGCTTAGCAACCAAAATTCACAGACTCATAGCTCAGAGCAAGGATGTCGCAGAAACGTGTAATTTGGCACATTTAAAAAGACAGGCAGGCTCTGTAAGAACATACCACACGATGGGGTAAAAGTTGCACCCCTGGGGGGCAGGAGGGGCCCAAAGTTGCCCCAATGAAGTACTATGGTGTAGGACAGCCCATGAAATGGGCTGTCCTACACCATAGTAAGCGATATTCTATTGAACATAACTGGATCACATTTGAAGAGGCTGGTAGGCTCTGTAACAACATACCACACAATGGGGTAAAAGTTGCACCCCTGGGGGGCAGGAGGGGCCCAAAGTTGCCCCAATGAAGTACTATGGTGTAGGACAGCCCATGAAATGGGCTGTCCTACACCATAGTAAGCGATATTCTATTGAACATAACTCTGGATCACATTTGAAGAGGCTGGTAGGCTCTGTAACAACATACCACACAATGGGGTAAAAGTTGCACCCCTGGGGGGCAGGACCGGCCCAAAGTTGCCCCATTCATGTACTATGGTGTAGGACAGCCCATGAAATGGGCTGTCCTACATCATAGAAACCGCATTTGTATTGAACATAACTCTGGATCACAGTGTCATAGAGACAAGGGGGCGGGCTCATTTTACTCAGACAACCAATCAGTCTCTCAGAATCACTGTGAAGCTATCAAGCCACGCCCTAGCAACCATTTAGAGCACCTTAGCAACAAAATCCATAGACTTCCATTGAAAGACATCAAATGGATATCTCTAGATAGAAGTGTCATAGAAACATGAGGGTTGGCTCGTTTGACTCGGGGCAGAAAACAGCCAATCCCAAATCACCTCAACACCTCCTAGCCCCTCCCTAGCAACCATTGTCGAGTACCTTAGCAACCAAAATCCAGACAGGGATATCTTCCATTCTGAATGTCACAGAGGCATGGGAGTTGGTTTATATCATTCATACTGACAAGCAGCCTCTGGAGTTTCATGATTGGCAGCTGCCAAGCCACTCCCTAGCAACAAAACAGAGTACCCTAGCAACCATTTTGCAAGACCTATATCTCTGCATCAAAACATCGTATAGAGATGGGGGTTGGTTTATACATTCACACTGACTTCGGAGCTTCATGATTGGCAGCTGCCAAGCCACTCCCTAGCAACCAAACAGATTACCCTAGCAACCGTTTTGCAAGGCGTATATCTCTGCATCAGAACATCGTATAGAGATGGGGGTTGGCTCTTTTGACTCATGCTAGCAAACAGGACTTGCTACATGCTACACATGCTAGCAGTGAATAGCTACATGCTAATTTTGATTAGCTAAGTGCTAAATCATGCCAAGAAAATGCTACAAACACCATAGTAACCATCTGTGACGACTACCAACCACCTAGTAACACCATAGCAACTACCCAGAATACCCTAGCAACTGCCTAGCAACCGCCCATAACACCCTAGCAACTGCCTAGCAACCACCCAGAACACCCTAGCAACTGCCTAGCAACCATCCAGAACACCCTAGCAACCACCTGAACAACATGAATAAGCCATATCTCAGCAGCAGAACATCGTACAGACATGGTTGTTTGCTCGTATGCAATCATGTACCACACTCTAGCAACCGGGTCGTGTTTTTTGCCACTGCAAGCACCATTCACATTTTCTTCTGGAAATGTACATTCTAGTTAAGTTGGCTTGTGAGAGCCAACTTACTGATATTGTACTTAAACTTATTATTATTCTTCTTCTGAGCGGAAAATTCTGACTCTAACTCCTCCTAGAGCTTTAACTCTACATACTCCAAACTCGGCTCAGACACGCAAACTATTCTGACTTAGTGTGCTATATCTTTTCAGACTGATCGGACTTACGGTTTTCCTATAAATGACGATCAAACTCGGAAAAAACTCCCATTGACTTAACATTGCGGAATGTTCAGATTTTCAAACTCCCCAACTGCCAAAAATTCAAATCAAAATCCCTTGAAAGCCTAGACTAAATCAAACTGCCATTCTATAAACTATATGAGCCATTGAGACTCATTTAAACTCATTAAACTCATCTATCTATCCACCTCAACTATTTTAAACTTCAAACTAATTTAAACTTCAAACTAATTTAAACTTTTTATGAATAAAAACTATAAAAACTCGCTCGTAGGCACAAGGCCGCAGGCCTTGTGCCTCACCTTAGCCCTAACCCCAGGATGCTAATATACACTGAACTCTGAACTCTTAGACTCATGTAAACTCATAAACTCATCTATCTATCCACTTCAAACTATTTAAAACTTTTAACTAATTTAAACTTCAAACTAATTTAAACTTTTTATGAATAAAAACTATAAAAACTCGCTCGTAGGCACAAGGCCGCAGGCCTTGTGCCTCACCTTAGCCCTAACTCCAGGATGCTAATATACATTAAACTCTGAACTCTTAGACTCATGTAAACTTATAAACTACTTTAAACTCATGCATTCACTAAACTCTAAACTCAAAAACTCTTGAGTGTGTGTGTGTGTGTGTTAGAACACCCTAGCAACACCATAGCAACCACCCATAACACCCCAGAAACTGCCTAAAATACCTTAGAACTCCCTAGCAACACTATAGTAACCACCCATAACACCCTAGCAACCACCCAAAATACCTTAGAACACCCTAGCAACACCATAGCAACCACCCATAACACCCTAGCAACCACCCAAAATACCTTAGAACTCCCTAGCAACACCCTAGCAACCACCCAAAATACCTTAGAACTCCCTAGCAACACCCTAGCAACCACCCAAAACACCTTAGAACTCCCTAGCAACACCCTAGCAACCACCCAAAATACCTCAGAACTCCCTAGCAACACCCTAGCAACCACCCAAAATACCCCAGAACTCCCTAGCAACACCCTAGCAACCACCCAAAATACCTCAGAACTCCCTAGCAACCACCCAAAATACCTCAGAACTCCCTAGCAACACCCTAGCAACCACCCAAAATACCCCAGAACTCCCTAGCAACACCCTAGGAACCACCCAAAATACCTTAGAACTCCCTAGCAACACCCTAGCAACCACCCAAAATACCTCAGAACTCCCTGGCAACACCCTAGCAACCACCCAAAATACCTCAGAACTCCCTAGCAACACCCTAGCAACCACCCAAAATACCCTAGAACTCCCTAGCAACACCCTAGCAACCACCCAAAACACCTCAGAACTCCCTAGCAACACCCTAGCAACCACCCAAAACACCTTAGAACTCCCTAGCAACCACCCAAAATACCTCAGAACTCCCTAGCAACCACCCAAAATACCTCAGAACTCCCTAGCAACACCATAGCAACCATCCATAACACCCTAGCAACCACCCAAAATACCCTAGCAACCACCTAGCAACCACTCAGAACACCTTAGCAACCCTCTAGAAACACCCTAGTAACTTTAAACTTCTTCAAACTATACTTTAAACTATTTTAAACTTTAAACTACTTCAAACTTCAAATCACTTTAAACTAATTTAAACTTCAAACTAATTTAAACTTTAATCTACTTTAAACTATTTTTAACTGTAAACTACTTTAAACTTTAAACTACTTTAAACTAATTTAAACTTCAAACTACTTTAAAGTTGAAACTATTTTTAACTGTAAACTACTTTAAACTTTAAACTACTTTAAACTATTTTAAACTTTACACTAATTTAAACTTCAAACTACTTTAAACTTCAAACTAATTTAAACTTCAAACTACTTTAAAGTTTAAACTATTTTTAACTGTAAACTACTTTAAACTTTAAACTATTTTAAACTTTACACTAATTTAAACTTCAAACTAATTTATACTTCAAACTATTTTAAACTACTTTAAACTTCAAACTACTTTAAACTTTAAACTTTTTCAAACTATCTGGTCCAAACTTTCACAAGCCAACTTAAAGTTTGTTTCAACGAACTTTTTAATCTAGTTATTATTATTATTCTTCTTACCTAAATTTCTGACTCTATCTCCTCCTAGAGCTTTAACTCTACAAACTCCAAACTCGGGTCAGACCTTCAGACTGGTCTGACTTAGTGTGCTATATCTTTTCAGACTGATTTGAGTTTCAGTTTTCTTAAAAATTAATATTAAAAATCATAAAATTCCCATTGACTTCCATTGACCAAAGGTCCATGACTGTTTTAACTGTTTAACTTAAAGTGCTAGAAGCCATTGAAACTCAATTAAGCTTTATGCAATCTATCTATCTATCTATCTATCTATCTATCTATCTATCTATCTATCTATCTATCTATCTATCTATCTATCTATCTATCTATCTATCTATCTATCTATCTATCTATCTATCTTCAAACTATATCTATATATCTATCTATCTATCTATCTATCTATCTATCTATCTATCTATCTATCTATCTATCTATCTATCTATCTATCTATCTATCTATCTTCAAACTATATCTATCTATATATCTATCTATCTATAAACTGTATCTATCTATCTATCTATCTATCTATCTATCTATCTATCTATCTATCTATCTATCTATCTATCTATCTATCTATCTATCTTCAAACTATATCTATCTATCTATCTATCTATCTATCTATCTATCTATCTATCTATCTATCTATCTATCTATAAACTATATCTATCTATCTATCTATCTATCTATCTATAAACTCTATCTATCTATCTATCTATCTATCTATCTATCTATCTATCTATCTATCTATCTATCTATCTATCTATCTATCTATCTTCAAACTATATCTATCTATCTATCTATCTATCTATCTATCTATCTTCAAACTATATCTATCTATCTATCTATCTATCTATCTATCTATCTATCTATCTATCTATCTATCTATCTATCTATCTATCTTCAAACTATATCTATCTATCTATCTACAAACTATATCTATCTATCTATCTATCTATCTATCTATCTATAAACTATATCTATCTATCTATCTATCTATCTATCTATCTATCTATCTATCTATCTATCTATCTATCTTCAAACTATATCTATCTATCTATCTATCTATCTATCTATCTATCTATCTATCTATCTATCTATCTATCTATCTATCTATCTATCTATCTATCTATCTATCTATCTATCTTCAAACTATATCTATCTATCTATCTATCTATCTATCTATCTATCTATCTATCTATCTATCTATCTACAAACTATATCTATCTATCTATCTATCTATCTATCTTCAAACTATATCTATCTATCTATCTTCAAACTATATCTATCTATCTATCTTCAAACTATATCTATCTATCTATCTAATCCATCTTTCTTTCTTTCTAACTAATCCATCTTTCTTTCTTTCTAACTAATCCTTCTTTCTTTCTAACTAACTAATCTTTCTTTCTTTTGTTCTTTCTTTCTTTCTAACTAATCCATCTTTCTTTCTTTCTAACTAATCCATCTATCTTTCTTTCTAACTAATCCATCTTTCTTTCTTTCTAACTAATCCATCTTTCTGTCTAACTAATCCATCTTTCTTTCGTTCTTTCTTTCTTTATAACTAATCCATCTTTCTTTCTTTCTAACTAATCCATCTTTCTTTCTTTCTAACTAATCCATTTTTCTTTCTTTCTAACTAATCCATCTTTCTTTCTTTCTTTCTAACTAACACATTTTTCTTTCTAACTAATCCATCTTTCTTTCTTTCCAACTAATCCATCTATCTTTCTTTCTTTCTTTCTAACTAATCCATCTTTCTTTCTTTCTTTCTAACTAATCCATCTTTCTTTCTTTCTTTCTTTCTAACTAATCCATCTTTCTGTCTAACTAACTAATCTTTCTTTCGTTCTTTCTTTCTTTCTAACTAATCCATCTTTCTTTCTTTCTTTCTTTCTTTCTTTCTTTCTTTCTCTCTTTCTTTCTAACTAATCCATCTTTCTATTTTTCCAACTAATCCATCTATCTTTCTTTATTTCCTTCTAACTAATCCATCTTTCTTTCTTTCCAACTAATCCATCTATATTTCTTTCTAACTAATCCATCTTTCTTTCTTTCTTTCTAACTAACTAATTTTTCTTTCTAACTAATCCATCTTTCTTTCTTTCCAACTAATCCATCTATCTTTCTTTCTTTCTTTCTAACTAATCCATCTTTCTTTCTTTCTTTCTTACTAATCCATCTATCTTTCTTTCTTTCTTTCTTTCTTTTTAACTAACTAATCTTTCTTTCTTTCTAACTAATCCATCTATCTTTCTCTCTTTCTTTCTAACTAATCCATCTTTCTTTCTTTCTTTCTTTCTTTCTAACTAATCTATCTTTCTGTCTAACTAACTTTAACACAACACAACACTACATACCACTACACTACACAGCACTACACTACACTACACAACACAACACTACACAACACAACACAACACTACACTACACTACACAACACTACACTACACTACACTACACAACACAACACAACACAAGACAACACTACACAACACAACACTACACTACACAACACTACACTACACTACACTACACTACACAACACTACACAACACAACACAACACTACACTACACTACACTACACTACACTACACAACACTACACTACACTACACAACACCACACCACACTACACTGCACTACACTACACTACACAACACTACACCACACTACACTACACTACACTACACTACACTACACTACACAACACTACACTACACAACACTACACAACACTACACAACACTACACTACACTACACTACACTACACTACACTACACAACACTACACTACACTACACAACACTACACTACACTACACAACACAACACTACACAACACTACACACCACTACACTACACTACACAACACTACACAACACAACACTACACACCACTACACTACACAACACTACACAACACAACACTACACTACACTACACTACACTACACAACACTACACTACACTACACAACACTACACTACACTACACTACACAACACTACACTGCACAACACTACACAACACTACACTACACTAAACACTACACTACACTACACTACACTACACAACACTACACAACACAACACAACACTACACAACACTACACTACACTACACAACACTACACTACACAACACTACACAACACTACACTACACTACACAACACTACACAACACAACACTACACAACACTACACAACACTACACTACACAACACTACACAACACTACACTACACTACACTACACTACACTACACAACACTACACAACACTACACAACACAACACAACACTACATAACACAACACTACACAACACAACACTACACTACACTACACAACACTACACTACACAACACTACACTACACTACACTACACAACACAACACTACACTACACTACACAACACTACACACTACACTACACAACACAACACAACACAACACTACATAACACAACACTACACAACACAACACTACACTACACTACACTACACAACACTACACTACACAACACTACACTACACTACACTACACTACACAACACAACACTACACTACACAACACTACACACTACACTACACAACACAACACAACACAACACTACACTACACAACACAACACTACACTACACAACACTACACAACACTACACAACACTACACAACACTACACAACACTACACTACACTACACAACACAACACTACACTACACTACACAACACTACACTACACAACACTACACTACACAACACTACACAACACTACACTACACTACACTACAATACACAACACTACACTACACAACACTACACAACACTACACAACACTACACTACACTACACAACACTACACTACACAACACTACACTACACAACACAACACCACACAACACTACACTACACTACACAACACTACACTACACAACACTACACTACACTACACTACACAACACAACACTACACTATACAACACTACACTACACTACACTACACAACACTACACTACACAAGACTACACAACACTACACTACACAACACTACACAACACAACACTACACTACACATCACTACACATCACTACACTACACTACACTACACTACACAACACTACACTACACAACACTACACAACACTACACTACACAACACTACACAACACAACACTACACTACACTACAATACACAACACTACACTACACAACACTACACAACACTACACAACACTACACTACACTACACAACACTACACTACACAACACTACACTACACTACACAACACAACACCACACAACACTACACTACACTACACAACACTACACTACACAACACTACACTACACAACACTACACAACACAACACTACACTACACTACACTACACATCACTACACTACACTATACAACACAACACTACACTACACTACACTACACTACACAAGACTACACAACACTACACTACACAACACTACACAACACAACACTACACTACACATCACTACACATCACTACACTACACTACACTACACAACACTACACTACACATCACTACACAACACTACACTACACAAAACAACACTACACAACACAACACTACACAACACTACACAACACTACACAACACAACACAACACAACACAACACAACACTACACAACACTACACTACACAACACTACACTACACAACACTACACAACACTACACAACACAACACAACACAACACTACACAACACAACACTACACTACACAACACTACACTACACAACACTACACAACACTACACTACACAACACTACACTACACAACACTACACTACACTACACAACACAACACTACACAACACAACACTACACAACACAACACTACACTACACTACACAACACTACACTACACTACACAACACTACACTACACCACACAACACTACACTACACTACACTACACAACACTACACTACACCACACAACACTACACTACACTACACTACACTACACAACACTACACTACACAACACTACACAACACTACACAACACTACACAACACAACACAACACTACACTACACAACACTACACAACACTACACTACACAACACTACACAACACTACACTACACTACACAACACTACACTACACAACACTACACAACACAACACTACACTACACAACACTACACTACACTACACAACACTACACTACACAACACTACACAACACAACACTACACTACACAACACTACACTACACAACACTACACAACACTACACAACACAACACTACACTACACAACACTACACTACACAACACTACACAACACAACACTACACAACACTACACTACACAACACTACACTACACTACACTACACAACACTACACTACACTACACTACACAACACTACACTACACAACACTACACTACACAACACTACACTACACAACACTACACTACACAACACTACACTACACCACACAACACTACACTACACAACACTACACTACACAACACTACACAACACTACACTACACAACACTACACTACACAACACTACACTACACTACACAACACAACACTACACAACACAACACTACACAACACAACACTACACTACACAACACTACACTACACTACACTACACAACACTACACCACACAACACTACACTACACTACACTACACTACACAACACTACACTACACAACACTACACAACACTACACAACACTACACAACACAACACAACACTACACTACACAACACAACACTACACTACACAACACTACACAACACTACACTACACAACACTACACAACACTACACTACACTACACAACACTACACTACACAACACTACACAACACAACACTACACTACACAACACTACACTACACTACACAACACTACACTACACAACACTACACTACACTACACTACAGTACACTACACTACACTACACAACACTACACTACACTACACAACACTACACTACACTACACTAACTACACAACACTACACAACACTACACAACACTACAAAACACTACACTACACAACACTACACAACACAACACTACACAACACTACACTACACTACACAACACTACACTAACTACACTACACTACACTACACTACACAACACAACACAACACTACACTACACTACACTACACAACACTACACAACACTACACTACACTACACTACACAACACTACACAACACTACACTACACTACACTACACTACACAACACTACACTACACTACACAACACTACACAACACTACACTACACTACACTAACTACACTACACAACACTACACTACACTACACTACACAACACTACACTATATAACACTACAAAGTGTTAACAAAGAGTAATCTGTTTTTAACTAATCTCTTTCTTTCTAACTAACTAATCTATCTTTCTTTTTAACTAATCTTTCTTTCTTTCAAATTAATATTTCTTCCTTTCTTTCAAATTAATATTTCTTTCTTTCTTTCTAACTAATCTATCTATCTTTCAAACTAAATTAATCTATCTTTCTTTCTAACTAATCTTTCTTTCTTTCTTTCTTTCTAACTATTTTTTATTTCCTTTCTAACTAATATTTCATTCCTTCTTTCTAACTAATCTTTCTTTTTCTTTCTAACTAATCTTTCTTTCTTTCAATTTTTTCTTTCTTTCTTTCTTTTTTCTTTCTAACTAATATTTCTTTCTTTCTAAATAATCTATCTTCTTTTCTTTCTAACTATTCTTTCTTTCTAACGAATCTTTCTTTCTTTCTAACTAATCTATCGATCAAAATTTAAACTACTTTAAACTTCTAACTACTTTAAACTTCATCAATCTCTCATGTCTGGCTTTTTCAAGCCAACTTAAAGTTTGTCTCAAACTTTTTTTTCTAGTTAATGGTGCTTGCTTTAGCAAGGCATCATTATTGTTATCCGTCATACTTATTCTTCTTCTTCCACTTTTTTTTCGGCGCGCTACTCCTCCCGCAGTTTTTGTCACAGACCCATGAATGAGGTGTCAAAACGTGCGGCCTATTTGGGAATGGTGTGCTATGACTTTTATAAGCAATCGGGCGTACGATGTTCGCCCCACGGGCGAAATAGCAGCGAAAAAAAACGCATAGACTTACATTGAAAAAAACGTAAAACGCCTCATAGCTCAGAGCGAGGATTTCGTAGAAATGTGAAACTTACCACATTTGAAGAGGCTGGCAGGCTCTGTAAGAATATACCTCACAATGGGGTGAAAGTTGCACCCCTGGGGGGCAGGAGCGGCCCAAAGTTTCCCCATTGACTTACAATGGTGTAGGACGGCCCATGAAATGCATGCGTTTTTCCTACTATGGTAAATTGCATAGGGATTTTGTATTGAACATAGCTCTGGATCACAGTGTCATAGAGACAAGGGGGCGGGCTCATTTTACTCAGTAGACCAATCAGCATCTCAGGATCATTGTGAAGCTATCAAGCCACGCCCTAGCAACCATTGTCGAGCAGCTTAGCAACCAAAATTCACAGACTCATAGCTCAGAGCAAGGATGTCGCAGAAACGTGTAATTTGGCACATTTAAAGAGACTGGCAGGCTCTGTAAGAACATACCACACAATGGGGTAAAAGTTGCACCCCTGGGGGGCAGGAGGGGCCCAAAGTTGCCCCAATGAAGTACTATGGTGTAGGACAGCCCATGAAATGGGCTGTCCTACACCATAGTAAGCGATATTCTATTGAACATAACTCTGGATCACATTTGAAGAGGCTGGTAGGCTCTGTAACAACATACCACACAATGGGGTAAAAGTTGCACCCCTGGGGGGCAGGACCGGCCCAAAGTTGCCCCATTCACGTACTATGGTGTAGGACAGCCCATGAAATGGGCTGTCCTACACCATAGTAAGCGATATTCTATTGAACATAACTCTGGATCACATTTGAAGAGGCTGGTAGGCTCTGTAACAACATACCACACAATGGGGTAAAAGTTGCACCCCTGGGGGGCAGGACCGGCCCAAAGTTGCCCCATTCACGTACTATGGTGTAGGACAGCCCATGAAATGGGCTGTCCTACACCATAGAAACCGCATTTGTATTGAACATAACTCTGGATCACAGTGTCATAGAGACAAGGGGGCGGGCTCATTTTACTCAGACGACCAATCAGTCTCTCAAGATCATTGTGAAGCTTTCAAGCCACGCCCTAGCAACCATTTAGAGCTCCTTAGCAACAAGCTCCATAGACTTCCATTGAAAGACATCAAAGGGATATCTCAGGATATAAGTGTCATAGAAACATGAGGGTGGGCTCGTTTGACTCGGGGCAGCAAACAGCCAATCCCCAATCACCTCAACACATCCTAGCCCCTCCCTAGCAACCATTGTCGAGCACCTTAGCAACCAAAATCCAAAGAGGGATATCTTAAATTCTGAATGTCACAGAGACGTGGGAGTTGATTTATATTATTCATACTGACAAGCAGCCTTTGGAGTTTCATGATTGGCGCTGCCAAGCCACTCCCTAGCAACAAAAGAGAGTACCCTAGCAACCATTTTGCAAGACCTATATCTCTGCATCAAAACATCGTATAGAGATGGGGGTTGGTTTATACATTCACACTGACTTTGGAGCTTCATGATTGGCAGCTGCCAAGCCACTCCCTAGCAACCAAACAGATTACCCTAGCAACCGTTTTCCAAGGCGTATATCTCTGCATCATAACATCGTATAGAGATGGGGGTTGGCTCTTTTGACTCATGCTAGCAAACAGGACTTGCTACATGCTACACATGCTAGCAGTGAATAGCTACATGCTAATATTGATTAGCTAAGTGCTAAATCATGCCAATAAAATGCTACAAACACCATAGTAACCATCTGTGACAACTACCAACCACCTAGTAACACCATAGCAACTACCCAGAATACCCTAGCAACTGCCTAGCAACCACCCAAAACACCCTAGCAACCGCCTAGCAACCACCTAGCAACCGCCTAGTAACCGCCTAGCAACCATCCAGAACACCCTAGCAACCGCCTAGCAACCACCCAGAACACCCTAGCAACCGCCTAGCAACCACACAGAACATCCTAGCAACCACCTAGCAACCGCCTAGCAACCACCCAGAACACCCTAGCAATCGCCTAGCAACCACCTAGCAACCACCCAGAACACCCTAGCAACCGCCTAGCAACCACCCAATACACCCTAGCAACCACCTAGCAACCACCCAGAACACCTTAGCATCTACATTGCAAACTCCAAGAACACCCTAGCAACCGGGTCGTGTTTTTTGCCACTGCAAGCACCATTCACATTTTCTTCTGGAAATGTACGTTCTAGTTAAGTTGGCTTGGAAAAGCCAACTTACTGAAATCCTATTTAAACTTATTATTAATGGTGCTTGCCTATGGCAAAGCAACATTAGTGTTCTCTTGCATACTTATTAATGGTGCTTGCCTATAGGCAAAGCAACATTAGTGTTATTGCTCATACTTATTATTATTCTTTTTTTTATTCCGCCGCTTTTTTGACGCGCTACTCCTCCCGCAGTTTTTGTCACAGACCCCTGAATGAGGTGTCAAAACGTGCGGCCTATTCGGGAATGGTGTGCTATGACTTTTATAAGCGATCGGGGGTGCGGTGGTCGCCCCAGGGGCGAAAAAGTCGACGAAAAAACGCATAGACTTAACATTACGTCAAACTTTGACGAGTCATAGCTCAGAGTTGGGATTTCGTAGAAATGTGAAATTTACCACATTTGGAGAGGCTGGCAGGCTCTGTAAGAACATACCTCACAATGGGGTAAAAGTTGCACCCCTGGGGGGCAGGAGCGGCCCAAACTTTTCCTATTGACTTAACATGGTGTAGGACGTCCCATGAAATGGAGAGAGAGAGAGAGTAAGCGATTTTGTATTGAACATAACTCTGGATCACAGTGTCATAGAGACAAGGGGGCGGGTTCATTTTACTCAGACGACCAATCAGTCTCTCCGGATCATTGTGAAGCTATCAGGCCACGCCCCTAGCAACCATTTAGAGCACCTTAGCAACAAGTTCCATAGACTTCCATTGAAAGAGATCAAATGGATATCTCTGGATAGAAGAGTCATAGAAACATGAGGGTGGTCTCGTTTGACTCGGGGCAGCAAACAGCCAATCATGAATCACATCAACACTTCCTAGCCCCTCCCTAGCAACCATTGTCGAGCACCTTAGCAACCAAAATTCACAGACTCATAGCTCAGAGCAAGGATGTCGCAGAAACGTGTAATTTGGCACATTTAAAGAGACTGGCAGGCTCTGTAAGAACATACCACACAATGGGGTAAAAGTTGCACCCCTGGGGGGCAGGAGGGGCCCAAAGTTGCCCCAATGAAGTACTATGGTGTAGGACAGCCCATGAAATGGGCTGTCCTACACCATAGTAAGCGATATTCTATTGAACATAACTCTGGATCACATTTGAAGAGGCTGGTAGGCTCTGTAACAACATAGCACACAATGGGGTAAAAGTTGCACCCCTGGGGGGCAGGAGGGGCCCAAATTTGCCCCAATGAAGTACTATGGTGTAGGACAGCCCATGAAATGGGCTGTCCTACACCATAGTAAGCGATATTCTATTGAACATAACTCTGGATCACATTTGAAGAGGCGGGTAGGCTCTGTAACAACATAGCACACAATGGGGTAAAAGTTGCACCCCTGGGGGGCAGGAGGGGCCCAAAGTTGCCCCAATGAAGTACTATGGTGTAGGACAGCCCATGAAATGGGCTGTCCTACACCATAGTAAGCGATATTCTATTGAACATAACTCTGGATCACATTTGAAGAGGCTGGTAGGCTCTTTAACAACATACCACACAATGGGGTAAAACTTGCACCCCTGGGGGGCAGGACCGGCCCAAAGTTGCCCCATTCACGTACTATGAAACCGCATTTGTATTGAACATAACTCTGGATCACAGTGTCATAGAGACAAGGGGGCGGGCTCATTTTACTCAGACGACCAATCAGTCTCTCAGGATCATTGTGAAGCTTTCAAGCCACGCCCTAGCAACCATTTAGAGCTCCTTAGCAACAAGCTCCATAGACTTCCATTGAAAGACATCAAAGGGATATCTCAGGATATAAGTGTCATAGAAACACGAGGGTTGGCTCGTTTGACTCGGGGCAGCAAACAGCCAATCCCCAATCACCTCAACACTTCCTAGCCCCTCCCTAGCAACCATTGTCGAGTACCTTAGCAACCAAAATCCAGACAGGGATATCTTCCATTCTGAATGTCAAAGAGACGTGGGAGTTGGTTTATATCATTCATACTGACAAGCAGCCTTTGGAGTTTCATGATTGGCAGCTGCCAAGCCAATCCCTAGCAACAAAAGAGAGTACCCTAGCAACCATTTTGCAAGACCTATATCTCTGCATCAAAACATCGTATAGAGATGGGGGTTGGTTTATACATTCACACTGACTTTGGAGCTTTATGATTGGCAGCTGCCAAGCCACTCCCTAGCAACCAAACAGATTACCCTAGCAACCGTTTTGCAAGGCGTATATCTCTGCATCAGAACATCGTATAGAGATGGGGGTTGGCTCTTTTGACTCATGCTAGCAAACAGGACTTGCTACATGCTACACATGCTAGCAGTGAATAGCTACATGCTAATTTTGATTAGCTAAGTGCTAAATCATGCCAAGAAAATGCTACAAACACCACAGTAACCATCTGTGACAACTACCAACCACCTAGTAACAACATAGCAACTACCCAGAATACCCTAGCAACTGCGTAGCAACGCCCTAGCAACCACAAAAATACCATGGCAACTGCCTAGCAACGCCCTAGTAACCACCCAGAACACCCTAGCAACTGCCTAGCAACCGCCTAGCGACCACCCAGAACACCCTAGCAACCGCCTAGCAACCACCCAGAACACCCTAGCAACCACCCAGAACAACCTAGCAACCGCCTAGCAACCACCCAGAACACCCTAGCAACCGCCTAGCAACCACCTAGAAACCGCCTAGCAACCACCCAGAACACCCTAGCAACCGCCTAGCAACTGCCTAATAACCACCCAGAACACCCTAGCAACCGCCTAGCAACCACCCAGAACACCCTAGCAACCGCCTAGCAACCACTCAGAACACCCTAGCAACCACCTAGAAACTGCTTAGCAACCATCCAGAACACCCTAGCAACCGCCTAGCAACCACCTAGAACACCCTAGCAACCGCCTAGCAACCACCCAATACACCCTAGCAACCACCCAGAACACCTTAGCATCTTCATAGCAAACTCCAAGAACACCCTAGCAACCGGGTCATGTTTTTTGCCACTGCAAGCACCATTCACATTTTCTTCTGGAAATGTACGTTCTAGTTACTGGTGCTTGCTTTAGCAAGGCAACAGTATTGTTATTGCTCATACTTATTATTCTTATTCTTCTTCTTCTTCCACTTTTTTTTCGTCTCGCTACTCCTCCCGCAGTTTTTGTCACAGACCCATGAATGAGGTGTCAAAACGTGCGTCCTATTTGGGAATGGTGTGCTATGACTTTTATAAGCGATCGGGCGTACGATGTTCGCCCGCCGGGCGAAATAGCAGCGAAAAAAAACGCATAGACTTACATTGAAAAAAACGTAAAACGCCTCATAGCTCAGAGCGAGGATTTCGTAGAAATGTGAAATTTACGACATTTGAAGAGGCTGGCAGGCTCTTTAAGAATATGCCTCACAATGGGGTAAAAGTTGCACCCCTGGGGGGCAGGAGCGCCCCAAAGTTTTCCCATTCATTGTCTATGGCATAGGACGGCCCATGAAATGGGCCGTCCTACACCATAGTAAGCGATTTTGTATTGAACATAACTCTGGATCACAGTGTCATAGAGACAAGGGGGCGGGCTCATTTTACTCAGACGACCAATCAGTCTCTCAGGATCATTGTGAAGCTATCAGGCCACGCCCCTAGCAACCATTTAGAGCACCTTAGCAACAAGTTCCATAGACTTCCATTGAAAGAGATCAAATGGATATCTCTGGATAGAAGAGTCATAGAAACATGAGGGTGGGCTCGTTTGACTCGGGGCAGCAAACAGCCAATCATGAATCACATCAACACTTCCTAGCCCCTCCCTAGCAACCATTGTCGAGCACCTTAGCAACCAAAATTCACAGACTCATAGCTCAGAGCAAGGATGTCGCAGAAACGTGTAATTTGGCACATTTAAAGAGACTGGCAGGCTCTGTAAGAACATACCACACAATGGGGTAAAAGTTGCACCCCTGGGGGGCAGGAGGGGCCCAAAGTTGCCCCAATAAAGTACTATGGTGTAGGACAGCCCATGAAATGGGCTGTCCTACACCATAGTAAGCGATATTCTACTGAACATAACTCTGGATCACATTTGAAGAGGCTGGTAGGCTCTGTAAAAACATACCACACAATGGGGTAAAAGTTGCACCCCTGGGGGGCAGGAGGGGCCCAAAGTTGCCCCAATAAAGTACTATGGTGTAGGACAGCCCATGAAATGGGCTGTCCTACACCATAGAAACCGCATTTGTATTGAACATAACTCTGGATCACAGTGTCATAGAGACAAGGGGGCGGGCTCATTTTACTCAGACGACCAATCAGTCTCTCAGGATCATTGTGAAGCTTTCAAGCCACGCCCTAGCAACCATTTAGAGCTCCTTAGCAACAAGCTCCATAGACTTCCATTGAAAGACATCAAAGGGATATCTCAGGATAGAAGTGTCATAGAAACATGAGGGTGGGCTCGTTTGACTCGGGGCAGCAAACAGCCAATCCCCAATCACCTCAACACATCCTAACCCCTCCCTAGCAACCATTGTCGAGCACCTTAGCAACCAAAATCCAAAGAGGGATATCTTCCATTCTGAATGTCACAGAGATGTGGGAGTTGGTTTATATCATTCATACTGACAAGCAGCCTTTGGAGTTTCATGATTGGCAGCTGCCAAGCCACTCCCTAGCAACAAAAGAGAGTACCCTAGCAACCATTTTGCAAGACCTATATCTCTGCATTAAAACATCGTATAGAGATGGGGGTTGGTTTATACATTCACACTGACTTTGGAGCTTCATGATTGCCAGCTGCCAAGCCACTCCCTAGCAACCAAACAGATTACCCTAGCAACCGTTTTGCAAGACGTATATCTCTGCATCAGAACATCGTATAGAGATGGGGGTTGGCTCTTTTGACTCATGCTAGCAAACAGGACTTGCTACATGCTACACATGCTATCAGTGAGTAGCTATATGCTAATATTGATTAGCTAAGTGCTAAATCATGCCAAGAAAATGCTACAAACACCATAGTTACCATCTGTGACAACTACCAACCACCTAGTAACACCATAGCAACTACCCAGAATACCCTAGCAACTGCCTAGCAACGCCCTAGCAACCACAAAAATACCCTAGCAACTGCCTAGCAACGCCCTAATAACCACCCAGAACACCCTAGCAACTGCCTAGCAACCACCCAGAACACCCTAGCAACCGCCTAGCAACCGCCTAGCAACCACCAAAAACACCCTAGCAACCACCTAGCAACTGCCTAGCAACCACCCAGAACACCCTAGCAACCGTCTAGCAACCACCCAGAACACCCTAGCAACCGCCTAGCAACCACCTAGCAACCACCCAGAACACCCTAGCGACCGCCTAGCAACCACCCAGAACACCCTAGCAACCACCTAGCAACCACCCAGAACACCCTAGCAACCACCCAGAACACCCTAGCAACCACCTAGCAACCGCCTAGCAACCACCCAGAACAACCTAGCAACCACCTAGCAACCACCCAAAACACCCTAGCAACTGCCTAGCAACCACCCAGAACACCCTAGCAACCACCCGAACAACATGAATAAGCCATATCTCAGCAGCAGAACATCGTACAGACATGGTTGTTGGCTCGTATGCAATCATGTACCACACTCTAGCATCCGAGTGTCGAGTTTTGCCACTGCAAGCACCATTCACATTTTCTTCTGGAAATGTACGTTCTAGTTATTATTATTCTTCCACACAAAAGTTTGGCGCGTAACTTGCCCCGCACCGTTTGTCACAGACCCCTGAGTGAGGTGTCAAATCGACCGGCCCATTGAGGAGAGGTGTGCTATATCTTTTCTAAGCGATCGGGTGTACGATGTTCGCACAGCGGACGAAAAAGCGGCCAAAAAAGTCCCATTGACTTAACATTGCGGAATTTTCAGAAATTCAAATCCCAACTGTCATTTTTCACACACACAGACACAAAGGGCCTGACACCCCTGCATGTCTCCCCCTCTCTCTCCCTCAGAGGATTTATATTATCCAGCAGCCAATAAGTAATGGCCTAAAATCTTCATAGCCACACCATAGCAACCAGTTACAGCACCCTAGCAACCATAGGCTATAGGCACGAGGCCGCAGGCCTCGTGCACTCATTATAATGCACTCGTTTAATAGAGATTTTAAATACTCTATAAAAACTCACTCGCGGCCTCGTGCCTAACCTTAGCCCTAACCCCATAGTAACCATCTGTGGTGCCCTAGCAACCACCCAGAACACCCTAGCAACTGCCTAGCAACCACCATTGAACATAACTCTGGATCACATTTGAAGAGGCTGGTAGGCTCTGTAACAACATACCACACAATGGGGTAAAAGTTGCACCCCTGAGGGGCAGGACCGGCCCAAAGTTGCCCCATTCACGTACTATGGTGTAGGACAGCCCATGAAATGGGCTGTCCTACACCATAGAAACCGCATTTGTATTGAACATAACTCTGGATCACAGTGTCATAGAGACAAGGGGGCGGGCTCATTTTACTCAGACGACCAATCAGTCTCTCAGGATCACTGTGAAGCTATCAAGCCACGCCCTAGCAACCATTTAGAGCACCTTAGCAACAAAATCCATAGACTTCCATTGAAAGACATCAAATGGATATCTCTGGATAGAAGTGTCATAGAAACATGAGGGTTGGCTCGTTTGACTCGGGGCAGAAAACAGCCAATCCCGAATCACCTCAACAATTCCTAGCCCCTCCCTAGCAACCATTGTCGAGTACCTTAGCAACCAAAATCCAGACAGGGATATCTTCCATTCTGAATGTCACAGAGGCATGGGAGTTGGTTTATATCATTCATACTGACAAGCAGCCTTTGGAGTTTCATGATTGGTAGCTGCCAAGCCACTCCCTAGCAACAAAACAGAGTACCCTAGCAACCATTTTGCAAGACCTATATCTCTGCATCAAAACATCGTATAGAGATGGGGGTTGGTTTATACATTCACACTGACTTCGAAGCTTCATGATAGGCAGCTGCCAAGCCACTCCCTAGCAACCAAACAGATTACCCTAGCAACCGTTTTGTAAGGCGTATATCTCTGCATCAGAACATCGTATAGAGATGGGGGTTGGCTCTTTTGACTCATGCTAGCAAACAGGACTTGCTACATGCTACACATGCTAGCAGTGAATAGCTACATGCTAATTTTGATTAGCTAAGTGCTAAATCATGCCAAGAAAATGCTACAAACACCATAGTAACCATCTGTGACAACTACCAACCACCTAGTAACACCATAGCAACGACCAAGAATACCCTAGCAACTGCCTAGCAACGCCCTAGCAACCACAAAAATACCCTAGCAACTGCCTAGCAACGCCCTAGCAAACACTCAGAACACCCTAGCAACTGCCTAGCAACCGCCCAGAACACCCTAGCAACCACCTAGCAACCGCCTAGCAACCACCCAGAACACCCTAGCAACCTCCTAGCAACCTTCCAGAACACCCTAGCAACCGCCTAGCAACCGCCCAGAACACCCTAGCAACCGCCTAGCAACCACCTAGCAACCACCCAGAACACCCTAGCAACCACCTAGCAACCACCCAGAACACCTTAGCATCTTCATAGCAAACTCCAAGAACACCCTAGCAACCGGGTCTTGTTTTTTGCCACTGCAAGCACCATTCACATTTTCTTCTGGAAATGTACGTTCTAATTATTATTATTAATGGTGCTTGCCTATAGGCAAAGCAACATTAGTGTTATCTTGCATACTTATTATTCTTCCACACAAAAGTTCGGCGCGTAACTCGCCCCGCACCGTTTGTCACAGACCCCTGAGTGAGGTGTCAAAACGACCGGCTCATTGAGGAGAGGTGTGCTATATCTTTTCTAAGCGATCGGGTGTACGATGTTCGCACAGCGGACGAAAAAGCGGCCCAAAAAGTCCCATTGACTTAACATTGCGGAATTTTCAGAAATTCAAATCCCAACTGTCATTTTTCACACACACAGACACAAAGGGCCTGACACCCCTGCATGTCTCCCCCTCTCTCTCTCCCTCAGAGGATTTATATTATCCAGCAGCCAATAAGTAATGGCCTAAAATCTTCATAGCCACACCATAGCAACCAGTTACAGCACCCTAGCAACCATAGGCTATAGGCACGAGGCCGCAGGCCTCGTGCACTCATTATAATGCACTCGTTTAATAGAGATTTTAAATACTCTATAAAAACTCACTCATAGGCACGAGGCCGCAGGCCTCGTGCACTCATTATAATGCACTCGTTTAATAGAGATTTTAAACACCCATAACACCCTAGCAACCACCCAAAATACCTCAGAACTCCCTAGCAACACCATAGCAACCACCCAAAATACCTTAAAACTCCCTAGCAACACCCTAGCAACCACCCAAAATACCTTAGAACTCCCTAGCAACACCATAGCAACCACCCAACACCTTAGAACACTCTATGAACCACACATAACACCCTAACAACCACCCAAAATACCTCAGAACTCCCTAGCAACACCATAGCAACCACCCAAAATACCTTAGAACTCCGTAGCAACACCATAGCAACCACCCAAAATACCTAAGAACTCCCTAGCAACACCATAGCAACCATCCATAACACCCTAGCAACCACCCAGTACACCATAGTAACCACCCAGAATACCCTAGCAACCACCTAGCAACGCCCTAGCAACCACCCAGAACACCCTAGCAACTGCCTAGCAACCACCCAGAACACCCTAGCAACCACCTAGCAACCACCCAGAACACCCTAGCAACCAACCGAACAACATGAATAAGCCATATCTCAGCAGCAGAACATCGTACAGACATGGTTGTTGGCTCGTATGCAATCATGTACCACACTCTAGCAACCGAGTGTCGAGTTTTGCCACTGCAAGCACCATTCACATTTTCTTCTGGAAATGTACGTTCTAGTTATTAATGGTGCTTGCCTATAGGCAAAGCAACATTAGTGTTATTGCTCATACTTATTTTTATTCTTATTCTTATTATTCTGCCGCTTTTTTGGCGCGAAACTCGCCCCGCACCGTTTGTCACAGACCCCTGAGTGAGGTGTCAAATCGACCGGCCCATTGAGGAGAGGTGTGCTATATCTTTTCTAAGCGATCGGGTGTACGATGTTCGCACAGCGGACGAAAAAGCGGCCAAAAAAGTCCCATTGACTTAACATTGCGGAATTTTCAGAAATTCAAATCCCAACTGTCATTTTTCACACACACAGACACAAAGGGCCTGACACCCCTGCATGTCTCCCCCTCTCTCTCCCTCAGAGGATTTATATTATCCAGCAGCCAATAAGTAATGGCCTAAAATCTTCATAGCCACACCATAGCAACCAGTTACAGCACCCTAGCAACCATAGGCTATAGGCACGAGGCCGCAGGCCTCGTGCACTCATTATAATGCACTCGTTTAATAACACAACCACTCAAAATACCTTAGAACTCCCTAGCAACACCCTAGCAACCACCCAAAATACCTTAGAACTCCCTAGCAACACCATAGCAACCACCCAAAACACCTTAGAACACCCTAGCAACCACCCATAACACCCTAACAACCACCCAAAATACCTTAGAACTCCCTAGCAACACCATAGCAACCACCCAAAATACCTCATAACTCCCTAGCAACCACCCAAAATACCTCAGAACTCCCTAGTAACACCATAGCAACCACCCAAAATACCTTAGAACTCCCTAGCAACACCCTAGCAACCACCCAAAATACCTCAGAACTCCCTAGCAACCGCCTAGCAACCACCCAGAACACCCTAGCAACCGCCTAGCAACCACCCAGAACACCCTAGCAACTGCCTAGTAACCACCTAGAACACCCTAGCAACTGCCTAGCAACCACCCAAAACACCCTAGTAACCACCCAGAACACCCTAGCAACCAACCCAAAACATGAATAAGCCATATCTCAGCAGCAGAACATCGTACAGACATGGTTGTTGGCTCGTATGCAATCATGTACCACACTCTAGCAACCGAGTGGTGAGTTTTGCCACTGCAAGCACCATTCACATTTTCTTCTGGAAATGTACGTTCTAGTTAAGTTGGCTTGTGAAAGCCAACATACTGAAATCCTATTTAAACTTATTATTATTATTCTTCTGACTAAAATTTACAATTCTATCTCCTCCTAGAGCTTTAACTCTACAAACTCCAAACTCGGCTCAGACACTCAAACTGTTCTGACTCGGTATGCTATATCTTTTCTAACTCATCGGACTTACGGTTTTCCTATAAATGACGATCAAACTCGGAAAAAATCCCATTGACTTAACATTGCGGAATGTTCAGATTTTCAAACTCCCCAACTGCCAAAAATTCAAATCAAAATCCCTTGAAAGCCTAGACTAAATCAAACTGCCATTCTATACACTATATGAGCCATTGAGACTCATGTAAACTCATTAAACTCATCCATCTATCCACCTCAAACTATTTTAAACTTCAAACTAATTTAAACTTTAAACTAATTTAAACTTTTTATGAATAAAAACTATAAAAACTCGCTCGTAGGCACAAGGCCGCAGGCCTTGTGCCTCACCTTAGCCCTAACTCCAGGATGCTAATATACACTAAACTCTGAACTCTTAGACTCATGTAAACTCATAAACTCATCTATCTATCCACTTCAAACTATTTTAAACTTTTAACTAATTTAAACTTCAAACTACAACTCACTCGTAGGCACGAGGCCGCAGGCCGAGTGCCTAACCTCAGCCCTAACCGATGCTAATATACATTAAACTCTGAACTCTTAGACTCATGTAAACTTATAAACTACTTTAAACTCATGCATTCACTAAACTCTAAACTCAAAAACTCTTGAGTGTGTGTGTGTGTGTGTGTTAGAACACCCTAGCAACACCATAGCAACCACCCATAACACCCTAGAAACTGCCTAAAATACCTTAGAACTCCCTAGCAACACTATAGTAACCACCCATAACACCCTAGCAACCACCCAAAACACCTTAGAACTCCCTAGCAACACCATAGCAACCACCCATAACACCCTAGCAACCACCCAAAATACCTTAGAACTCCCTAGCAACACCATAGCAACCACCCAAAATACCTCGGAACTCCCTAGCAACCACCAAAAATACCTTAGAACTCCCTAGCAACACCCTAGCAACCACCCAAAACACCTTAGAACTCCCTAGCAACACCCTAGCAACCACCCAAAATACCTCAGAACTCCCTGGCAACACCCTAGCAACCACCAAAAATACCTCAGAACTCCCTAGCAACACCCTAGCAACCACCCAAAATACCTCAGAACTCCCTAGCAACACCATAGCAACCATCCATAACACCCTAGCAACCACCGAGAACACCCTAGCAACCACCCAAAATACCCTAGCAACCGCCTAGCAACCACTCAGAACACCTTAGCAACCCTCTAGAAACACCATAGTAACTTTAAACTACTTCAAACTATACTTTAAACTATTTTAAACTTTAAACTACTTCAAACTTCAAATCAATTTAAACTAATTTAAACTTCAAACTAATTTAAACTTTAAACTACTTTAAACTAATTTAAACTTTACACTAATTTAAACTTCAAATTACTTTAAAGTTCAAACTATTTTTAACTGTAAACTACTTTAAACTTTAAACTACTTTAAACTTTAAACTATTTTAAACTTTACACTAATTTAAACTTCAAACTACTTTAAACTTCAAACTAATTTAAACTTCAAACTTTTTTAAACTGTAAACTACTTTAAACTTAAATCTACTTTATACTGCTTTAAACTTTAAACTAATTTAAACTTCAAACTACTTTAAACTTTAAACTTTTTCAAACTATCTGGTCCAAACTTTCACAAGCCAACTTAAAGTTTGTTTCAACGAACTTTTTAATCTAGTTATTATTATTCTTCTTACCTAAATTTCTGACTCTATCTCCTCCTAGAGCTTTAACTCTACAAACTCCAAACTCGGGTCAGACTTTCAGACTGTTCTGACTTAGTGTGCTATATCTTTTCAGACTGATTTGACTTTCAGTTTTCTTAAAAATTAATATTAAAAATCATAAAAATCCTATTGACTTACATTGGAGAGTGCTCAAATTGAGCCAAGACTATGGTGGCCCATTAGTGCACAAGCCAAAAACTCAAAACTAAACTCCCTGAAGCCCTAGATTCAATTAAACTATACCATTCTATCTATCTATCTATCTATCTATCTATCTATCTATCTATCTATCTATCTATCTATCTATCTATCTATCTATCTATCTATCTATCTATCTATCTATCTTCAAACTATATCTATCTATCTATCAATCTATCTATCTATCTATCTATCTATCAATAAACTATATCTATCTATCTATCTATCTATCTATCTATCTATCTATCTATCTATCTATCTATCATCTTCAAACTATATCTATCTATCTATCTATCTATCTATCTATCTATCTATCTATCTATCTATCTATCTATCATCTATCATCTTCAAACTATATCTATCTATCTATCTATCTATCTATCTATCTATCTATCTATCTATCTATCTATCATCTTCAAACTATATCTATCTATCTATCTATCTATCTATCTATCTATCTATCTATCTATCTATCTATCTATCATCTTCAAACTATATCTATCTATCTATCTATCTATCTATCTATCTATCTATCTATCTATCTATCTATCATCTTCAAACTATATCTATCTATCTATCTATCTATCTATCTATCTATCTATCTATCTATCTATCTATCTATCTATATCTATCTATCTATCTATCTATCTATCTATCTATCTATCTATCTATCTATCTATCTATCTATCTATCTATCTATCTACAAACTATATCTATCTATCTATCTTCAAACTATATCTATCTATCTATCTATCTATCTATCTATCTACAAACTATATCTATCTATCTATCTTCAAACTATATCTATCTATCTATTTTCAAACTATATCTATCTAATTCATCTTTCTTTCTTTCTAACTAATCCATCTTTCTTTCTTTCTTTCTTTCTAACTAATCCTTCTTTCTTTCTAACTAACTAATCTTTCTTTCTTTTGTTCTTTCTTTCTAACTAATCCATCTTTCTTTATTTCTTTCTTTCTTTCTAACTAATCCATCTTTCTTTCTTTCTAACTAATCCATCTTTCTTTCTTTCTAACTAATCCATCGTTCTGTCTAACTAAATAATCTTACTTTCTTTCGTTCTTTCTTTCTTTCTAACTAATCCATATTTCTTTCAATCTTTCTTTCTTTCTTTCTTTTTTTTTTTCTTTCTTTCTTTCTTTCTTTCTTTCTTTCTTTCTTTCTTTCTTTCTTTCTTTCTTTCTTTCTTTCTTTCTAACTAATCCATCTTTCTTTCTTTCCAACTAATCCATCAATCTTTCTTTCTTTCTTTCTAACTAATCCATCTTTCTTTCTTTCCAACTAATCCATCTTTCTTTCTTTCTTTCTTTCTTTCTTTCTTTCTAACTAATCCATCTTTCTTTCTTTTTAACTAATCCATCTTTCTTTCTTTCTAACTAATCCATCTTTCTTTTTTCTTTCTAACTAATCCATCTTTCTTTCTTTCTAACTAATCCATCTTTCTTTCTTTCTTTCTTTCTTTCTTTCTTTCTTTCTTTCTTTCTTTCTTTCTAACTAATCTTTCTTTCTAACTAATCCATCTTTCTTTCTAACTAATCCATCTTTCTTTCTTTCCAACTAATCCATCTTTCTTTCTTTCTTTCTATCTTTCTTTCTTTCTTTCTTTTTAACTAACTAATCTTTTTTTCTTTCTAACTAATCCATCCATCTTTCTCTCTTTCTTTCTAACTAATCCATCTTTCTTTCTTTCTTTCTAACTAATCTATCTTTCTGTCTAACTAACTTTAACACAACACAACACTACACTACACTACACAACACTACACTACACAACACTACACTACACTACACTACACTACACTACACTACACAACACAACACTACACTACACTACACTACACAACACTACACTACACAACACTACACTACACTACACAACACTACACTACACTACACTACACTACACAACACTACAGAACACTACACAACACTACACTACACTACACTACACTACACAACACTACACTACACAACACTACACAACACTACACTACACTACACTACACTACACAACACTACACAACACTACACTACACAACACAACACTACACTACACTACACAACACTACACTACACTACACAACACTACACTACACAACACTACACAACACTACAGTACACAACACTACACAACACTACACTACACAACACTACACTACACAACAATACACTACACAACACTACACTACACAACACTACACTACACTACACTACACAACACTACACACTACACTACACAACACAACACTACACAACACTACACTACACTACACAACACTACACTACACTACACTACACTACACAACACTACACAACACAACACTACACAACACTACACAACACTACACAACACTACACAACACAACACTACACTACACAACACTACACAACACTACACTACACTACACTACACAACACTACACAACACTACACTACACTACACTACACTACACAACACTACACACTACACTACACAACACAACACTACACACTACACTACACAACACAACACTACACAACACTACACTACACTACACTACACAACACTACACTACACTACACTACACAACACTACACTACACAACACTACACTACACCACACAACACTACACTACACAACACTACACTACACTACACTACACAACACTACACTACACAACACTACACAACACTACACAACACTACACAACACAACACTACACAACACAACACTACACTACACAACACTACACTACACAACACTACACTACACAACACTACACAACACTACACTACACCACACTACACTACACAACACTACACTACACTACACTACACAACACTACACAACACTACACAACACTACACAACACTACACTACACAACACTACACAACACAACACAACACTACACAACACTACACACTACACTACACTACACAACACAACACTACACAACACTACACTACACTACACAACACTACACAACACTACACTACACTACACAACACTACACAACACTACACTACACTACACTACACTACACAACACTACACACTACACAACACAACACTACACACTACACTACACAACACAACACTACACAACACTACACTACACAACACTACACTACACAACACTACACAACACTACACTACACTACACTACACAACACTACACTACACAACACTACACAACACAACACTACACAACACTACACAACACTACACTACACAACACTACACTACACTACACTACACTACACAACACTACACAACACAACACAACACTACACAACACTACACAACACTACACAACACAACACTACACTACACTACACTACACTACACAACACAACACTACACTACACAACACTACACTACACTACACAACACAACACTACACTACACTACACTACACAACACTACACACTACACTACACAACACAACACTACACAACACTACACAACACTACACTACACAACACTACACAACACTACACTACACTACACTACACAACACTACACACTACACAACACTACACTACACTACACTACACTACACTACACAACACTACACAACACTACACTACACTACACTACACAACACTACACTACACTACACAACACAACACTACACAACACTACACTACACAACACTACACTACACAACACAACACTACACTACACTACACAACACTACACAACACTACACTACACAACACTACACAACACAACACTACACAACACAACACTACACTACACAACACTACACAACACTACACTACACAACACTACACTACACTACACAACACTACACAACACTACACAACACTACACAACACAACACTACATAACACAACACTACACAACACTACACAACACTACACAACAACACACTACACTACACAACACTACACTACACAACACTACACTACACTACACTACACTACACTACACAACACTACACAACACTACACTACACTACACAACACTACACTACACTACACAACACAACACTACACAACACTACACTACACAACACTACACTACACAACACAACACTACACTACACTACACTACACTACACAACACAACACTACACTACACTACACTACACTACACTACACTACACAACACTACACTACACAACACAACACTACACAACACTACACAACACTACACTACACAACACTACACTACACTACACTACACTACACTACACTACACAACACTACACTACACTACACTACACTACACAACACTACACTACACAACACTACACTACACAACACAACACAACACTAAACAACACTACACAACACTACACAACACTACACAACACTACACAACACTACACTACACAACACTAAAGTACACTACACAACACTACACTACACCACACTACACTACACAACACTACACTACACTACACTACACTACACTACACTACACTACACTAACTACACAACACTACACTACACAACACTACACAACACTACACTACACAACACTACACTACACAACACAACACTACACAACACTACACTACACTACACTACACAACACTACACTACACAACACTACACTACACTACACTACACAACACTACACAACACTACACATCACTACACTACACTACACTACACTACACAACACTACACTACACTACACAACACTACACTACACTACACTACACAACACTACACAACACTACACTACACTAACTACACCACACAACACTACACTACACTACACAACACTACACTACACAACACTACACTATATAACACTACAAAGTGTTAACAAAGAGTAATCTGTTTTTAACTAATCTCTTTCTTTCTAACTAACTAATCTATCTTTCTTTTTAACTATTCTTTCTTTCTTTCAAATTAATATTTCTTCCTTTCTTTCAAATTAATATTTCTTTCTTTCTTTCTAACTAATCTATCTATCTTTCAAACTAAATTTATCTATCTTTCTTTCTAACTAATCTTTCTTTCTTTCTTTCTAACTATTTTTTATTTCCTTTCTAACTAATATTTCATTCCTTCTTTCTAACTAATCTTTCTTTTTCTTTCTAACTAATCTTTCTTTCTTTCAATTTTTTCTTTCTTTCTTTCTTTTTTCTTTCTAACTAATATTTCTTTCTTTCTAAATAATCTATCTTCTTTTCTTTCTAACTATTCTTTCTTTCTAACGAATCTTTCTTTCTTTCTAACTAATCTATCGATCAAAATTTAAACTACTTTAAACTTCTAACTACTTTAAACTTCATCAATCTCTCATGTCTGGCTTTTTCAAGCCAACTTAAAGTTTGTCTCAAACTTTTTTTTCTAGTTAATGGTGCTTGCTTTAGCAAGGCATCATTATTGTTATTGCTCATACTTATTATTACTGGTGCTTGCTTTAGCAAGGCAACAGTATTGTTATTGCTCATACTTATTACTGGTGCTTGCTTTAGCAAGGCAACAGTATTGTTATTGCTCATACTTATTACTGGTGCTTGCTTTAGCAAGGCAACAGTATTGTTATTGCTCATACTTATTATTCTTATTCTTCTTCTTCTTCCACTTTTTTTTCGTCTCGCTACTCCTCCCGCAGTTTTTGTCACAGACCCATGAATGAGGTGTCAAAACGTGCGTCCTATTTGGGAATGGTGTGCTATGACTTTTATAAGCGATCGGGCGTACGATGTTCGCCCGCCGGGCGAAATAGCAGCGAAAAAAAACGCATAGACTTACATTGAAAAAAACGTAAAACGCCTCATAGCTCAGAGCGAGGATTTCGTAGAAATGTGAAATTTACGACATTTGAAGAGGCTGGCAGGCTCTTTAAGAATATGCCTCACAATGGGGTAAAAGTTGCACCCCTGGGGGGCAGGAGCGCCCCAAAGTTTTCCCATTCATTGTCTATGGCATAGGACGGCCCATGAAATGGGCCGTCCTACACCATAGTAAGCGATTTTGTATTGAACATAACTCTGGATCACAGTGTCATAGAGACAAGGGGGCGGGCTCATTTTACTCAGACGACCAATCAGTCTCTCAGGATCATTGTGAAGCTATCAGGCCACGCCCCTAGCAACCATTTAGAGCACCTTAGCAACAAGTTCCATAGACTTCCATTGAAAGAGATCAAATGGATATCTCTGGATAGAAGAGTCATAGAAACATGAGGGTGGGCTCGTTTGACTCGGGGCAGCAAACAGCCAATCATGAATCACATCAACACTTCCTAGCCCCTCCCTAGCAACCATTGTCGAGCACCTTAGCAACCAAAATTCACAGACTCATAGCTCAGAGCAAGGATGTCGCAGAAACGTGTAATTTGGCACATTTAAAGAGACTGGCAGGCTCTGTAAGAACATACCACACAATGGGGTAAAAGTTGCACCCCTGGGGGGCAGGAGGGGCCCAAAGTTGCCCCAATAAAGTACTATGGTGTAGGACAGCCCATGAAATGGGCTGTCCTACACCATAGTAAGCGATATTCTACTGAACATAACTCTGGATCACATTTGAAGAGGCTGGTAGGCTCTGTAAAAACATACCACACAATGGGGTAAAAGTTGCACCCCTGGGGGGCAGGAGGGGCCCAAAGTTGCCCCAATAAAGTACTATGGTGTAGGACAGCCCATGAAATGGGCTGTCCTACACCATAGAAACCGCATTTGTATTGAACATAACTCTGGATCACAGTGTCATAGAGACAAGGGGGCGGGCTCATTTTACTCAGACGACCAATCAGTCTCTCAGGATCATTGTGAAGCTTTCAAGCCACGCCCTAGCAACCATTTAGAGCTCCTTAGCAACAAGCTCCATAGACTTCCATTGAAAGACATCAAAGGGATATCTCAGGATAGAAGTGTCATAGAAACATGAGGGTGGGCTCGTTTGACTCGGGGCAGCAAACAGCCAATCCCCAATCACCTCAACACATCCTAACCCCTCCCTAGCAACCATTGTCGAGCACCTTAGCAACCAAAATCCAAAGAGGGATATCTTCCATTCTGAATGTCACAGAGATGTGGGAGTTGGTTTATATCATTCATACTGACAAGCAGCCTTTGGAGTTTCATGATTGGCAGCTGCCAAGCCACTCCCTAGCAACAAAAGAGAGTACCCTAGCAACCATTTTGCAAGACCTATATCTCTGCATTAAAACATCGTATAGAGATGGGGGTTGGTTTATACATTCACACTGACTTTGGAGCTTCATGATTGCCAGCTGCCAAGCCACTCCCTAGCAACCAAACAGATTACCCTAGCAACCGTTTTGCAAGACGTATATCTCTGCATCAGAACATCGTATAGAGATGGGGGTTGGCTCTTTTGACTCATGCTAGCAAACAGGACTTGCTACATGCTACACATGCTATCAGTGAGTAGCTATATGCTAATATTGATTAGCTAAGTGCTAAATCATGCCAAGAAAATGCTACAAACACCATAGTTACCATCTGTGACAACTACCAACCACCTAGTAACACCATAGCAACTACCCAGAATACCCTAGCAACTGCCTAGCAACGCCCTAGCAACCACAAAAATACCCTAGCAACTGCCTAGCAACGCCCTAATAACCACCCAGAACACCCTAGCAACTGCCTAGCAACCACCCAGAACACCCTAGCAACCGCCTAGCAACCGCCTAGCAACCACCAAAAACACCCTAGCAACCACCTAGCAACTGCCTAGCAACCACCCAGAACACCCTAGCAACCGTCTAGCAACCACCCAGAACACCCTAGCAACCGCCTAGCAACCACCTAGCAACCACCCAGAACACCCTAGCGACCGCCTAGCAACCACCCAGAACACCCTAGCAACCACCTAGCAACCACCCAGAACACCCTAGCAACCACCCAGAACACCCTAGCAACCACCTAGCAACCGCCTAGCAACCACCCAGAACAACCTAGCAACCACCTAGCAACCACCCAAAACACCCTAGCAACTGCCTAGCAACCACCCAGAACACCCTAGCAACCACCCGAACAACATGAATAAGCCATATCTCAGCAGCAGAACATCGTACAGACATGGTTGTTGGCTCGTATGCAATCATGTACCACACTCTAGCATCCGAGTGTCGAGTTTTGCCACTGCAAGCACCATTCACATTTTCTTCTGGAAATGTACGTTCTAGTTATTCTTCTTCTTCTTCTTCTTCTTCCACTTTTTTTTCGTCTCGCTACTCCTCCCGCAGTTTTTGTCACAGACCCATGAATGAGGTGTCAAAACGTGCGTCCTATTTGGGAATGGTGTGCTATGACCTTTATAAGCGATCGGTCGTACGATGTTCGCCCCACGGGCGAAATAGCGGCGAAAAAAAACGCATAGACTTACATTGAAAAAAACGTAAAACGCCTCATAGCTCAGAGCGAGGATTTCGTAGAAATGTGAAATTTACGACATTTGAAGAGGCTGGCAGGCTCTTTAAGAATATACCTCACAATGGGGTAAAAGTTGCACCCCTAGGGGGCAGGAGCGGCCCAAAGTTTTCCCATTCATTGTCTATGGCATAGGACGGCCCATGAAATGGGCCGTCCTACACCATAGTAAGCGATTTTGTATTGAACATAACTCTGGATCACAGTGTCATAGAGACAAGGGGGCGGGCTCATTTTACTCAGACGACCAATCAGTCTCTCAGGATCGTTGTGAAACTATCAGGCCACGCCCCTAGCAACCATTTAGAGCACCTTAGCAACAAGTTCCATAGACTTCCATTGAAAGAGATCAAATGGATATCTCTGGATAGAAGAGTCATAGAAACATGAGGGTGGTCTCGTTTGACTCGGGGCAGCAAACAGCCAATCATGAATCACATCAATACTTCCTAGCCCCTCCCTAGCAACCATTGTCGAGCACCTTAGCAACCAAAATTCACAGACTCATAGCTCAGAGCAAGGATGTCGCAGAAACGTGTAATTTGGCACATTTAAAGAGACTGGCAGGCTCTGTAAGAACATACCACACAATGGGGTAAAAGTTGCACCCCTGGGGGGCAGGAGGGGCCCAAAGTTGCCCCAATGAAGTACTATGGTGTAGGACAGCCCATGAAATGGGCTGTCCTACACCATAGTAAGCGATATTCTATTGAACATAACTCTGGGTCACATTTGAAGAGGCTGGTAGGCTCTGTAACAACATACCACACAATGGGGTAAAATGTGCACCCCTGGGGGGCAGGACCGGCCCAAAGTTGCCCCATTCACGTACTATGGTGTAGGACAGCCCATGAAATGGGCTGTCCTACACCATAGAAACCGCATTTGTATTGAACATAACTCTGGATCACAGTGTCATAGAGACAAGGGGGCGGGCTCATTTTACTCAGACGACCAATCAGTCTCTCAGGATCATTGTGAAGCTTTCAAGCCACGCCCTAGCAACCATTTAGAGCTCCTTAGCAACAAGCTCCATAGACTTCCATTGAAAGACATCAAAGGGATATCTCAGGATATAAGTGTCATAGAAACATGAGGGTGGGCTCGTTTGACTCGGGGCAGCAAACAGCCAATCCCCAATCACCTCAACACTTCCTAGCCCCTCCCTAGCAACCATTGTCGAGTACCTTAGCAACCAAAATCCAGACAGGGATATCTTCCATTCTGAATGTCACAGAGGCATGGGAGTTGGTTTATATCATTCATACTGACAAGCAGCCTTTGGAGTTTCATGATTGGCAGCTGCCAAGCCACTCCCTAGCAACAAAACAGAGTACCCTAGCAACCATTTTGCAAGACCTATATCTCTGCATCAAAACATCGTATAGAGATGGGGGTTGGTTTATACATTCACACTGACTTCGGAGCTTCATGATAGGCAGCTGCCAAGCCACTCCCTAGCAACCAAACAGATTACCCTAGCAACCGTTTTGCAAGGCGTATATCTCTGCATCAGAACATCGTATAGAGATGGGGGTTGGCTCTTTTGACTCATGCTAGCAAACAGGACTTGCTACATGCTACACATGCTAGCAGTGAATAGCTACATGCTAATTTTGATTAGCTAAGTGCTAAATCATGCCAAGAAAATGCTACAAACACCATAGTAACCATCTGTGACAACTACCAACCACCTAGTAACACCATAGCAACTACCCAGAATTCCCTAGCAACTGCCTAGCAACGCCCTAGTGACCACAAAAAATACCCTAGCAACTGCCTAGCAATGCCCTAGCAACCACCCAGAACACCCTAGCAACTGCCTAGCAACACCCTAGCAACCACCCAGAATACCCTAATAACCACCTAGCAACCACCCAGAACACCCTAGCAACCGCCTAGCAACCGCCTAGCAACCACCCAGAACACCCTAGCAACCACCTAGCAACCGCCTAGCAACCACCCAGAACACCCTAGCAACCACCTAGCAACCGCCTAGCAACCACCCAGAACACCCTAGCAACCACCTAGCAACCACCCAGAACTCCCTAGCAACCGCCTAACAACCACCCAGAACACCCTAGCAACCGCCTAGCAACTGCCCAGCAACCGCCCATAACACCCTAGCAACTGCCTAGCAACCATCCAGAACACCCTAGCAACTGCCTAGCAACCATCCAGAACACCCTAGCAACCACCCGGACAACATGAATAAGCCATATCTCAGCAGCAGAACATCGTACAGACATGGTTGTTGGCTCGTACGCAATCATGTATCTCACCCTAGCAACCGGGTCGTGTTTTTTGCCACTGCAAGCACCATTCACATTTTCTTCTGGAAATGTACGTTCTAGTTAATGGTGCTTGCCATAGGCAAAGCAACATTAGTGTTATTGCTCATACTTATTATTATTCTTCCTACTTCTTATTATTCCGCCGCTTTTTCGGCGCGCTACTCCTCTCGCAGCTTTTGTCACAGACCCATGAATGAGGTGTCAAAACGTGCGGCCTATTCGGGAATGGTGTGCTATGACGTTTATAAGCGATCGGGGGTGCGGTGTTCGCCCCAGGGGCGAAAAAGTCGACGAAAAAACGCATAGACTTAACATTACGTCAAACTTTGACGAGTCATAGCTCAGAGTTGGGATTTCGTAGAAATGTGAAATTTACCACATTTGGAGAGGCTGGCAGGCTCTGTAAGAACATACCTCACAATGGGGTAAAAGTTGCACCCCTGGGGGGCAGGAGCGGCCCAAAATTTTCCTATTGACTTAACATGGTGTAGGACGGCCCATGAAATGGAGAGAGAGAGTAAGCGATTTTGTATTGAACATAACTCTGGATCACAGTGTCATAGAGACAAGGGGGCGGGCTCATTTTACTCAGACGACCAATCAGTCTCTCAGGGTCATTGTGAAGCTATCAGGCCACGCCCCTAGCAACCATTTAGAGCACCTTAGCAACAAGTTCCATAGACTTCCATTGAAAGAGATCAAATGGATATCGCTGGATAGAAGAGTCATAGAAACATGAGGGTGGTCTCGTTTGACTCGGGGCAGCAAACAGCCAATCATGAATCACATCAACACTTCCTAGCCCCTCCCTAGCAACCATTGTCGAGCACCTTAGCAACCAAAATTCACAGACTCATAGCTCAGAGCAAGGATGTCGCAGAAACGTGTAATTTGGCACATTTAAAGAGACTGGCAGGCTCTGTAAGAACATACCACACAATGGGGCAAAAGTTGCACCCCTGGGGGGTAGGAGGGGCCCAAAGTTGCCCCAATGAAGTACTATGGTGTAGGACAGCCCATGAAATGGGCTGTCCTACACCATAGTAAGCGATATTCTATTGAACATAACTCTGGATCACATTTGAAGAGGCTGGTAGGCTCTGTAACAACATACCACACAATGGGGTAAAAGTTGCACCCCTGGGGGGCAGGAGGGGCCCAAAGTTGCCCCAATGAAGTACTATGGTGTAGGACAGCCCATGAAATGGGCTGTCCTACACCATAGTAAGCGATATTCTATTGAACATAACTCTGGATCACATTTGAAGAGGCTGGTAGGCTCTGTAACAACATACCACACAATGGGGTAAAAGTTGCACCCCTGGGGGGCAGGAGGGGCCCAAAGTTGCCCCATTCACGTACTATGGTGTAGGACAGCCCATGAAATGGGCTGTCCTACACCATAGAAACCGCATTTGTATTGAACATAACTCTGGATCACAGTGTCATAGAGACAAGGGGGCGGGCTCCTTTTACTCAGACGACCATTCAGTCTCTCAGGATCATTGTGAAGCTTTCAAGCCACGCCCTAGCAACCATTTAGAGCTCCTTAGCAACAAGCTCCATAGACTTCCATTGAAAGACATCAAAGGGATATCTCAGGATATAAGTGTCATAGAAACATGAGGGTGGGCTCGTTTGACTCGGGGCAGCAAACAGCCAATCCCCAATCACCTCAACACATCCTAGCCCCTCCCTAGCAACCATTATCGAGCACCTTAGCAACCAAAATCCAAAGAGGGATATCTTCCATTCTGAATGTCATAGAGACGTGGGAGTTGGTTTATATCATTCATACTGACAAGCAGCTTTTGGAGTTTCATGATTGGCAGCTGCCAAGCCACTCCCTAGCAACAAAAGAGAGTACCCTAGCAACCATTTTGCAAGACCTATATCTCTGCATCAAAACATCGTATAGAGATGGGGGTTGGTTTATACATTCACACTGACTTTGGAGCTTCATGATTGGCAGCTGCCAAGCCACTCCCTAGCAACCAAACAGATTACCCTAGCAACCGTTTTGCAAGGCGTATATCTCTGCATCAGAACATCGTATAGAGATGGGGGTTGGCTCTTTTGACTCATGCTAGCAAACAGGACTTGCTACATGCTACACATGCTAGCAGTGAATAGCTACATGCTAATATTGATTAGCTAAGTGCTAAATCATGCCAATAAAATGCTACAAACACCATAGTAACCATCTGTGACAACTACCAACCACCTAGTAACACCATAGCAACTACCCAGAATACCCTAGCAACTGCCTAGCAACGCCCTAGCAACCACAAAAATACCCTGGCAACTGCCTAGCAACGCCCTAGCAACCACCCAGAATACCCTAGCAACCACCTAGCAACCACCCAGAACACCCTAGCAACCGCCTAGCAACCACCCAGAACACCCTAGCAACCGCCTAGCAACCACCCAGAACACCCTAGCAACCGCTTAGCAACCACCTAGCAACCACCCAGAACACCCTAGCAACCGCCTAGCAACCACCCAGAACACCCTAGCAACCGCTTAGCAACCACCCAGAACACCCTAGCAACTGCCTAGCAACCACCCAATACACCCTAGCAACCGCCTAACAACCACCCAGAACACCCTAGCAACCGCCTAGCAACCACCCAGAACACCCTAGCAACCACCTAGCAACGCCCTAGCAACCACCCAGAACACCCTAGCAACCACCCAGAACACCCTAGCAACCGCCTAGCAACCACCCAGAACACCCTAGCAACCACCTGAACAACATGAATAAGCCATATCTCAGCAGCAAAACATCGTACAGACATGGTTGTTTGCTCGTATGCAATCATGTACCGCACCCTAGCAACCGGGTCGTGTTTTTTGCCACTGCAAGCACCATTCACATTTTCTTCTGGAAATGTACATTCTAGTTATTCTTCTTCTTCTTCTTCTTCTTCCACTTTTTTTTCGTCTCGCTACTCCTCCCGCAGTTTTTGTCACAGACCCATGAATGAGGTGTCAAAACGTGCGTCCTATTTGGGAATGGTGTGCTATGACCTTTATAAGCGATCGGTCGTACGATGTTCGCCCCACGGGCGAAATAGCGGCGAAAAAAAACGCATAGACTTACATTGAAAAAAACGTAAAACGCCTCATAGCTCAGAGCGAGGATTTCGTAGAAATGTGAAATTTACGACATTTGAAGAGGCTGGCAGGCTCTTTAAGAATATACCTCACAATGGGGTAAAAGTTGCACCCCTAGGGGGCAGGAGCGGCCCAAAGTTTTCCCATTCATTGTCTATGGCATAGGACGGCCCATGAAATGGGCCGTCCTACACCATAGTAAGCGATTTTGTATTGAACATAACTCTGGATCACAGTGTCATAGAGACAAGGGGGCGGGCTCATTTTACTCAGACGACCAATCAGTCTCTCAGGATCGTTGTGAAACTATCAGGCCACGCCCCTAGCAACCATTTAGAGCACCTTAGCAACAAGTTCCATAGACTTCCATTGAAAGAGATCAAATGGATATCTCTGGATAGAAGAGTCATAGAAACATGAGGGTGGTCTCGTTTGACTCGGGGCAGCAAACAGCCAATCATGAATCACATCAATACTTCCTAGCCCCTCCCTAGCAACCATTGTCGAGCACCTTAGCAACCAAAATTCACAGACTCATAGCTCAGAGCAAGGATGTCGCAGAAACGTGTAATTTGGCACATTTAAAGAGACTGGCAGGCTCTGTAAGAACATACCACACAATGGGGTAAAAGTTGCACCCCTGGGGGGCAGGAGGGGCCCAAAGTTGCCCCAATGAAGTACTATGGTGTAGGACAGCCCATGAAATGGGCTGTCCTACACCATAGTAAGCGATATTCTATTGAACATAACTCTGGGTCACATTTGAAGAGGCTGGTAGGCTCTGTAACAACATACCACACAATGGGGTAAAATGTGCACCCCTGGGGGGCAGGACCGGCCCAAAGTTGCCCCATTCACGTACTATGGTGTAGGACAGCCCATGAAATGGGCTGTCCTACACCATAGAAACCGCATTTGTATTGAACATAACTCTGGATCACAGTGTCATAGAGACAAGGGGGCGGGCTCATTTTACTCAGACGACCAATCAGTCTCTCAGGATCATTGTGAAGCTTTCAAGCCACGCCCTAGCAACCATTTAGAGCTCCTTAGCAACAAGCTCCATAGACTTCCATTGAAAGACATCAAAGGGATATCTCAGGATATAAGTGTCATAGAAACATGAGGGTGGGCTCGTTTGACTCGGGGCAGCAAACAGCCAATCCCCAATCACCTCAACACTTCCTAGCCCCTCCCTAGCAACCATTGTCGAGTACCTTAGCAACCAAAATCCAGACAGGGATATCTTCCATTCTGAATGTCACAGAGGCATGGGAGTTGGTTTATATCATTCATACTGACAAGCAGCCTTTGGAGTTTCATGATTGGCAGCTGCCAAGCCACTCCCTAGCAACAAAACAGAGTACCCTAGCAACCATTTTGCAAGACCTATATCTCTGCATCAAAACATCGTATAGAGATGGGGGTTGGTTTATACATTCACACTGACTTCGGAGCTTCATGATAGGCAGCTGCCAAGCCACTCCCTAGCAACCAAACAGATTACCCTAGCAACCGTTTTGCAAGGCGTATATCTCTGCATCAGAACATCGTATAGAGATGGGGGTTGGCTCTTTTGACTCATGCTAGCAAACAGGACTTGCTACATGCTACACATGCTAGCAGTGAATAGCTACATGCTAATTTTGATTAGCTAAGTGCTAAATCATGCCAAGAAAATGCTACAAACACCATAGTAACCATCTGTGACAACTACCAACCACCTAGTAACACCATAGCAACTACCCAGAATTCCCTAGCAACTGCCTAGCAACGCCCTAGTGACCACAAAAAATACCCTAGCAACTGCCTAGCAATGCCCTAGCAACCACCCAGAACACCCTAGCAACTGCCTAGCAACACCCTAGCAACCACCCAGAATACCCTAATAACCACCTAGCAACCACCCAGAACACCCTAGCAACCGCCTAGCAACCGCCTAGCAACCACCCAGAACACCCTAGCAACCACCTAGCAACCGCCTAGCAACCACCCAGAACACCCTAGCAACCACCTAGCAACCGCCTAGCAACCACCCAGAACACCCTAGCAACCACCTAGCAACCACCCAGAACTCCCTAGCAACCGCCTAACAACCACCCAGAACACCCTAGCAACCGCCTAGCAACTGCCCAGCAACCGCCCATAACACCCTAGCAACTGCCTAGCAACCATCCAGAACACCCTAGCAACTGCCTAGCAACCATCCAGAACACCCTAGCAACCACCCGGACAACATGAATAAGCCATATCTCAGCAGCAGAACATCGTACAGACATGGTTGTTGGCTCGTACGCAATCATGTATCTCACCCTAGCAACCGGGTCGTGTTTTTTGCCACTGCAAGCACCATTCACATTTTCTTCTGGAAATGTACGTTCTAGTTAATGGTGCTTGCTTTAGCAAGGCATCATTATTGTTATCCGTCATACTTATTATTATTCTTTTTATTCTTCCACACAAAAGTTTGGCGCGCTACTCCTCCTGGACCGTTTGTCACACACCCCTGAATGAGGTGTCAAAACGTGCGGCCTATTCGGGAATCGTGTGCTATTACTTTTATAAGCGATCGGGGGTGCGGTGGTCGCCCCAGGGGCGAAAAAGTCGACGAAAAATCCCATAGACTTAACATTGCGTCAAACTTTGACGAGTCATAGCTCAGAGCGAGGATTTCGTAGAAATGTGAAATTTACCACATTTGAAGAGGCTGGCAGGCTCTGTAAGAACATACCTCACAATGGGGTAAAAGTTGCACCCCTGGGGGGCAGGAGTGGCCCAAAGTTTCCCATTGACTTAACATGGTGTAGGACGGCCCATGTAAAGCATGCGTTTTTCCTACTATGGTAAATTGCATAGGGATTTTGTATTGAACATAGCTCTGGATCACAGTGTCATAGAGACAAGGGGGCGGGCTCATTTTACTCAGAAGACCAATCAGCATCTCAGGATCATTGTGAAGCTATCAAGCCACGCCCCTAGCAACCATTGTCGAGCAGCTTAGCAACCAAAATTCACAGACTCATAGCTCAGAGCAAGGATGTCGCAGAAACGTGTAATTTGGCACATTTAAAGAGACTGGCAGGCTCTGTAAGAACATACCACACAATGGGGTAAAAGTTGCACCCCTGGGGGGCTGGAGGGCCCCAAAGTTGCCCCAATGAAGTACTATGGTGTAGGACAACCCATGAAATGGGCTGTCCTACACCATAGTAAGCGATATTCTATTGAACATAACTCTGGATCACATTTGAAGAGGCTGGTAGGCTCTGTAACAACATACCACACAATGGGGTAAAAGTTGCACCCCTGGGGGGCAGGACCGGCCCGAAGTTGCCCTATTCACGTACTATGGTGTAGGACAGCCCATGAAATGGGCTGTCCTACACCATAGAAACCGCATTTGTATTGAACATAACTCTGGATCACAGTGTCATAGAGACAAGGGGGCAGGCTCATTTTACTCAGACGACCAATCAGTCTCTCAGGATCATTGTGAAGCTATCAAGCCACGCCCCTAGCAACCATTGTCGAGCAGCTTAGCAACCAAAATTCACAGACTCATAGCTCAGAGCAAGGATTTTGCAGAAACGTGTAATTTGGCACATTTAAAGAGACTGGCAGGCTCTGTAAGAACATACCACACAATGGGGTAAAAGTTGCACCCCTGGGGGGCAGGAGGGGCCCAAAGTTGCCCCAATGAAGTACTATGGTGTAGGACAGCCCATGAAATGGGCTGTCCTACACCATAGTAAGCGATATTCTATTGAACATAACTCTGGATCACATTTGAAGAGGCTGGTAGGCTCTGTAACAACATACCACACAATGGGGTAAAAGTTGCACCCCTGGGGGGCAGGACCGGCCCAAAGTTGCCCCATTCACGTACTATGGTGTAGGACAGCCCATGAAATGGGCTGTCCTACACCATAGAAACCGCATTTGTATTGAACATAACTCTGGATCACAGTGTCATAGAGACAAGGGGGCGGGCTCATTTTACTCAGACGACCAATCAGTCTCTCAGGATCATTGTGAAGCTTTCAAGCCACGCCCTAGCAACCATTTAGAGCTCCTTAGCAACAAGCTCCATAGACTTCCATTGAAAGACATCAAAGGGATATCTCAGGATATAAGTGTCATAGAAACATGAGGGTGGGCTCGTTTGACTCGGGGCAGCAAACAGCCAATCCCGAATCACCTCAACACTTCCTAGCCCCTCCCTAGCAACCATTGTCGAGTACCTTAGCAACCAAAATCCAAAGAGGGATATCTTCCATTCTGAATGTCACAGAGGCATGGGAGTTGGTTTATATCATTCATACTGACAAGTAGCCTTTGGAGTTTCATGATTGGCAGCTGCGGAGCCACTCCCTAGCAACAAAACAGAGTACCCTAGCAACCATTTTGCAAGACCTATATCTCTGCATCAAAACATCGTATAGAGATGGGGGTTGGTTTATACATTCACACTGACTTTGGAGCTTCATGATTGGCAGCTGCCAAGCCACTCCCTAGCAACCAAACAGATTACCCTAGCAACCGTTTTGCAAGGCGTATATCTCTGCATCAGAACATCGTATAGAGATGGGGGTTGGCTCTTTTGACTCATGCTAGCAAACAGGACTTGCTACATGCTACACATGCTAGCAGTGAATAGCTACATGCTAATTTTGATTAGCTAAGTGCTAAATCATGCCAAGAAAATGCTACAAACACCATAGTAACCATCTATGACAACTACCAACCACCTAGTAACACCATAGCAACTACCCAGAATACCATAGCAACTGCCTAGCAACGCCCTAGCAACCACCCAGAACACCCTAGCAACTGCCTAGCAACACCCTAGCAACCACCCAGAATACCCTAGCAACCGCCTAGCGACCACCCAGAACACCCTAGCAACCACATAGCAACCGCCTAGCAACCACCCAGAACACCCTAGCAACTGCCTAGCAACCACCAAGAACACCCTAGCAACCGCCTAGCAACCATCCAGAACACCCTAGCAACCGCCTAGCAACCACCCAGAACTCCCTAGCAGCCGCCTAGCAACCACCCATAACACCCTAGCAACCACCCATAACACCCTAGCAACCGCCTAGCAACCACCCAGAACACCCTAGCAACCGCCTAGTAACACCCTAGCAACCACATAGCAACTACCCAGAACACCCTAGCAACTGCCTAGCAACCACCCAGAACACCCTAGCAACCACCCAGAACACCCTAGCAACCACCCGAACAACATGAATAAGCCATATCTCAGCAGCAGAACATCGTACAGACATGGTTGTTTGCTCGTATGCAATCATGTACCACACTCTAGCAACCGAGTGTCGAGTTTTGCCACTGCAAGCACCATTCACATTTTTTATTATTATTCTTATTCCGCCGCTTTTTTGACGCGCTACTCCTCCCGCAGCTTTTGTCACAGACCCCTGAATGAGGTGTCAAAACGTGCGGCCTATTCGGGAATGGTGTGCTATGACTTTTATAAGCGATCGGGGGTGCGGTGGTCGCCCCAGGGGCGAAAAAGTCGACGAAAAAACGCATAGACTTAACATTACGTCAAACTTTGACGAGTCATAGCTCAGAGTTGGGATTTCGTAGAAATGTGAAATTTACCACATTTGGAGAGGCTGGCAGGCTCTGTAAGAACATACCTCACAATGGGGTAAAAGTTGCACCCCTGGGGGGCAGGAGCGGCCCAAACTTTTCCTATTGACTTAACATGGTGTAGGACGTCCCATGAAATGGAGAGAGAGAGAGAGTAAGCGATTTTGTATTGAACATAACTCTGGATCACAGTGTCATAGAGACAAGGGGGCGGGCTCATTTTACTCAGACGACCAATCAGTGTCTCCGGATCATTGTGAAGCTATCAGGCCACGCCCCTAGCAACCATTTAGAGCACCTTAGCAACAAGTTCCATAGACTTCCATTGAAAGAGATCAAATGGATATCTCTGGATAGAAGAGTCATAGAAACATGAGGGTGGTCTCGTTTGACTCGGGGCAGCAAGCAGCCAATCATGAATCACATCAACACTTCCTAGCCCCTCCCTAGCAACCATTGTCGAGCACCTTAGCAACCAAAATTCACAGACTCATGGCTCAGAGCAAGGATGTCGCAGAAACGTGTAATTTGGCACATTTAAAGAGACTGGCAGGCTCTGTAAGAACATACCACACAATGGGGTAAAAGTTGCACCCCTGGGGGGCAGGAGGGGCCCAAAGTTGCCCCAATGAAGTACTATGGTGTAGGACAGCCCATGAAATGGGCTGTCCTACACCATAGTAAGCGATATTCTATTGAACATAACTCTGGATCACATTTGAAGAGGCTGGTAGGCTCTGTAACAACATAGCACACAATGGGGTAAAAGTTGCACCCCTGGGGGGCAGGAGGGGCCCAAAGTTGCCCCAATGAAGTACTATGGTGTAGGACAGCCCATGAAATGGGCTGTCCTACACCATAGTAAGCGATATTCTATTGAACATAACTCTGGATCACATTTGAAGAGGCTGGTAGGCTCTGTAACAACATAGCACACAATGGGGTAAAAGTTGCACCCCTGGGGGGCAGGACCGGCCCAAAGTTGCCCCATTCACGTACTATGGTGTAGGACAGCCCATGAAATGGGCTGTCCTACACCATAGAAACCGCATTTGTATTGAACATAACTCTGGATCACAGTGTCATAGAGACAAGGGGGCGGGCTCATTTTACTCAGACGACCAATCAGTCTCTCAGGATCATTGTGAAGCTTTCAAGCCACGCCCTAGCAACCATTTAGAGCTCCTTAGCAACAAGCTCCATAGACTTCCATTGAAAGACATCAAAGGGATATCTCAGGATATAAGTGTCATAGAAACACGAGGGTTGGCTCGTTTGACTCGGGGCAGCAAACAGCCAATCCCCAATCACCTCAACACTTCCTAGCCTCTCCCTAGCAACCATTGTCGAGTACCTTAGCAACCAAAATCCAGACAGGGATATCTTCCATTCTGAATGTCAAAGAGACGTGGGAGTTGGTTTATATCATTCATACTGACAAGCAGCCTTTGGAGTTTCATGATTGGCAGCTGCCAAGCCACTCCCTAGCAACAAAAGAGAGTACCCTAGCAACCATTTTGCAAGACCTATATCTCTGCATCAAAACATCGTATAGAGATGGGGGTTGGTTTATACATTCACACTGACTTTGGAGCTTCATGATTGGCAGCTGCCAAGCCACTCCCTAGCAACCAAACAGATTACCCTAGCAACCGTTTTGCAAGGCGTATATCTCTGCATCAGAACATCGTATAGAGGTGGGGGTTGGCTCTTTTGACTCATGCTAGCAAACAGGACTTGCTACATGCTACACATGCTAGCAGTGAATAGCTACATGCTAATTTTGATTAGCTAAGTGCTAAATCATGCCAAGAAAATGCTACAAACACCATAGTAACCATCTGTGACAACTACCAACCACCTAGTAACAACATAGCAACTACCCAGAATACCCTGGCAACTGCGTAGCAACGCCCTAGCAACCACAAAAATACCCTGGCAACTGCCTAGCAACGCCCTAGTAACCACCCAGAACACCCTAGCAACTGCCTAGCAACCACCTAGCGACCACCCAGAACACCCTAGCAACCGCCTAGCAACCGCCTAGCAACCACCCAGAACACCCTAGCAACTGCCTAGCAACCACCCAGAACAACCTAGCAACCACCTAGCAACCGCCTAGCAACCACCTAGAACACCCTAGCAACCGCCTAGCAACCACCCAGAACACCCTAGCAACCACCCAGAACACCCTAGCAACCGCCTAGCAACCACCCAGAACACCCTAGCAACCACCTAGCAACCGCCTAGCGACCACCCAGAATACCCTAGCAACCGCCTAGCAACCACCCAGAACACCCTAGCAACCACCCAGGACACCCTAGCAACCGCCTAGCAACCACCCAGAACACCCTAGCAACCACCCAGAACACCCTAGCAACCGCCTAGCAACCACCCAGAACACCCTAGCAACCGCCTAGCAACCACCCAGAACACCCTAGCAACCACCCAGAACACCCTAGCAACCGCCTAGCAACCACCCAGAACACCCTAGCAACCGCCTAGCAACCGCCCAGAACACCATAGCAACCACCTAGCAACCGCCTAGCAACTGCCTAGCAACCACCCGAACAACATGAATAAGCCATATCTCAGCAGCAGAACATCGTACAGACATGGTTGTTGGCTCGTATGAAATCATGTACCACACTCTAGCAACCGAGTGTCGCGTTTTGCCACTGCAAGCACCATTCACATTTTCTTCTGGAAATGTACATTCTAGTTATTCTTTTTATTCTTCCACACAAAAGTTTGGCGCGCTACTCCTCCTGGACCGTTTGTCACACACCCCTGAATGAGGTGTCAAAACGTGCGGCCTATTCGGGAATCGTGTGCTATGACTTTTATAAGCGATCGGGGGTGCGGTGGTCGCCCCAGGGGCGAAAAAGTCGACGAAAAATCCCATAGACTTAACATTGCGTCAAACTTTGACGAGTCATAGGTCAGAGCGAGGATTTCGTAGAAATGTGAAATTTACCACATTTGAAGAGGTTGGCAGGCTCTGTAAGAACATACCTCACAATTGGGTAAAAGTTGCACCCCTGGGGGGCAGGACCGGCCCAAAGTTTCCCATTGACTTACTATGGTGAAGGATGGCCCATGTAATGCATGCGTTTTTAATGCATGCGTTTTTCCTACTATGGTAAATTGCATAGGGATTTTGTATTGAACATAGCTCTGGATCACAGTGTCATAGAGACAAGGGTGCGGGCTCATTTTACTCAGAAGACCAATCAGCATCTCAGGATCATTGTGAAGCTATCAAGCCACGCCCTAGCAACCATTATCGAGCAGCTTAGCAACCAAAATTCACAGACTCATAGCTCAGAGCAAGGATGTCGCAGAAACGTGTAATTTGGCACATTTAAAGAGACTGGCAGGCTCTGTAAGAACGTACCACACAATGGGGTAAAAGTTGCACCCCTGGGGGACAGGAGGGGCCCAAAGTTGCCCCAATGAAGTACTATGGTGTAGGACAGCCCATGAAATGGGCTGTCCTACACCATAGTAAGCGATATTCTATTGAACATAACTCTGGATCACATTTGAAGAGGCTGATAGGCTCTGTAAGAACATACCACACAATGGGGTAAAAGTTGCACCCCCGGGGGGCAGGAGGGGCCCAAAGTTGCCCCAATGAAGTACTATGGTGTAGGACAGCCCATGAAATGGGCTGTCCTACACCATAGTAAGCGATATTCTATTGAACATAACTCTGGATCACATTTGAAGAGGCTGGTAGGCTCTGTAACAACATACCACACAATGGGGTAAAAGTTGCACCCCTGGGGGGCAGGACCGGCCCAAAGTTGCCCCATTCACGTACTATGGTGTAGGACAGCCCATGAAATGGGCTGTCCTACACCATAGAAACCGCATTTGTATTGAACATAACTCTGGATCACAGTGTCATAGAGACCAGGGGGCGGGCTCATTTTACTCAGACGACCAATCAGTCTCTCAGGATCACTGTGAAGCTATCAAGCCACGCCCTAGCAACCATTTAGAGCACCTTAGCAACAAAATCCATAGACTTCCATTGAAAGACATCAAATAGATATCTCTGGATAGAAGTGTCATAGAAACATGAGGGTTGGCTCGTTTGACTCGGGGCAGAAAACAGCCAATCCCCAATCACCTCAACACATCCTAGCCCCTCCCTAGCAACCATTGTCGAGCACCTTAGCAACCAAAATCCAAAGAGGGATATCTTCCATTCTGAATGTCACAGAGACGTGGGAGTTGGTTTATATCATTCATACTGACAAGCAGCCTTTGGAGTTTCATGATTGGCAGCTGTCAAGCCACTCCCTAGCAACAAAAGAGAGTACCCTAGCAACCATTTTGCAAGACCTATATCTCTGCATCAAAACATCGTATAGAGATGGGGGTTGGTTTATACATTCACACTGACTTTGGAGCTTCATGATTGGCAAATGCCAAGACACTCCCTAGCAACCAAACAGATTACCCTAGCAACCGTTTTGCATGGCGTATATCTCTGCATCAGAACATCGTATAGAGATGGGGGTTGGCTCTTTTGACTCATGCTAGCAAACAGGACTTGCTACATGCTACACATGCTAGCAGTAAATAGCTACATGCTAATATTGATTAGCTAAGTGCTAAATCATGCCAATAAAATGCTACAAACACCATAGTAACCATCTGTGACAACTTCCAACCACCTAGTAACACCATAGCAACTACCCAGAATACCATAGCAACTGCCTAGCAACCACCCAGAACACCCTAGCAACCGCCTAGCAACCGCCTAGCAACCATCCAGAACACCCTAGCAACCGCCTAGCAACCACCTAGCAACCACCCAGAACACCCTAGCAACCGCCTAGCAACCACCCCGAACACCCTAGCAACCGCCTAGCAACCACTTAGCAACCGCCTAGCAACCACCCATAACACCCTAGCAACCGCCTAGCAACCACCCAGAACACCCTAGCAACCGCCTAGCAACCACCTAGAACACCCTAGCAACCGCCTAGCAACCACCCAGAACACCCTAGCAACCGCCTAACAACCACCCAGAACACCCTAGTAACCGCCTAGCAACCGCCTAGAAACCACCCAGAACACCCTAGCAACCACCCAGAACACCCTAGCAACCGGGTCGTGTTTTTTGCCACTGCAAGCACCATTCACATTTTCTTCTGGAAATGTACATTCTAGTTCTTCTTCTTCTTCTTCCACTTTTTTTTCGTCTCGCTACTCCTCCCGCAGTTTTTGTCACAGACCCATGAATGAGGTGTCAAAACGTGCGTCCTATTTGGGAATGGTGTGCTATGACTTTTATAAGCGATCGGGCGTACGATGTTCGCCCGCCGGGCGAAATAGCAGCGAAAAAAACCGCATAGACTTACATTGAAAAAAACGTAAAACGCCTCATAGCTCAGAGCGAGGATTTCGTAGAAATGTGAAATTTACGACATTTGTAGAGGCTGGCAGGCTCTTTAAGAATATGCCTCACAATGGGGTAAAAGTTGCACCCCTGGGGGGCAGGAGCGGCCCAAAGTTTTCCCATTCATTGTCTATGGCATAGGACGGCCCATGAAATGGGCCGTCCTACACCATAGTAAGCGATTTTGTATTGAACATAACTCTGGATCACAGTGTCATAGAGACAAGGGGGCGGGCTCATTTTACTCAGACGACCAATCAGTCTCTCAGGATCATTGTGAAGCTATCAGGCCACGCCCCTAGCAACCATTTAGAGCACCTTAGCAACAAGTTCCATAGACTTCCATTGAAAGAGATCAAATGGATATCTCTGGATAGAAGAGTTATAGAAACATGAGGGTGGGCTCGTTTGACTCGGGGCAGCAAACAGCCAATCATGAATCACATCAACACTTCCTAGCCCCTCCCTAGCAACCATTGTCGAGCACCTTAGCAACCAAAATTCACAGACTCATAGCTCAGAGCAAGGATGTCGCAGAAACGTGTAATTTGGCACATTTAAAGAGACTGGCAGGCTCTGTAAGAACATACCACACAATGGGGTAAAAGTTGCACCCCTGGGGGGCAGGACCGGCCCAAAGTTGCCCCATTCACGTACTATGGTGTAGGACAGCCCATGAAATGGGCTGTCCTACACCATAGAAACCGCATTTGTATTGAACATAACTCTGGATCACAGTGTCATAGAGACAAGGGGGCGGGCTCATTTTACTCAGACGACCAATCAGTCTCTCAGGATCATTGTGAAGCTTTCAAGCCACGCCCTAGCAACAATTTAGAACTCCTTAGCAACAAGCTCCATAGACTTCCATTGAAAGACATCAAAGGGATATCTCAGGATAGAAGTGTCATAGAAACATGAGGGTGGGCTCGTTTGACTCGGGGCAGCAAACAGCCAATCCCCAATCACCTCAACACATCCTAGCCCCTCCCTAGCAACCATTGTCGAGCACCTTAGCAACCAAAATCCAAAGAGGGATATCTTCCATTCTGAATGTCACAGAGACGTGGGAGTTGGTTTATATCATTCATACTGACAAGCAGCCTTTGGAGTTTCATGATTGGCAGCTGCCAAGCCACTCCCTAGCAACAAAAGAGAGTACCCTAGCAACCATTTTGCAAGACCTATATCTCTGCATCAAAACATCGTATAGAGATGGGGGTTGGTTTATACATTCACACTGACTTTGGAGCTTCATGGTTGGCAGCTGCCAAGCCACTCCCTAGCAACCAAACAGATTACCCTAGCAACCGTTTTGCAAGGCGTATATCTCTGCATCAGAACATCGTATAGAGATGGGGGTTGGCTCTTTTGACTCATGCTAGCAAACAGGACTTGCTACATGCTACACATGCTAGCAGTGAATAGCTACATGCTAATTTTGATTAGCTAAGTGCTAAATACTAGCAACTGCTAGCCCTAGCAACTGCCTAGCAACCACCCATAACACCCTAGCAACCGCCTAGCAACCACCTAGCAACCGCCTAGCAACCATCCAGAATACCCTAGCAACCACCTAGCAACCGCCTAGCAACCACCCAGAACACCCTAGCAACCGCCTAGCAACCACCCAGAATACCCTAGCAACTGCCTAGCAACCGCCTAGCAACCACCCAGAACACCCTAGCAACCGCCTAGCAACCACCCAGAACACCCTAGCAACCACCCGGACAACATGAATAAGCCATATCTCAGCAGCAAAACATCGTACAGACATGGTTGTTGGCTCGTACGCAATCATGTATCTCACCCTAGCAACCGGGTCGTGTTTTTTGCCACTGCAAGCACCATTCACATTTTCTTCTGGAAATGTACATTCTAGTTAATGGTGCTTGCCTATAGGCAAAGCAACATTAGTGTTATTGCTCATACTTATTATTATTCTTTTTTTTATTCCGCCGCTTTTTTGACGCGCTACTCCTCCCGCAGTTTTTGTCACAGACCCCTGAATGAGGTGTCAAAACGTGCGGCCTATTCGGGAATGGTGTGCTATGACTTTTATAAGCGATCGGGGGTGCGGTGGTCGCCCCAGGGGCGAAAAAGTCGACGAAAAAACGCATAGACTTAACATTACGTCAAACTTTGACGAGTCATAGCTCAGAGTTGGGATTTCGTAGAAATGTGAAATTTACCACATTTGGAGAGGCTGGCAGGCTCTGTAAGAACATACCTCACAATGGGGTAAAAGTTGCACCCCTGGGGGGCAGGAGCGGCCCAAACTTTTCCTATTGACTTAACATGGTGTAGGACGTCCCATGAAATGGAGAGAGAGAGAGAGTAAGCGATTTTGTATTGAACATAACTCTGGATCACAGTGTCATAGAGACAAGGGGGCGGGCTCATTTTACTCAGACGACCAATCAGTCTCTCCGGATCATTGTGAAGCTATCAGGCCACGCCCCTAGCAACCATTTAGAGCACCTTAGCAACAAGTTCCATAGACTTCCATTGAAAGAGATCAAATGGATATCTCTGGATAGAAGAGTCATAGAAACATGAGGGTGGTCTCGTTTGACTCGGGGCAGCAAACAGCCAATCATGAATCACATCAACACTTCCTAGCCCCTCCCTAGCAACCATTGTCGAGCACCTTAGCAACCAAAATTCACAGACTCATAGCTCAGAGCAAGGATGTCGCAGAAACGTGTAATTTGGCACATTTAAAGAGACTGGCAGGCTCTGTAAGAACATAGCACACAATGGGGTAAAAGTTGCACCCCTGGGGGGCAGGAGGGGCCCAAAGTTGCCCCAATGAAGTACTATGGTGTAGGACAACCCATGAAATGGGCTGTCCTACACCATAGTAAGCGATATTCTATTGAACATAACTCTGGATCACATTTGAAGAGGCTGGTAGGCTCTGTAACAACATAGCACACAATGGGGTAAAAGTTGCACCCCTGGGGGGCAGGAGGGGCCCAAAGTTGCCCCAATGAAGTACTATGGTGTAGGACAGCCCATGAAATGGGCTGTCCTACACCATAGTAAGCGATATTCTATTGAACATAACTCTGGATCACATTTGAAGAGGCTGGTAGGCTCTGTAACAACATAGCACACAATGGGGTAAAAGTTGCACCCCTGGGGGGCAGGAGGGGCCCAAAGTTGCCCCAATGAAGTACTATGGTGTAGGACAGCCCATGAAATGGGCTGTCCTACACCATAGTAAGCGATATTCTATTGAACATAACTCTGGATCACATTTGAAGAGGCTGGTAGGCTCTGTAACAACATACCACACAATGGGGTAAAAGTTGCACCCCTGGGGGGCAAGACCGGCCCAAAGTTGCCCAAATGAAGTACTATGGTGTAGGACAGCCCATGAAATGGGCTGTCCTACACCATAGAAACCGCATTTGTATTGAACATAACTCTGGATCACAGTGTCATAGAGACAAGGGGGCGGGCTCATTTTACTCAGACGACCAATCAGTCTCTCAGGATCATTGTGAAGCTTTCAAGCCACGCCCTAGCAACCATTTAGAGCTCCTTAGCAACAAGCTCCATAGACTTCCATTGAAAGACATCAAAGGGATATCTCAGGATATAAGTGTCATAGAAACACGAGGGTTGGCTCGTTTGACTCGGGGCAGCAAACAGCCAATCCCCAATCACCTCAACACTTCCTAGCCCCTCCCTAGCAACCATTGTCGAGTACCTTAGCAACCAAAATCCAGACAGGGATATCTTCCATTCTGAATGTCAAAGAGACGTGGGAGTTGGTTTATATCATTCATACTGACAAGCAGCCTTTGGAGATTCATGATTGGCAGCTGCCAAGCCACTCCCTAGCAACAAAAGAGAGTACCCTAGCAACCATTTTGCAAGACCTATATCTCTGCATCAAAACATCGTATAGAGATGGGGGTTGGTTTATACATTCACACTGACTTTGGAGCTTTATGATTGGCAGCTGCCAAGCCACTCCCTAGCAACCAAACAGATTACCCTAGCAACCGTTTTGCAAGGCGTATATCTCTGCATCAGAACATCGTATAGAGATGGGGGTTGGCTCTTTTGACTCATGCTAGCAAACAGGACTTGCTACATGCTACACATGCTAGCAGTGAATAGCTACATGCTAATTTTGATTAGCTAAGTGCTAAATCATGCCAAGAAAATGCTACAAACACCATAGTAACCATCTGTGACAACTACCAACCACCTAGTAACAACATAGCAACTACCCAGAATACCCTAGCAACTGCGTAGCAACGCCCTAGCAACCACAAAAATACCATGGCAACTGCCTAGCAACGCCCTAGTAACCACCCAGAACACCCTAGCAACTGCCTAGCAACCGCCTAGCGACCACCCAGAACACCCTAGCAACCGCCTAGCAACCACCTAGCAACCACCCAGAACACCCTAGCAACCGCCTAGCAACTGCCTAGTAACCACCCAGAACACCCTAGCAACCGCCTAGCAACCACCCAGAACACCCTAGCAACCGCCTAGCAACCACCTAGCAACCACCCAGAACACCCTAGCAACCACCTAGCAACCGCCTAGCAACCACCCAGAACACCCTAGCAACCACCTAGCAACTGCTTAGCAACCATCCAGAACACCCTAGCAACCACCTAGCAACCGCCTAGCAACCACCTAGAACACCCTAGCAACCGCCTAGCAACCACCCAATACACCCTAGCAACCACCCAGAACACCTTAGCATCTTCATAGCAAACTCCAGGAACACCCTAGCAACCGGGTCGTGTTTTTTGCCACTGCAAGCACCATTCACATTTTCTTCTGGAAATGTACGTTCTAGTTAAGTTGGCTTGTGAAAGCCAACATACTGAAATCCTATTTAAACTTATTATTATTATTCTTCTGACTAAAATTTACAATTCTATCTCCTCCTAGAGCTTTAACTCTACAAACTCCAAACTCGGCTCAGACACTCAAACTGTTCTGACTCGGTATGCTATATCTTTTCTAACTCATCGGACTTACGGTTTTCCTATAAATGACGATCAAACTCGGAAAAAATCCCATTGACTTAACATTGCGGAATGTTCAGATTTTCAAACTCCCCAACTGCCAAAAATTCAAATCAAAATCCCTTGAAAGCCTAGACTAAATCAAACTGCCATTCTATACACTATATGAGCCATTGAGACTCATTAAACTCATCTATCTATCCACCTCAAACTATTTTAAACTTCAAACTAATTTAAACTTTTTATGAATAAAAACTATAAAAACTCGCTCGTAGGCACAAGGCCGCAGGCCTTGTGCCTCACCTTAGCCCTAACTCCAGGATGCTAATATACACTAAACTCTGAACTCTTAGACTCATGTAAACTCATAAACTCATCTATCTATCCACTTCAAACTTAAACTTCAAACTAATTTAAACTTTAAACTAATTTAAACTTTTTATGAATAAAAACTCGCTCGTAGGCACAAGGCCGCAGGCCTTGTGCCTCACCTTAGCCCTAACTCCAGGATGCTAATATACACCAAACTCTGAACTCTTAGACTCATGCAAACTCATAAACTCATCTATCTATCCACTTCAAACTATTTTAAACTTTTATCTAATTTAAACTTCAAACTACAACTCACTGGTAGGCACGAGGCCGCAGGCCGAGTGCCTAACCTCAGCCCTAACCGATGCTAATATACATTAAACTCTGAACTCTTAGATTCATGTAAACTTATAAACTACTTTAAACTCATGCATTCACTAAACTCTAAACTCAAAAACTCTTGAGTGTGTGTGTGTGTGTGTTAGAACACCCTAGCAACACCATAGCAACCACCCATAACACCCTAGAAACTGCCTAAAATACCTTAGAACTCCCTAGCAACACTATAGTAACCACCCATAACACCCTAGCAACCACCCAAAATACCTTAGAACACCCTAGCAACACCATAGCAACCACCCATAACACCCTAGCAACCACTCAAAATACCTTAGAACTCCCTAGCAACACCCTAGAAACCACCCAAAACTCCTTAGAACTCCCTAGCAACACCCTAGCAACCACCCAAAATACCACAGAACTCCCTAGCAACCACCCAAAATACCTCAGAACTCCCTAGCAACACCCTAGCAACCACCCAAAATACCCCATAACTCCCTAGCAACACCCTAGCAACCACCCAAAATACCTCAGATCTCCCTAGCAACACCCTAGCAACCACCCAAAACACATTAGAACTCCCTAGCAACACCCTAGCAACCACCCAAAACACCTTAGAACTCCCTAGCAACACCCTAGCAACCACCCAAAACACCTTAGAACTCCCTAGCAACACCCTAGCAACCACCCAAAATACCTCAGAACTCCCTAGCAACCACCCAAAATACCTCAGAACTCCCTAGCAACACCCTAGCAACCACCCAAAATACCTCAGAACTCCCTAGCAACACCCTAGCAACCATCCATAACACCCTAGCAACCACCCAAAATACCCTAGCAACCGCCTAGCAACCACTCAGAACACCTTAGCAACCCTCTAGAAACACCCTAGTAACTTTAAACTACTTCAAACTATACTTTAAACTATTTTAAACTTTAAACTACTTCAAACTTCAAATCACTTTAAACTAATTTAAACTTCAAACTAATTTAAACTTTAAGCTACTTTAAACTATTTTTAACTGTAAACTACTTTAAACTTTAAACTACTTTAAACTAATTTAAACTTCAAACTACTTTAAAGTTTAAACTATTTTTAACTGTAAACTACTTTAAACTTTAAACTACTTTAAACTTTAAACTACTTTAACTTTAAACTATTTTAAACTTTACACTAATTTAAACTTCAAACTACTTTAAACTTCAAACTAATTTAAACTTCAAACTATTTTAAACTTTTTCAAACTATCTGGTCCAAACTTTCACAAGCCAACTTAAAGTTTGTTTCAACGAACTTTTTAATCTAGTTAATGGTGCTTGCCTATAGGCAAAGCAACATTAGTGTTATCTTGCATACTTATTTTTCTTCTTATTATTATTCCACACAAAAGTTTGGCGCGAAACTCGCCCCGCACCGTTTGTCACAGACCCCTGAGTGAGGTGTCAAATCGACCGGCTCATTGAGGAGAGGTGTGCTATATCTTTTCTAAGCGATCGGGTGTACGATGTTCGCACAGCGGACGAAAAAGCGGCCAAAAAAGTCCCATTGACTTAACATTGCGGAATTTTCAAAAATTCAAATCCCAACTGTCATTTTTCACACACACAGACACAAAGGGCCTGACACCCCTGCATGTCTCCCCCTCTCTCTCCCTCAGAGGATTTATATTATACAGCAGCCAATAAGTAATGGCCTAAAATCTTCATAGCCACACCATAGCAACCAGTTACAGCACCCTAGCAACCATAGGCTATAGGCACGAGGCCGCAGGCCTCGTGCACTCATTATAATGCACTCGTTTAATAGAGATTTTAAATACTCTATAAAAACTCACTCCTAGGCACGAGGCCGCAGGCCTCGTGCACTCATTATAATGCATTCGTTTAATAGAGATTTTAAATACTCTGCGGCCGAGTGCCTAACCTTAGCCCTAACCCCATAGTAACCATCTGTGAAAACTACCAACCACCTAGTAACACCATAGCAACCACCAAAAATACCTTAGCAACCGCCCTGAACAACCTAGCAACCGCCTAGAAATGTCCTAGCAATCACCCAAATACCCTAACAACCACCCAGAAAACCTTAGCAATTGCCTAGAAACCACCCGGAACACCCTAGCAACCACCGAAAATACCTTAGAACTCCCTAGCAACACCCTAGCAACCACCCAAAATACCTTAGAACTCCCTAGCAACCACCCAAAACACATTAGAACACCCTAGCAACCACCCATAACACCCTAACAACCACCCAAAATACCTCAGAACTCCCTAGCAACACCATAGCAACCACTCAAAATACCTTAGAACTCCCTAGCAACACCCTAGCAACCACCCAAAATACCTTAGAACTCCCTAGCAACCACCCAAAACACCTTAGAACACCCTAGGAACCACACATAACACCCTAGCAACCACCCAAAATACCGTAGAACTCCCTAGCAACACCATAGCAACCACCCAAAATACCTAAGAACTCCCTAGCAACACCATAGCAACCATCCATAACACCCTAGCAACCACCCAGAACACCATAGTAACCACCCAGAACACCCTAGCAACCGCCTAGCAACACCCTAGCAACCACCCAGAACACCCTAGCAACCACCTGAACAACATGAATAAGCCATATCTCAGCAGCAGAACATCGTACAGACATGGTTGTTTGCTCGTATGCAATCATGTACCACACTCTAGCAACCGGGTCGTGTTTTTTGCCACTGCAAGCACCATTCACATTTTCTTCTGGAAATGTACGTTCTAGTTATTATTATTATTCTTCTTACCTAAATTTCTGACTCTATCTCCTCCTAGAGCTTTAACTCTACAAACTCCAAACTCGGGTCAGACCTTCAGACTGGTCTGACTTAGTGTGCTATATCTTTTCAGACTGATTTGAGTTTCAGTTTTCTTAAAAATTAATATTAAAAATCATAAAATTCCCATTGACTTCCATTGACCAAAGGTCCATGACTGTTTTAACTGTTTAACTTAAAGTGCTAGAAGCCATTGAAACTCAATTAAGCTTTATGCAATCTATCTATCTATCTATCTATCTATCTATCTATCTATCTATCTATCTATCTATCTATCTATCTATCTATCTTCAAACTATATCTATCTATCTATCTATCTATCTATCTATCTATCTATCTATCTATCTATCTATCTATCTATCTTCAAACTATATCTATCTATATATCTATCTATCTTCAAACTATATCTATCTATCTATCTATCTATCTATCTATCTATCTACAAACTATATCTATCTATCTATCTACAAACTATATCTATCTATCTATCTTCAAACTATATCTATCTATCTATCTATCTATCTATCTATCTATCTATCTATCTATCTATCTTCAAACTATATCTATCTATCTATCTATCTATCTATCTATCTATCTATCTATCTATCTATAAACTATATCTATCTATCTATCTATCTATCTATCTATCTATCTATCTATCTATCTATCTATCGATCTATCTATCTTCAAACTATATCTATCTATCTATCTATCTATCTATCTATCTATCTATCTATATCTATCTATCTATCTATCTATCTATCTTCAAACTATATCTATCTATCTATCTATCTATCTATCTATCTATCTATAAACTCTATCTATCTATCTATCTATCTATCTATCTTTCTTTCTTTCCAACTAATCCATCTATCTTTCTTTCTTTCTTTCCAACTAATCCATCTATCTTTCTTTCTTTCTTTCTAACTAATCCATCTTTCTTTCTTTCTTTCTTACTAATCCATCTATCTTTCTTTCTTTCTTTCTTTCTTTTTAACTAACTAATCTTTCTTTCTTTCTAACTAATCCATCTATCTTTCTCTCTTTCTTTCTAACTAATCTATCTTTCTGTCTAACTAACTTTAACACAACACAACACTACATACCACTACACTACACAGCACTACACTACACAACACTACACAACACTACACTACACAACACTACACTACACTACACTACACTACACTACACTACACAACACTACACAACACTACACTACACTACACTACACAACACTACACAACAATACACTACACAACAATACACTACACTACACAACACTACACTACACAACACTACACAACACAACACTACACAACAATACACTACACTACACAGCACTACACTACACAGCACTACACTACACAACACTACACAACACTACACTACACAACACTACACAACACTACACTACACTACACTACACTACACTACACAACAATACACTACACAACAATACACTACACTACACAACACTACACAACACAACACTACACTACACCACACTACACTACACTACACTACACAACACTACACTACACGACACTACACAACACTACACTGCACTACACTACACAACACTACACAACACTACACTACACAACACTACACTACACTACACAACACAACACAACACTACACTACACTACACTACACTACACTACACTACACTACACAACACTACACAACACTACACAACACTACACTACACAACACTACACTACACAACACTACACTATACTACACTACACAACACTACACAAAACTACACTACACAACACTACACTACACAACACTACACAACACTACACAACACTACACTACACTACACAACACTACACAACACAACACTACACTACACTACACTACACAACACTACACAACACTACACTACACAACACTACACTACACAACACTACACTACACAACACTACACAACACTACACTACACTACACTACACAACACTACACTACACAACACTACACTACACAACACTACACTACACAACACTACACTACACTACACAACACAACACTACACTACACAACACTACACTACACTACACAACACTACACTACACTACACTACACAACACTACACTACACTACACAACACTACACAACAATACACTACACTACACAACACTACATAACACAACACAACACTACACTACACTACACTACACAACACTACACTACACAACACAACACAACACAACACTACACTACACAACACTACACTACACTACACAACACTACACTACACAACACTACACAACACTACACAACACTACACTAACACTACACAACAATACACTACACTACACAACACTACATAACACAACACAACACTACACTACACTACACTACACTACACAACACTACACTACACAACACAACACAACACAACACTACACAACAATACACTACACTACACTACACAACACTACACTACACAACACAACACAACACTACACTACACAACACTACACTACACTACACAACACTACACTACACAACACTACACAACACTACACAACACTACACTAAACAACACTAAACTACACTACACAACACTACACAACACTACACTACACTACACAACACTACAGTACACTACACTACACAACACTACACTACACAACACTACACTACACAACACTACACAACACTACACTACACAACACTACACTATACTACACTACACAACACTACACAACACTACACTACACAACACTACACTACACTACACAACACTACACTACACAACACTACACTACACTACACTACACAACCCTACACAACACTACACTACACTACACTACACAACACTACACTACACTACACAACACAACACTACACTACACTACACAACACTACACTACACAACACTACACAACACAACACAACACAACACTACACAACACTACACAACACTACACTACACTACACTACACTACACAAAACTACACTACACAACACTACACTACACAACACTACACTACACAACATTACACTACACTACACTACACAACACAACACTACACTACACAACACTACACTACACTACACAACACTACACTAAACAACACTAAACTACACTACACAACACTACACTACACAACACTACACTACACAACACTACACTACACTACACTACACAACACAACACAACACAACACAACACAACACTACACTACACTACAAACACTACACTACACTACACAACACAACACTACACAACACTACACAACACTACACAACACTACACTACACAACACTACACAACACTACACTACACAACACTACACTACACTACACTACACAACACAACACAACACTACACTACACAACACAACACTACACTACTTAACACTACACAACACTACACTACACAACACTACGCTAAACTACACTACACTACACTACACAACACAACACAACACAACACTACACTACACAACACTACACTACACAACACTACACTACACTACACAACACTACACTACACTACACAACACTACACTACACTACACAACACTACACTACACTACACTACACAACACTACACTACACTACACTACACTACACTACACTACACAACACTACACTACACAACACTACACTACACTACACAACACTACACTACACTACACTACACTACACTACACAACACTACACTAAACAACACTAAACTACACTACACAACACTACACTACACTACACTACACAACACTACACTACACAACACTACACTACACTACACTACACTACACAACACTACACTAAACACTAAACTACACTACACAACACTACACAACACTACACTACACAACACTACACAACACTACACAACACTACACTACACAACACTACACAACACTACACAACACTACACTACACAACACTACACAACACTACACAACAGTACACTACACTACACAACACTACACTACACTAACTACACTACACAACACTACACTACACTACACTAACTACACAACACTACACAACACTACACTACACAACACTACATAACACTACACTACACAACACTACACTACACTACACTAACTACACTACACAACACTACACAACACTACACTACACTACACAACACTACACTATATAACACTACAAAGTGTTAACAAAGAGTAATCTGTTTTTAACTAATCTCTTTCTTTCTAACTAATCTATCTTTCTTTTTAACTATTCTTTCTTTCTTTCAAACTAATATTTCTTCCTTTCTTTCAAATTAATATTTCTTTCTTTCTTTCTAACTAATCTATCTGTCTTTCAAACTAAATTCATCTATCTATCTTTCTTTCTAACTAATCTTTCTTTCTTTCTAACTATTTTTTCTTTCCTTTCTAACTAATATTTCATTCCTTCTTTCTAACTAATCTTTCTTTTTCTTTCTAACTAATCTTTCTTTCTTTCAATTTTTTCTTTCTTTCTTTCTTTTTCTTTCTAACTAATATTTCTTTCTTTCTAAATAATCTATCTTCTTTTCTTTCTAACTATTCTTTCTTTCTAACGAATCTTTCTTTCTTTCTAACTAATCTATCGATCAAAATTTAAACTACTTTAAACTTCTAACTACTTTAAACTTCATCAAACTCTCATGTCTGGCTTTTTCAAGCCAACTTAAAGTTTGTCTCAAACTTTTTTTTCTAGTTTATATTACAATTAGTGTAGTATTCAATGTTAAAATGGAGAAAATGGTTTTAAATGAGGCAAATGTGAATCATTTAGTGGCCAGAAAAATACTAATTTCCATTTGTAATGCCATGGTTTACCCACTAGGTGCCTGTATGGCTCTTTAAAGGACAAGTTCAGTATTTTACACTTAAAGCCCTGTTTACAGATCGTATCTGATGAAATAGAACTGTTAAGATTAAAGTTTAGACACATGCTCCTGTCCCGAGAATTTTAGGTTTATTTCGCTTCCTCCTGTAAACAGGGCTTTAAGTGTAAAATACCGAACTTGTCCTTTAAAAAAGATACATGTATCAACTATTCTAGTTGCTCAAAAGAGTATCGCAGGCCATAACTGCTTACTTATTTTTAGATTTTGCATTTGAATAAATATTTAGAAATGATCAAACACTATATTTGTATATATAATATAATGATCACTATAGCCTATAATGATACTTTAAAAAAGTTAATAATTAACAGTTCTGGCCCGCCCAGAAGAAGGACGATATTCTAGTTCTAAACTCTGTCAACTGTTCGCTGTAGAGTTTCCTTTATTGTGTGTGTGTTCAAGAGAAGTAAGTGTGTTTGTTATATCTTATGCTTATATGATTCTAACATCTCGTTTCTTGTCTTTAGTGTGAGAATTTGAGTTTTTAGCTGTTACTGATCCATTCTATTATAACTGCGTCATCTTCAGAAGTGCGCGCGTCCAGAGCGAATCCAGCCAAGTTTGTGTATTGTATTATGTTCAGATTATATTAACTGTTTAATCAGCATATAGTGTTATTTCACGTGAATAACCTGTTCAGACAGTATTCTTTGGTATGTTTATGATGGTCGTCAGAGGTGGAAAGTAACGGATTACATTTACTCGCGTTACTGTAATTGAGTAGTTTTTTTGTGTACTTCTACTTATTTAAGTAGTTTTTAAAATCTGTAATTTTACTTTTACTTAAGTACGTTTTGTTTGAAGTATTGTAATTCGCTCCATTTTAAAATCATATCCGTTACTGAGTAAAAAATAAATAAAATAATAATTTACAAGGGGAAAAAAAATCGCGCTCCGGAAACTACTACATTGATTGAAGGGCGGGAGAACCGTCTATGGCGAGAACAAACGCGCAAAAAAGGTGATGCAGACCCAGCTATAAGTGAAACGCTGTCGAATTCTTATGAAGCGAACCATATGGGCAGTATGTGAATACTTTAGATGTAGGAAAAACGCGTGGTTGTCCTCGAGGATAGATATCCAATTTGCAAAAAATGTGGACGCAATGTGGCTGCAAAAGGAGGAAACATAGAACACCATCCATCCGTGCAGATAAAGGTATGTCCCGTTTGCAGAGTGAATCCCCGAATTCAAAATCCAAATGAAAATTCAATTTACATAACGCAGGTTCCACGTAAAACACGCAATGATGTAGGCTATATGAATAAATTGAAAGTAGAGCTGTGCAATAAATTGCGACATGGTCTCTGAATATTAAAGCGCAAAAAGACTGCTATGTAAATATGCTTGTTCTGCGTGCCTCTGTGTGAATGAGCTGCGTCGCGTCTGTAGCCTACTACATACTCAAGTATGCCTGATGCTCATTGTGTTTTCAGCGTCTCACAAACAATATGAGGACATGAAATAGGCTACATGAACATTTAGAGAGCTGCTCTGAGTCTGAGAGAACGCCTAATGAGCATTTTCATCATTTTATTTGAGAAAAACCATTGTCAAATACACTCTAAAACAGGTCTTCACTAGAACCCGTCAAAATAAAAGTTTAGTGTTACTAGGAGAAATTATGATAGAAATAGCCTACCGGTTTATTACTATTGTATGCCTACAATAGAACATACTTCTCAAAATAATAACAACAATAATTTGAATTTAAAAAAATTTAACATTATTTAAGGAATATCTTTTTTTGGGTCCATGGTTTAATTTAATAAATCTGTTCGGCAGAACTTTCCCAAAAAATAAAAGGATAAAGTTTACATTTATTTGTATTAATAAAATACATTTTCTGAATAAAATACATTTCATAGGATTATTCTTAAACATTTTAATATATTATTAATGTTAAAAATAGTTAATCTAATGGTCATTGGTCAGTTATTGAATTTAGTTAATTAGACATGTTTTATTGAAATTTTAATAAACAAAACAAACAAATAATTTTAAGTTTGTTATAATAAAAGCATTTGTTAAACCAAAAAACTGTTTTCATTCATTTAACTGTCATTTTTTTAACTGATGATAATAATAATAACAATAATTTAATGATACCGTTTATTTATTTATTAATTGATTAAAGGGATAGTTCACCCAAAAATTAAAATTAGCCCATGATTTATTCATCCTCAAGTCATCCTAGGTGTATGTGAAATTCTTCTTTCAAACAAATATCGGAGTTATATTAACAAATATCCTGCAGTGAATGGCCGTTTCTGTTTTGAAGTCCATAAAAGTGCATCTATCCATCATTAAAGTGCTCCTCACGGCTCCGGGGGGTTAATAAAGACCTTCTGAACCAGAGCGATGAATTTGTGTTAGAAAAATATCCATATTTAAAACTTTACAAAGTAAAATAACTAGGTTCCAGCCACACGAACATACAGATTCCACTTAAAGGGCACCTATTATGCAAAATTCACTTTTACATGATGTTTGAACATAAATGTGTGTTGGACTTAACTTACATCTTGTGAAAAGGGGCATAATAGGTGCCCTTTAAGTCTAAAGCGCAATTTATGCGAGGAATGCGACGTACTGCTGATATTTACGCTATGCCATGACGCACTACGCTACTTCGACGTCATAAATTGCGTAAGTTGTGCTATAGACGCAAGTAGACTGCGTTTGGCCGGAAGCTAGAATTTTACTTTGTAACGTTAAATATGGATTTTTTTTCTTAAACTCATTGCTTTGCTTTAGAAGGCCTTTATTAACCCCGTATGGAGCACTTTTATGGTGAATAGAGGCACTTTAATGGACTTTTTAAATATAACTCTGAAAGAAGAATGTCATATACACCTAGGATGACTTGAGGGTCAATAAATCATGGGCTTATTTTAATTTTTGGGTGAACTATCCCTTTAACAGTAATATTTTCGGAGACATTGCCATACTGTGCAAATCTCATACCGTTACAACCCTACACGGGAGAGCCCCCCACCCCACCCCACCCCCGCTGTTAAAAAAGTAACTAAGTAACTTTTACTCTGAGTAAATTTTAAATGAGCTACTTTTTACTTTTACTTGAGTCGATTTTTAGACCGGTACTTTTACTTGTACTTAAGTAAAATTTCATTGAAGTAGTAGTACTTTTACTTGAGTACAATATTTTATTACTCTTTCCACCTCTGATGGTCGTATTATATATGTCTTTATTTGTTTTAGACACCACACACATGCCATATGAATGAGAGAGCGCGCATAACAAGTTCTTTCTTAAATTGGAACACAAAGTCCACACTACATTTACATTTAGTCATTTAGCAGACGCTTTTATCCAAAGCGACTTACAACTGAGGACTACAGCAGGCGAGTCATCGTGAAGAGGCAAAAATAACGCAAGAAGTGCTCAAAATACAAAGTTCAGGCATTGCTCAGAGTAGCATAAGCCAAACAAGGGAGGATTAAAGGAAGAGGGTTTTTTTAATTTATTTTTTTATGTCAAGTGCTCACGGAAGAGATGAGTTTTCAGTTGTCTTTTGAATGTAGTTAGGGAATCTGCATTCCGGACGAGGGTAGAGACACTAGAGGCTTAGTAAATACTAGCTAGATATTAACTAACTCTGGACTTTGTTCCGTTGCAGCATTTGTTCTTAAAGGGATACTAGTTCACCCAAAAATGAAAACTTTGTCTATTCTTAGTAGCCTTAGTTTTGGCCGGCCCGAGTATGGTTCTCGGACATCATTTCACTCCTGGCAGGCCCGCCATGGCAGATCCCTCTGAGGAGGGACTTGCTGTCCCAGGCGGAGGGCTTAGTTTTCCACCCTCGACCCGAGCTGTGGAAACTGTGGGTCTGGCATCATTGCGGCTTTCCACGCTCCTCTGAGTGATGGTCCTCTGGGGAGGCATCACCTGGTCGTACGTTTCCTCCATGGAGCCTGGAGGATGAGACCTGCGACTCGCACCAGGTTTCCCTCTTGGGACCTGGCAGTGGTTCTCGAAGGGCTGGCCGAGGCCCCCTTCGAACAACTGGAGTCGGCTGAGGCCAAGAACCTTTCGTTTAAGGTGGTCTTTCTGTTGGCCATTACTTCTCTGCGGAGGGTAGGAGATCTCCAGGCGTTCTCTATTTCCAATGGGTGCTTGGAGTTTGCTCCACGCAGCATTAACCCTCTGGAGTCTAAGGTGTTTTTGGGGCCCTTGGGATGTTTTGAAATGCCCTGATATTTGTATTTTTTTCAGTTGCTTATAAACATATTAATGGCAAAGGTGTAATTACACTCTATTTAGCACGAACATGGCTATCATAATATGTGAGCAACATATATGTACATGTTTGCATTTTTGAGAGAATATTATTTATGCGTGGTTATTCAAAAAACTCAAACTTAAATTGTCTGATATAAGACCACAAACGACCAACTTCACATATTCCCACAATACTTTTGACTAATGGATCTTGTCGGCTAGAGTATTTACTTCAAAATGATCTGAAAATCATCCGGGCTAATCGTTCACATTAAACAATAGATTGATTTAAATTTTGTAAGACACTTTTTGTTTGGAAAGGCAATATGCAGGTGGGCGTGAATGATCCAACAAGGTCATGAATAATGTCCTCATTCACACCTGAGGAGACAAAGACCTGCTAATGCTGCAGTGCATACTAATGAGCCTTAGGTGTCACTGTGGCTACAAGAAAAAATGCAAAGACAACACACACACATATATACATACATATATACATACATACATATATATACCGGTATATATATATATATATATATATATATATATATATATATATATATTAGTGATGCACCGAAATGAAAATTCTGGGCCGAAACCGATACCGAAAATTTAGGATGCACTTGGCCGAAAACCGAAACCGATACCGAAAATGGCTTCTTTTAAAAACTTTAATATATATTTATTTATATTGCTTAATTTTTTAATGGATCTGAAATGAAAAATCACAAACCAATAGAATAATCAAACTTTTATTACCACTAACAGTTACATAACAAAACCTAAAATATTTTATATATTATATATATTTTATATTGCATGTGCTTCATGAGGCACACGCGCGCGGTCTCTCTCCCTCTCCCCGCTACACGGTTTGTAGCACAGTCTCTGTCTCGCGGGCGCGCTCGCTCTAGATTCCGGAGATTTTAACTAATTCGCGGGCATCAGTGAGCCGCTATCAATATGCGGGAGACTCCCGGACTTGGGATGTCTGTATTTCTATACTGAAATAATATCGGCATTATAATTATTGATTTTTCATTACGCTAGTATTTTTTGGTGCCCTCTCAGCTCATGCGCGTGGTGGGAGCGGCGGCGCTGGTTGTCCTCATCTGAAACTTTAAAATACTTCCATACCGCTGACATGCTTAATCTTTGCAGACGCGTGCAAACAGCTCGACCGTGAGTGAAACCTGCTTGAGCACGGAGGGGAGGGGAGGGGTGGGGTGGTTGACGAGTGACAGCTCGACCGTGAGTGAAACCCAAGCGCTGGCGCGCGAATGGTAGGGGCGCGGTTGACATTCATTTTCGGTTGACATTTTCGGCTGGCTTTTTTATTTCGGCCCGAAACCGATAATGCCATTTTCGGCCGAAATTTTCGGCGACCGAAATTTCGGTGCACCCCTAATATATATATATATATACATATATATTACTACAGAATTGGTTCAGAGTTGGAAACATCTTGAAAAAAAGTGTATTTTTCCACAAACTGTATGCTTGCAAATTGTATAATATCCAAGGTAAACATTTCTAGTAATTGTGCAGTTAATTCTCATTCGTATTTTCAGAAAGTTTTGGATTATGTAGGCTATCCTCTCCCCAAATTTGTCACTAATAAAACACAAACATAATTTATAGAGAAGGCTTATATTGACCTTTTAAGATTTTGTTTGCACCTTGTAAATTAGGTTTTGATGTGGCAGTAAAAGCTTTATAAATAATCTATCCAAAACGAAATTTTGTCTTTCATATTTCGTCTGTAACATATGGTCTTTTATAATATATATTAGGGCATAAATGTTAATTTGCAGTTTAATATGTTGCTTATACAAATACATTTTATTTCAACGTATTCAGTCGATTTTTACTCATCTCAGTAGGCAATATAGATAGTTTGCTAAAAGCGAAACTCGCGCGAGCTGTAGTAAACAACAGCATGCGCCGTTCATTCATTCAAACACAGAAACGCGATTCAAATTTAAACAGTCTTTTGCGGTTTACAGACACCATTTCATATCGCGATTAGAACAAAGCACTTACTGATGATCTGCAGCTGGACCCGTTGTTCGGCTACTCCAGCACGTTTGAGGTAAAATTTCCAGAATTATCACGATATTATTATTCCTCACAGCGAGTGTGTTCTCCAGCTGTTGTGGGCGTTGACTGGTTTGCATGTGTTGCTTCAGATCATCTGCGTTTGAATAGCGCGCGCTCTCGATGGGCGTGTCACATTAGCGGAGTAATGAGGTGCCAGAAGGATAATGAGCACAGCTGATCTCTCGCTCTTTTTATATAGATTACATAAACAGAGAATATTTGTTTTAGTTTTGAATTAGATAATTTAAAACTACACACTTAAATGATTATAGAGATATATAGCTCATGTCTGAGTGAATAGTATTCGCTGAGATTTGTTTAAATTTAGAAACGTGCTTCAGAAAAAAAGTTCACGGAGACGGAGAGGCATAAAGCACTCCCTGTTTACTTTCTTTATTTTACAAAAGCACAATGTTTTATTTCGATTGTAAGTGGACACATAAAAAAGTAGACATTTAACAGCTTATTTTCTCATATTTCTTAAGGCTGTATGACCAAAACTGACTGAGTATTTTAGGTCTATTTTGCTGCTATGTAAAAAAAAACGAGCAAAACGCGCCCGCGCGTTTGCCGACCCCAGGGGGTTAAGGCCATCTTACATCCCAGGCCAGGCTATTTGCCCAAGGTGCCATCTAATGTGGCACGGCCTATGGTTCTGCAGGCATTTCATCCTCCACCTCACGTGACGGCGGATGAGGAGAGACTTCATCTGCTCTGCCCTGTCAGAGCACTGCAGTGTTATATCCAGAGGTCCTCCTCATGGTGGAAGTCAGACCAGTTGCTGGTGTGTTTTGGGTCGCCCAAGAAGGGGCTTCCCGCCTCTAAACAGACCATCAGCAACTGGATCGTTCAGGCTATTTCCCTGGCCTATCAGGTGCGCAATTTGCCTTCACCTATGGCCGTGAGGGCTCACTCCACCAGAGGCATGGCATCCTCTAGAGCCCTCCTTTCAGGGATTTCTATCCATGACATATGTGAGGCGGCTGGCTGGGCCACTCCGCACACATTCATGAGGTTTTACAGTCTGGACCTTCCCTCTACACCCGGTGCACGAGTGCTTTCGTCCTAAGTTGTGCCTGAAGACAGCTTCGTTGTGGTATAGTGGGTATCTCGTTCCCCTAGTGTCGTCACCGACGCAGTTCGAGTTCCCTCGAAAGGGAACGTCTCGGGTTACGTATGTAACCCTTGTTCCCTGAGAAAGGGAATGAGACACTGCGTCGGTTCGCCACACCTCACCCCGCCTGGAGCACTTGCTTCATAGCAAAAGCTGACATTTCTGTGTGCCGGCGTGCTTTTGTGCACATCCGCTTATGCCGTCACACACTACGTCATCACGCAACGCCAATAGGATTGGATTCGGTTTCATTCATAAATTCAGACGCTGAAGGGCGTTCCCCTAGTGTCGTCACCGACGCAGTGTCTCATTTCCTTTCTCAGGGAACAAGGGTTACATACGTAACCCGAGACGTTCTTAAAAAAGTAAAAACTTGACATGTTCTCTTAAATTATGGTCAAGTATCTTTTAAATCCTCAACATATTTAATCGCACTCATGTATATTAAAGAAGTTGTTAAACTAATCAGCCAGTAAAATAAAATGATGGTTAACTATAAAACTGTAAATTGTGTGAGTGTGTGTATTTCTGTGGAGGATTAGATAAAGACACAGATGTGTTTCAGACACAGTTGATCCTCCTTTACTAAAGTGTTTTCTCTCTGTTCTTTGTGTCATCAGTGTAAGATCAGGCTCACGTGTCCAGCTCTGTGTCTCTGAAGAGTGACTGGTCTAAAGGTGGAGGAGGACCAAACTTCAGTGAGAAAACACCATCATCTAATAAAAGGTATTTTGTGTGTTTACATTACATTATGGGGTTGTATTATTTGTCCACAGTGGTGTATGTGATTGAACTTGACTGAATAAAACAATAAATCACAATAAAATCAATTCCTGGGAACCTTATGAAACTCATTCCAGTAACACAATTACACTGGCAGCCACAAGGAGGCATAAATTAAAGGCAAAAATAGATCATGCAACTAAACATGTCCATCCATCCAACCATGGTCATAAATGAACAAATACACAGATATACTGCATTTGATTACTATTTGCAACATTAAACCTTTTCAAATGAGACTAAGTAGCTCCTGTAGTAAAGTGTTTTCTCTCTGTTCTTTGTGTGATCAGTGTAAGATCAGGCTCACATGTGTCCAGCTCTGTGTCTCTGAAGATTGACCGGTCTAAAGGTTATCCACCAGACTTCAGTGAGAAAACACCATCATCTAATAAAAAGTATTTTGTGTTACTAACTTTTTGTCACACGTTGACTGTGTTTAAAAGTTGTATCAGTGAATACCAATCATGAAACATGTTTAGATCAAATATTTGTCAGAGTATTCACAGCTAATGCTTATTTCTCTTTCTGTAAAATATCAGTTAGTATTTTATTATACTAATTTGACTACAGGCTTCAGGGCCGGCGATTGCTATAGGCGAACTAGGCGGTTGCCTATGGCGACAAATGTGTTGGGGGCGCGCCGATGCGGGCGGATGACGTGACGAAAAATTATATTTTAATTAAATTCGGGCGGGCGGTTGAACCAATCAAATTAAAAATATATGTATACATTGTTAAATATTGTTATCTGACTATAACTACATCCAAAAAAAGAAAATAGGGGAATGATATTACATGCGCTTCATTAAGGCACACGCGCGCGGTCTCTTGCCTTCTCTCCCACTCTGCTGTGCACGCGCTACGTGGTTTGGAGCACAGTCTCTGTCTCGCGGGCGCGCTCGCTCTAGATTCCGGGAGATTTTAACTAATTTGCGGGCATCAGTGAGCCGCTATCAATATGCGGGATACTCCCAGAACTTCCGGGAGACTTGGGATGTCTGCATTTCAAATACTGAAATAATATCAGCATTATAATTATTGATTTTTCATTAGGCTATTTTTTTGGTGCTCCCTCAGCTCTTGGTGCCCTACGCACAGCGCTTGATGCGCGTGGTGGGAGTGGCGGCGCTGTCCTATAGTCGTCACCCTGACATGACAGTGCTTAGAGTTTGCCTATAATGTAAATTACTTGTTATTTTATTCAAGCTTTCTATCTATTTGCTAAAAAAATTAAGTGTAATAGGCATTATTAGTAGGCTAAATAGCAGCATGTTGAAATTATGTGCCAAAATGCGTTTTTTATTAGGCTACAATGAAAATATTGTACAGTAGCCTATCAGATAAGGTCAGGTTTTTCGAAGTGCGTTTAATTTAGGCTATTTATTTATTTTTGTCCCTGTGCGCCGATCGGAGACTGAGTTCACTGCTGATATTCTGAGGTAAGAGCTTTCTAGTCTCTCGGCTGTCATCCGCAGCGCCTTCTGTCGTCCAATCAGCGGATGGCGGGCGGGTGCGGTTTTGAAAATTGGTCAAAAATATTGGTGCGGATGGATGGCGGACGGATGATGAGTTTTGTGATGCGGTTGCGGATAAAATAATAGCGCATCTCTAGGGCGCGGGCTCCCTCTAGAGTTGCCATTACGTTACGGGGGTGCAAAACTCAATCTCGCCTAGGTCAACCAAAGGGCTAGAGCCGGCCCTGACAGGTTTTCAATGTGAGACATTAGACTCAGATGTTCAGACTCACAGGAACCATGAGAATTTCAAAGACAATCTTCTAGGGATCTTCCAGGTAGGAAAACACATTTTTGTAAATGTTTAATATTTCTAACAAACAAATGTAATTACATTTTTCTTGATCACTTACTTTTCCTTTTAAACACATTTTAGCACAACTTGGTCAGCATGTTAGTCTTTTAACTGTATTTTTTTATGTACCGTATTTTCCGGACTATAAGTCGCACTTTTTTTCATAGTTTGGCTGGTCCTGCGACTTATAGTCTGGTGCGACCCTTACGAAAATTAACCATGGTTTTACTACAGTAAAACTGTAGTTAACTATGACTGTAGTATTTTGTGGTATTTTGGTGCGAACCATGGTTTTTGAAAACCATGGTTTTGATACCATGGTTTTACTACAGTAAAATTATAGTAACCAAACCATGACTGTAGTAATTGCCTTTATTTACCATGACTTTATTATTGTAGTAATACTATAGTAAAACTGCAGTTTTACTAAATTATCTTGAAATTACATTTAAGCCATTCTGTCACAACAAACATCTACAAAATAACAACAGAAAGAAGTTCTCATTCAATGATACAGACTTTATTACAAAAATTACATAATCTGAAAGAAAATATAAACTTGCATTTGTTCTCACATGTGACAAAACAATAAACTACAAAGTTATAAAAAATGATTGGTGATAAAGTGGTGCTGTGCAATGGTTAAAAATTCAGTTTCTAATTTACAAATAAATAAATAGCAATTTGTTCCACTGCAATAATGATTTAGATACAAAAATAACATCTTGTACAAATAAACATGACTTAGAGCACCTTTAAATACACAGCATCTACCTCCTCTAAAATGTCTATAACCTGTGAACACGTGTCCAACACAAGCATGTTTGCAATTTATACTGTATATACATTACCACAATTACAACAATATTACTTCACAAGAACAATAAATACTATAAATTCAGAAGAAATGAGCAGTTCTTTCAAGAATGTTTTAAATGATATCCACTCACAAGAGATGAAGACATTGAGTCTCCTTATGATGAATACTCCACACTTTAAATTCTAGGTGAAAGTTCTTGTTGAAAACCATGTGATGCAGCATCCACGGCGGTAGTTGTCAGTATGAAGTCTGTCATATGGCCAGTAGGTTACAGTCCAGCTTTGGTTTGGTTCTGTCTCGACCTTCAGCCCAAATGGACGCAGGAGCTAAAATGAGAAGAACACACACCACATTAACACACAAGCTGGAATACTCAACTGTTATTGGTCAGTTGCACTATCGAGTAGCCATGTAATAATGTCCAAGTGCAATAATGTCCATTCAGCCAGTGTTTTCATAAATAACCCATACATTATTAGCAAAAAGTACTAGTCTCATATATACATAATTTCACGAAAGAGAAAATGGGTTGGAATAAAGGACAAAAGAGATGGAGAATGTATTTGTTGGTTACAGATGTCTCTACTCAAACCAAGGCATAGAGCTCTAGACACTCAATACAATCGTAAATACATAATAATAAAGAATTGAGAAATACCCAGACAGATAATCAAGAAAGGGTTTTTCTCACCCAAAGCTATTGTATTGTTTCAACCTGGAAAACAGTGCATGAGTCATGTGGACCTATTTTAGGGTTATTTTTTATTCCGTTTACAGTTGAAAAAAATATTGGCTCTGTTAAATTTCACTACATGGAAAGAACAGATCAGAACATTCTTCCAAAGTTCACGTTTTGTGTTCCGCTAGGGCTGGACAATAATTCAATATCAATATATATCGCAATATATTTTTTCTCAATAACGGTTATATGATTTTTAAACACATTTCCGATTTTTCTATATAGATTACAGGCATGGGCTACATTTACATTTTTTATGCGTGATAAATATAAGCAGCACGGCACAGCGGTTCATATGTTCATTGTCTCCAAATTGACCGTTTGCAAAGACCCAACAAGCCACGCCTGTTTTGAAGCAGGAGACTGAGACGGATCCATGTGCAACGTTTTATTAATGGTAAGGTGAAGGTAAAGGGTTAAGGGAATATGAGGGCAGGGTAGCTGGTTCAGTCCGTTCTCGGTGGTCAGGCAGGCTTAGATCAGGGCTGGCAGCGCGAATCGAAGTCGGGTCACAGGCAGAGGTTCACTTGGCAGGCTGCACAGAATCAGAGTCGTTAGGGCAAGCAGGGGTTTCAGAAATCAGAGATGGGTTATATAAATTATCCAGAGAATGCTCTGTCATGCAACACAGTAGTGGAACAATACTTCGCAAGGAACACTGAGCCAACGAGCCAGATATACGCTAGAGCTCAGCGTTCATTGCGAACAGGTGCATCGATCATCAGCGCACAAATGATGCATACTAAGCCAAGTATGCATACTCAGTATTCAGGGGACGGTGCTCGAGACTGAATAACGGGCATGTCACTGGGCGCCGTAACAACGCCGGCCGCTCTCTCACACTACACCATGTTCTCACGCAGTGAAAAACACATAGCGGAGCAGAGAAACTGACAACACACCGACAGACCAGCTTACTTTTGATATTAAACGAAGTCTCAACTTTCAAATTTGCCAATTTTGGCAAGAAATTTAAACAATAAATAGCGTTTTGTGGCTCTTTAATGTGTGTGACAGATCGCTGTGTCGCCTCAGTTAAAGCCGCTCGTGAACCGATCAGCTCTTCCTTCAAGTTAATTTATTGCATCAAATAAACATTAAATTAATGAACATCAGAAGGAATGTTGTTTTAACCGCGTAAAGACGTCAGTACACTCCGCTTCTCAAGTTCAAATCCTCCAATGTTAATCTACTAAGTTAACTCTCCTGACTGCTTTGTCGGACAAAAATGGTGGATTCGGGAATGGAGTTATTATGTGCAAACAGCTGTAAACTATATCTGTGCAGTGTGTGCATGTAAAAAAAAATCCATTCTGATTTGAAGCTTGTGACATAAACGCGCACAACAATCCGATCACGTGTTTAGCGTTCATGTAAACACTACATTCAGATTCATTAATCAAAATTAATACAGTGTGTCATCAACACTCAATGTCCCTCAGCAACATGTTTGTTGTAGCTCACTTTTTTTTTTCTGCAGCAACTCTGAGCACTTTTCATATTCTTTATCCTGGCTGAAGCACTTCAATCTATAAGAATATTTATTTTCTATATTCTCTATATAAGAATATTTATTTTCAATCTATAAGAATAATATAATCAATGTTAGCCTATAGCTTATTAACTTATGAGTAATTAACTTATGTTTATTTGACAGTGATTTTACATTTCTTGTATGAAGGCTAAATACAAATAAAATATTAACAATAATTTATTTGGACCATTTTTTTATCATAAAGTTTTATAGGTTTCAGAGACTTGGCAAATACATTTTTCAGAAGTTTGTAGGTAGGCCTACAGACATTAATTGTGTACTTACCACTAATACACTCGAATTGCCAATAGAACTCACTTTCTTCCAGTCCAATAATTATTTCTTTCCTGTTGGTATAGATTGGACAGGTCTTTTTTGGCAGGCTGGACACACACACAGACACACACACACACACACACACACAAACGATTTTAAAAGAAAACAAATTGAGATATACAGTGCATACCATTTAATCATTATGTTTATTAATGGTATTCACTACGACTTCACTATTTACCTGGCAAACAGCTGATGGTTTCACACTCTCTCTTGTCTGTATTAAAGAAGATTATAATTAGAAATTACATTTTTGTAATTTATCCACAATTCTGTGTGAATGTCAAAATATATTAACAATACAGAAGAAGATTTTAGATTCAAATTCAATTTATATTGGTTATAGATCTGCCAGGTTCTCACACCAGCCAATCACAGCGCACTCCCTCTCCCACTTCGGTTCACCTTCGGAACACAAATGAAGAGGGCTTTGAATTCTGAGGGCTTTCTGTCCCTCCATTGGGAGCAATGAAACTAACCCATTCATGGCCCAAAACGATAGGAAAGACATCATTGAAGTAATCCATGTGACTGCAGTGGTTTAACCAATTTTATGAAGCGATGCAGGTGCTTTTTAAAAAAAATTTTTTTTTTTTTTACCATTTTATTTAGGAAAATACTGACCTGCAATCCAGTAGGAGGAGCACTGTGGATTGTGTTGACTCAAGAACGGAAGTTGTTCCGTGAATGTGCTTTAGATAATATTAATTTGTACATAGAGGTAAATGATATTGTTGTTTTTTGCGCAAAACAAAGCACTTGCATCGCTTTATAAAATTGAGGTTAAACTACTGGAGTCACATGGATTACTTTAATGGTGTCGTTACTACCTTTCTGTGGCTTGAATTTATTAGTTGCGAAGGCTCCCAATGGAGGAACAGAAAGCTCTTGGATTTCATCAAAAATATCTTCATTTGTGTTCCGAAGATAAACGAAGGTCTTACGGGTTTGGGCATGAGGGTGAATAATTAATGACAGAGTTTAAATTTTTAGCTGAACTATACCTTTAAGGAATCCTTAACACCTTAAATCAACCACAGCATGCACGCGTCCATTTTCTGGAAGAACTGAAATGCAGAAGAAAAAACAGTTTCACACAAAAAAAAGCATTTTTAAATGATTCACTTAAAGCTTCATATAAAGTACACAGAAAAGTAAAATGTTAGCTGCAGCCCTGTTTTACAGTGCAAATCCTCCATACTTTGCACTTCTATGAGACGCTTGTTCCCATGTTAGAGAAATTGTGTTTACACAAATATATTTCACTTTAGCATAATTTAAGCATGGCCATTGTGAACAGGATTTATCATGCACTCTTCAATGTGCAAAGTAGAGCTAGGGCTACTGTATGGTGAAAGGCAAGATGTTCACTAAAAAATAAGATAAACAAGTCATATGGACAATATTTTTGATACTTTCAGAATTTAAATTAGGTTAATAAAGGGTTAGTACACCCACAAATGGAAATTCTGTTATTAATTACTCACCCTCATGTAGTTTCAAACCTGTAAGACTTTAGTTCATCTTTTGAACACAAATGAAGATCTTTTAATGATATGGGAGAGTTTTCTGTCCCTCCATTGACAGCTATGCAACTACCACTCTGACGCTTCAAAAAGTTCATAGAGATTGTAAAACTAATCCATTTGAATTAAGAGACTATACAGCTTTATATAATTGAATTAATATAAGATTGAATTTAGGATTTTATTCACATGTAAACATTGCCCAAATAGAAGCTCAACCGCACTTGCTTTGACAAGCGAGAACAAACCTCATTGGTTCTTGCTGAACTCAAACGAGCTGTGAAACACACGAGAGTGAACCTCATCAGTTTACACACGCCAAGCAAACACGCTTGAGCTTCCGTTTACCACAACAACTGATGTGCGAATTGATGAATATGTATATGTGAATAAAAGCCTAAATTAAATCTGTTCATCATATAAAACGATCGTATCTCTACAGAAAAATGTTGACTATACTGCTTGATTTAAATTATTTTACAATCTCTTTAGAATGGTAGCATACAGGTAGCAAAAGACTATTTGAAATGTAATATGTAAAATGGCAATGTATTATTTAAATTAAAATTTTCCATACTATGCAATGTTTAGGGCAAAGTGACAATTCAAATTCAATAATAATTAAATTAGCCATTTCCTACACTTGTTTTAACATAATTTTTTTTAAATGTATATTTAAATTATAAGTTGTAAAATTAAAACGAAAATGTATTACAAAAATGATTAGAGATGTTTAAAGGCATAGTTCACCCAAAAATGAAAACTCTGTCATTAATTACTCACCCTCATGTCGTTCCAAACCTGTAAGACTTTCGTTCATCTTCAGAACACAAATGAAGATCTTTTTAATTAAATCAGAGAGCTTTCTGACCCCCCATAGACAGCTAAGCAACTACCACTTTAACGCTTTTAAAAGTTCATAAAGAGATAGTAAGACCAATCCATTTGAAAAGAGCAGTTTATTTAAAATTTTCTGAAGAGACACGATCGCTTTATATGATGAACAGATTTTTAATTTAGTATTTTCTTCACATTTAAACAATGATCAGCGAACATAAACAGAAGCTCAACCGAACATGCTTGACAAGTGAGAACAAACCTCTTCCTCAAACGTGCTGCGCAACACAGGAGAGAGTGAACCTCATTTGCGCTCGCATGTCAAGCGAACATGCTTGAGCTTCCGTTTACCGTAACTGATGTGTGAATGTATTAATATTTATGTGAATAAAAGTCTAAATTCAACCTGTTCATCATAAAGGAAGCAATCATGTCTTCACAAAATTTAGACTAAACCATTCAATTCATATGGATTAGTTTTACAATCACTTTATGAACTTTTTAAAGTGATAAAGTAGTAGTTGCTTAGCTGTCTATGGGGGATCAGAAAGCTCTCATATTTCATTATTAAGATCTTCATTTGTGTTCCAAAGATGAACGAAAGTCTTTCAGGTTTGGAACGACATGAGGGTGAATATTAATGAAAGAATTTTCATTTTTGGGTGAATTATGCCTTTAACATGTTCAAGCTAAAATTGTAGCAAAATTATAATTTAAATGCTTTTTTTTCTTAATTGCATTTACACTCACAGTTAAGACACTTACGATTACATTTTTATTAAATACCCGCGATGAACGTAGCAAAATTCAATGTGGATTTGAAAATGCAATCATTGCATCAAGCGCCTTAACTTTGAGTGTAAAAGCAACTAGGGAAAATAACTTAATTATCATTTTGCTACAATATTTGCTTGAACATGTTAAACATCTAATTTATGCAACACATTTTTTATGTAATTTTTAAAAACGTATAAAAATGTTCAGATGTATGTTTCAATTATATGTTAAAGCTAGTGTAGTAATGCAAATTATTATATTATTGATTTAATATGATTTTTTCTCCATATGTTGCGCATATAGTATGGAAAATGTAAATGAAAATACAGAAATACATTGCCATTGTGCATGTTACATTTATATACTTTATAAATGTCAGAGTTTTATGTGAATATAATTAGGTGACAGAAATCTTTCAGATTTCATTTGAAGTGCAGTTTTACTGTGCTTTATCAAGATTTACATCACTCTGTCTTTATGGCAAACAAACTCTTAGGACTAAAAATTTAACCTCATCAGAAAAAAATAATATCATAAGATTAAGAACCTCAAATAACTGATTGTACTACTGATACTTGACTCACAGCTGAGGATGCAGTCAGACTTTCAGATGTGTGATCAGTGAGACAGTTTACCCCATCATCTTCATGATCTAAAAATCAAAAACACATTTGCTGAGTTTCAACAAAGTTTTCTGATCAAATGAATGACATGTAACGTTATATGACTTAGGGCAGACTCAGGTAACGTTAACGTTAATCGCATTCATTTAAACACAGAGAACAGTGCACTGTTCGGTGGCGTTCAATCACGTTCTTCAACAACTGCATATACAGTAGTATGGATGGACTAATGTAAAGTAACATGGCACCTCTGGTTAAGCATTCGTTTTCAATAATTACGTATTAAATGTGTACGTTACTTATGACACAGAAATTCAATAGCTTTAAAATATATTTGCAGACGGCTAATATCACTGGATTCGTCAGTTACCTAACGTTAATTTGCGCTATTTACACTCGCTAATGTCATGTTGAGTGGCTGTATAAAACGCTTTTTACTTTTTTTTTATTTGGTTAAACATAAAACCCACCTTTGAATCTTCTCTTTGTCTTGTAATTCGAGTCCAAGCTCCAAAGTTCTTCTGGATAAAGAGGGCGACGCCATGGCGGTGCTCGTGCTCGGCTTCCCGCTCTCCGGTCTATTTGAAAATGCAGTAACAGCTGCAGCGACCCGGGCAATCAGCTTCATGTTGCTTGCTATACCTAATAGCAAAGCTAACAGTTAACAGTTATGGTGGACAATGGAGAAAAAATGCCATATTATGTACGCGATGACTAATACTAGTCAATAACTGCATTAAAAATATTAAAAAGTGTATACAAGTCAAATGGCTAAAAAGCGTTTGATGCGAAGCTAATTTAATTCGCTAAATTAACGTTAAGTGGCTGAAACATTTATATTTTCGACTTGTGAACTAAATATAAACATAAATTATCAGAACTCACCTTTAAATTTGGTCTTCTTCAAGTTTGATATTTAAAATAAACCCTGCTTGGACCGCTACAGTCGTGTAGCCTGCTTCCCGCTGTCAGCTCGGAAAATTCTATAGCTGAAGTGATTTCGACCAATCAGCGTCTTGTTGCTATGCCAAATACTCAACACAGCAACCAATCATGAATGAAACAGTAATTGCCTATCACTGTACCCTTGATGTGAGAACAATATTATGTCCCTATGAATTATGTACCTTCACTTCAGTGTAACGTTACCGTTTTTTTTCTGAGAGTGAATTTTAACTAAATTAACCATGTTTTTTTTTAAAAGGTACAAAACTGTTCTTTAAGGAACATTATTTGTACCATTGTGTACCTTTTTTTCTGAGAGTGAATTTTAACAAAATTAACCATGGTTTTTACTATGGTAGAACCATGGTTAATTTTGTGGTTACTATGGCTTTACTACAAAAACCATGGTTCATTTTATCGTTACTATGGTTTTACCACAAAAACCATGTCTAAACCAAGGTTATTGTAGTAAAACCATGGTTCATTTTGTAGTTACTACAAAAACCATAGTTAAACCATGGTTACTACAAAACAAACCATGGTTACTACAAAAAAACCATGGTTACTACAAAACAAACCATGGTTACTACAAAAAAACCATGGTTAAACCACGGTTATTGTAGTAAAACCGTGGTTCATTTACTAGTTACTATGGTTTTACTACAAAAACCATAGTTAAATCATGGTTACTACAAAAAAACCATAGTAACTACAAAAAAACCATGGTTAATTTTCGTAAGGGTGAATCACAGACCGTTTGAAAGGCTCTGTCATGACAGTGGCGCTGAGCACCAACAGCTACTGCTTCACACCAATGTACGTTGGCTGTCGAAAGGGAAAGCACTACAGAGGCTTTTGGCATGCGCAACGAAGTAAGCGCTGTTCTGGCAGAACACTCACATCCCCTTGTTGTTATGTTGGAGAACACAGACTGGGTAGCCCGCCTTGCATATCTTGCTGATTTGTTTAGCAAACTGAACAACCTGAATTTAACTTTGCAGGGTAAAGACACACACATCCTAAACATGTATGACAAAGTGTGTGGATTCATGAAGAAGATCAAACTGTGGGAGAGTAAATGTGAAGATGGGGACACAAGTAGTTTCCAGCAGCTCAACAGCTACCTTTCTGCAGGTGATGTTGACAGAGCTACTATAGTGCAACTAGTAAGCACACATTTATCCAGACTCAACAGTGAGTTCAACTCCTACTTCCCTGATATTGAAAGCAAGTCTGCCAAACTTGACTGGGTCCGTAATCCTTTCATGACTGAAAGTACGGATAACAACATTCCTACCAGACTACAGGAAAATCTGCTGGATGTGTCCTCAGACCGTGGACTGAACATGAGGTACTCAGAAACAAACCTGTCACAGTTCTGGTGTGATGTGGAGAAGGAATATCCTGATTTGGGGAAACATGCACTGAATGAACTCCTGCCATTTGGATCTACATATTTATGTGAAGTGACATTTTCATCCATGGCCGTAATCAAGTCCAAGCACAGGAACAGACTCAACTTGGAGAAAAGCCTGATAGCTGCTGTTGCCACACTGCCCCCAAGACTGACCAAGCTTATGAGTGAGAGACAGGGTCAAGTTTCTCATTGATTGGTGAGACCTTTTGTGTCATACACAGGTCTAAACATATTTAGAGTAGGCTGCTACTATGTATATAAAATGTGATCTTTGTTTTTGTATAATTGGTCTGGACATGTGAAGATGTGAAAAAGTCATACAAATATGTAAAATAATCATAAATACAAGTATGAGTTATTATAGGAAGTAAAAATCATCATTATTTACAGTTAAAATAAGTATTATATATAATAATAAATAAATAAATATAAATGTTACACTGCAAACCTAAAATTTACACCAAATCTAAAAATCACACCGATCACATGCGCTTGTGGGGGTACTTCAGGCAGCGTAAAGTGTTTTGGGGGTACAGTACCCTAAAAAGGTTGGGAACCACTGGTTTAGTTCACTGTTTTGAGAAGCTTGTGGACATAGTGGCGGGTTATTTTTACAAGTACAGTTTTTTGATAGTCAAAGTAAGGGGGGCAAGGCTCTAGAGTGGGGGGGGCACCTGCCCCCATTGCCCCCCTGTAGATCCGCCCCTGCCTCTCCTGCGTACTGATCACTTACACACCTGCACATTATCAGCACTGAAATCAACCCCAGCATTTAAACCTCACCTTCACTCTCAGTCTTTGTCTGGTATCGTTTGGATCAAGACGCTTACGCTGAGATCTCTACAGAGGACTACAACTCTACTTACCAGTCTCCCTGAAGATTCCTCCGAGTCTTCCTCATTAATCCAAGTCTCCGGTGAATCCTCCTGTGTCTCCGCTATTCAAGTGAATCTCTATTCCGATCTCCATTCTGCAAGTGTAACTGTCATTCTGATTCTATTCATGATCTGGATATCAACTCTACTACAGTCCTTCACCTGCACTGCTGACCTTTCACCTGTTGATCAATAAATATAACATTCCCCTGCATCCTTGTGTCAGTCCCTTCTGTCCTGCAACAACACTATTGTCCAAAAACATTTTACTTCACTTACCCGTGCATCCCGTTCTTCGTTCGCCATGTTGGATTACTGACGTAAAGGCTTCATGTACGTTCAAATTAATCCATATATTGCACAAAAGGTGTTCAAAACCGTGCTCCTTGAATGCACTCTCAGTGGCTTCCATATATGATTAAGTCCCATAGAGAAAATTACCTTCAACACACACACACACACACACACACACACACACACACACACACACACACACACACACACACACACACACACACACACACACACACAGAGAGAGAGCTACTTTTCAGAGTCACTTCACAAGCTTTTCCCCGTTTCATCTGAGGAAAACTACTGTCAAATACACACTGAAACTGTCTGATTACATCTTACAAAGTTTTAATTCATTTCAAAAGACACCATATTTAATGATACATTGTATTAAATCATAAAACATAAAATCCAGACAAATATAAATAAAAAACAAACTTCAGAGAAAAATAATAAAATGTTGGGCCCTAAATGAAAAGGTTAGGTTACTCTGTGGAGTTTAATTGTGAACAAACAAATTATGGATTCAATGTATAAAAATACAAACCTCAGGATATCAGTCATTTACAATATCCAGCATCTTAGATAATCGTCCAGAAACAGGGAATATAGCAGATGCACTGTTGACATGTCTAGTTAAGAGGTTTTAAACAGGATTTAGAGATACATGTGGTATAATGTCCCGCTCCAGTGCAGTAGGTGTCGGTGTGCAACTGTTCAGCTGTTACAAACCCTCCTGTAAAACACACGAAGAAGAGGAAAACGAAAGTAACAACTTCTGAAACCTGAACCTGTTGCTCACTGGATTTGATTTAATATATGATCCAGAAAACATTTCTACAGATGTCAATTTAGCACAATGCCTACCAAATATAATAACACTCGCGACCATTTCTGTGTTTAATCCACAATCCATCGAGACCAGCGAGAGATTCTGAGAACGACGCACGCGGACTGACAACAAGCGGAACTGAGTTTAAAATACTTATAAATTCACTTCTTAGTGGACAAGACTGCAAGTAAGTTTAATACATTCTTCATTACAGTCGTTTATAATTATTAGGAACTGCATATTGTATATTAAGCGTGATTTAAATGTGAAGTTACAGAAGCTGTTCTTCTGCTACTCCGAACAGAAGAATAATCTGCCAGAAATGAAAATCTTTTGAAGTAGAAACACTAAAAGTTTATTGAGAAAGGTTTATTGAAAACAAATATGTTTTTGAAAGTTTAATCACATTTCCTCTTCCGTGTTCGGCTGTTGTTTTCGTGATGAAATCGAAAGTATTTTTGAAGCAGACATTTACAGTAGACAGACAGACAGATGAAGCCTAACGCCAATGAACAACAATCTGCTGTTATTAAACTGAATATTTCAGTTCATATAACAATTATGATTAACAGTTATACAGTATGTCTATTATAATTCTGGTTACTTTTACTCAATCAGTTATTTTAGGATCATAATGAAATCAACCACCATTGTGAACTTTTCAGTAATGATTAAATGACAAACGATTCAACAATTAATAAAGATTGGGTAGCCTAAAGTATGATTGTAAAATGATATTATACTGTAATAGAGAATATATCAAATTGGGTTCAGTTTTCCCAGCACAGTGTAAATTTCTGTTCCCCAATTAATTCATATTTAGAGTCAGTTAAACTCATTATCAGAAAAGATTAAGACCATTCGGTTATTTTACGTGGCAATATATTTGTTTGTAACTCACTTTATTTTATACATTGTTTTTGCTGTTGTTGATGACAACTCCGCATTAGGTAAGATGTTGTTCATCTGTGTAAAATGGTGTGATTTGCAGGTGATGCTGAAGGATTGAGTGTTGCAGAAAGCAGTGCTGGTCAGTTTCCAGGGTCAGTTTAGCTGCAGTATGTCAGAGGAAAGAGGAAAGGACTCTCTCTCTCAGATGAGTCTCTCAGAGAAACACAGGTAAGACTGCGTCTGTTTCACACTAGCAGTTTAAAGGGCACCTATTATGGAATTTTGAAATTTACCTTTCATGTAGTGTGTAACATAGATCTAAGTGAACAAAAACATCCTGCAAAGTTTGAAATATGAAAGTGCACCGTATATAAAGTTATTGTCTTTCAAAAGTGAGAGTCGACTCTGAGTCATTTTTATGAATCGTTAGAAGACCGAAGCTTTTTCTCTGACTAGATGACGTCAACTTGTCAAGTTATTTGAATACGATACGCCCACTTATTGCGCTCCAAGGCCAGCAGGGAAAATATCATGGCGACGAGACGCTGTGTTCTGAAGTGCGGCTCAAAAGCCAACTTTTTTCATCTGCCCAAGGAGGAGCATTTGAAGACTAAGTGGCTACAATTCATATAACTATACCACAGAAGTATAGTCCGAGCCTTGTGCTTTGTTCGCGCCATTTTGAAGACGATTGCTTTACTAACTTAAATGCAATCAAACTTGGATTCGCGAGGCGGCTGATATTGAAGGAAGGTTCATTTCCAAGTGTATTTGCATCAGCTTCCTCCTCCGTATCACAACCTGTAAGTGTTATTAATAATTGTTGCTTTTATGTTTTATGTAGCATGCTTAATAATTATTTTGTTTGTTGTGTAAGCACCGTTTAGCTTCTAGGTCTTCAATGACAATTGTATTGAGATGTGTGAAGTGTTTGTCGTTGTTTTCGGAGTTGTCTTAAAGAATAGAATAATACCTCGTAGTAACGTAACTGCATTTTATTTTTATTTTTTTGTAAAAACGTTATGTTTATGCATCGGGCTAACGCAAACAAAGACTGATTGTGCTTTTTACAATATGAACTCTGGGCTATGCTCGCTAACATTAAATTCTTTATCTTATTTTTAGTTTTTTTACTACTGTGACAATCAGCGGCTGGAGTGCCCGCATGAGCCACTGGAGGGCACTCTCTTCCTGTGTTATTTTCCACCATGGACTCATTATTGTTTAATTATGTTCAGTTGTGTTTGATTACCTGTGATTGAGTTCCTTATTTAAACCTGAGTTTTCCCTGTGTCCTTTGCGAAGTCTTGTTACACTATAAGCGTACATCTCTGAGCATTATTCCTTGTTTTAGTATTCCGTGTTTCCCTGGACTCTTGACCCTTGCCTGTTATCTGGACCGTTTATGAACCTGTGCTGCCTGCCTCGACCTAAGCCTGTTTTGACCACGAGTTACCGGATTGTCCTTCGTTGAACTGTCTGCTTGAGTTTGTCTGTTTGTGTGTAAGTTTAAATAAAGTGCTGCACATGGATCCGACCGCCTCATTCCGTACGTTACAGAAGACTTCGCCAAACGAGGATCCAGCAGTCTTTCAGCATCTATCCACCGTGATCAAGACCCAAGCTTCCATGCTAGCCTCTCATCGGTTACAGCTGACGAGACTAACATCTCTCCTCGAGGAACTAGCAAGCTCAACGCAATCCCTGTCTCCGCAGAGCTCAAGCACAGCCGCTAATCAAGCCCAAGCTCCCGCTGCATCTGTTCCATCGCAACCCAGTGTGAGTACTGCATCTAGCTATCCTTGTATGTCCCTTCCTGAAAAGTTTAATGGCTCACCTGGGGCGTGTGAAGGATTTCTTCAGCAGTGCAGCTTGTATATTAATCATCAGCCTCAGGTTTACACCTCGGATTACGACCGTGTTTCCTTCATCTGCTCACTGCTCACTGGAAAGGCTCTGGAGTGGGCAGGCGCGCGCTGGGAACCAGGTCGAATTTCGTTCCCCTCTTATGCCGTTTTTGTCGCCCGATTCAGAGAGGCTTTTGAACTCCCCGCAGGAGAGGAGGATCCCGAGGAACTGCTCTTGTCCCTGCGCCGGGGAGGTTCGTATGCGGCGGATTTCCCTCTCTCATTCCGCACGCCACTAAAGACTCATCTCGCTAAACTGTTTGATCCTCCCTTGATAACCGTCAGAGGGGCTTTCAAGTATTCCGTTTCTGCCAAACCCACTCATCGTGTGGGATCCCTCGAGCCCGGATTCCACACTGGTCCTGTTGAGTTTGCTAATCCAGAGACAGCGTAGGTTTCGCCAGCCAAACCGGAGTTTGAGCGCGTGCCAGCCGACTCGAATGAGTCAAATGAGTCAAGTGCATCCAGTGAGTCAAGTGCATCCAGTGAGTCAAGTGCATCCAGTGAGTCAAGTGCATCCAGCGAGTCAAGTGCATCCAGTGAGTCAAGTGCATCCAGTGAGTCAAGTGCATCCAGTGAGTCAAGTGCATCCAGTGAGTCAAGTGCATCCAGTGAGTCAAGTGCATCCAGTGAGTCAAGTGCATCCAGTGAGTCAAGTGCATCCAGTGAGTCAAGTGCATCCAGTGAGTCAAGTGCATCCAGTGAGTCAAGTGCATCCAGTGAGTCAAGTGCATCCAGTGAGTCAAGTGCATCCAGTGAGTCAAGTGCATCCAGTGAGTCAAGTGCATCCAGTGAGTCAAGTGCATCCAGTGAGTCAGGTGCATCCTGTAATGAATCAAGCCCAGTGAAGCGCCGTCGCAGAAGGAGAAGGAGGACTCGTTGGGCTCGCCAGGCTCCGGAGGGCGTTCCCAGACTCCTCGCCCTGCCGGCCCCGCCTCTGCGCCTCGCCCTGCCGGCCCCGCCTCTGCGCCTCGCCCTGCCGGCCCCGCCTCTGCGCCTCGCCCTGCCGGCCCCGCCTCTGCGCCTCGCCCTGCCGGCCCCGCCTCTGCGCCTCGCCCTGCCGGCCCCGCCTCTGCGCCTCGCATTACCTGTGCCTCAGTCTATTGATTCAATAGACGGGGGGTGGCAACTGAGAAAGCTCTGTCTCCCTTAGTTTTTAAACGGGAGCGGGGGATAGATAATAGAGCCTGGTCTGCAGATCTTAATCTGGAAGATGACAGAAGAGTAAGTATGGCGGCAAATCAATGACAATAATAAACGAGCGCACAGCTGATGCTGGCCCGCGCGGTAAATGACTTTCGCGAGCGAATAACAGATCTACACGCGAGGAAACGGGAACTCGCGAGCTCATTCAAGCCCTGCGCACGCGCAGACATCTCCTCTGCACGCAATTCAAGCCCTCGCGCGCGCGCAGACATCTCCTCTGCACGCAATACAAGCCATCGCGCGCGCGCATGATCATTTCCCACGCTCTCGCGCTCGATCTGCTCTCGCCTGCTGCTTTTGCTCGCTCGAACACTTTTATTTTTGGCAATCGAGGGGCGGGGCTTACTGTTTAAATAACCTCAAATGTCATTGGTTCTTTCCCGGAAGTCACTTGTGATTGGACGCCTGTGATTGTCAATCAAGAGCGGCAAAGGCACGACCCAAAAGCTGGTTGTCAACCACCGTTAAAAACAAAGAAGACAATCACTTGACTTAAGACATGGCTTCATTAACGGAGCAGATATGCGAGTTATCACTTAATTTGTTTTTATTTTATTTATTTATTGTTGTTTAATAATGTGTAATGTGATTTAATGCATTGTTAATATAGAATAGATTCTTACCAGAAACTAAACTAGTCTTAGGGGTAGTGATTGCATTCTTGTGTTGTTAAGAGATATTTACAGACTGTAATGACACATTTCCATGGTTATTCGCATTGCAAATCTACCAAAATGTTTACAATTTTCTACATTTTAACACTATTAATTGTGTTATTTGTATTCAAATATTTTTTTAAAAATTGGAGCAAAATGGGAATCGCGGCACCAATCAGAAACGTTTTACACGATGACGACAGAGCAGAGACGGTGACGCAGATTTTGTACATTACAGACATGGATGCCGCCGTGGAACATCACAACATCACTCGTTCGAATCAGCTATCGCGTCTGTTTCAAGCGATTTAAAATGGTCATTTTCGTTAACACAAACAGAGAATTGCTGAGAGTCTCGAGATGTTTCTCCGTCGCTCTGCATACGTCATGTCATTCATCGCTCTGATTGGTTTTAGATCTATCCGACGTCCGTTGGTGACGCCCCTGTGGAAATGAATTGTCTATGGAGCTTTGCCAGACCCTTACTCAGTTACAACTGAGAGGGTCTGGGTTTTCCCAGGCTAGCCTTTGCCGCTCTTGATTGACAATCACAGGCGTCCAATCACAAGTGACTTCCGGGAAAGAACCAATGACATTGGAGGTTATTAAAACAGTAAGCCCCGCCCCTCGATTGCCAAAAATAAAAGTGTTCGAGCGAGCAAAAGCAGCAGGCGAGAGCAGATCGAGCGCGAGAGCGTGGGAAATGATCATGCGCGCACGCGATGGCTTGTATTGCGTGCAGAGGAGATGTCTGCGCGTGCGCAGGGCTTGAATGAGCTCGCGAGTTCCCGTTTCCTCGCGTGTAGATCTGTTATTCGCTCGCGAAAGTCTTTTACCGCGCGCGCCAGCATCAGCTGTGCGCTCGTTTATTATTGTCATTGATTTGCCGCCATAAGTAAGAAGATATGTTAGATAAAATGGAGCTTGATCATTAAGAGCTTTAAAAACAAACAACACGATTTTAAACTGAATTTTAAAATGAATCGGGAGCCGATGAAGGGACGCTAAAATTGGGGTGACATGATCATATTTCTTTGTTCCCGGTCAGCAGCCTTGCAGCTGCATTTTGTACCAACTGGAGGCGACCAAGTGATGACTGAGTTTGCTTTAGGACTGAGTGCCGCTCTAGTTTCCTTCAAATTTATATTTATTTGTGTATTTAAATGTTCAAAGAAAAAGAAAAATACATTTATCGTATCAATCTTTTTTGTAGTGCAACAGACATTGAGTTGAGAACTGAACTGACTCTTCTGCAGGTTTGTGAGTCCTGCTGCAGAGGAAGCCTGTCAGTATGTGGATAGAGTTGTGGGTATAAACCCGTTACTCCAGAGAAAGCTGAATCTGAGTAAACATGAACTAGGAGACACACGAGTGAATCAGATCGCTGCTCTACTGCAGGATAAACACTGTCGACTCAACACACTGATGTGAGTATTGCTCATTTATTTATAATATTACTTTACTTTTAGTTGTAATGTTAGCTGATGATAATATTTCCTCACTTGTTTGAGTCGAGTCAGAGCAGTTTTTTCCTCAGCGTCACAAAGAGCCACAACAATTTAAAGTAATAAAATTAAACAGCAAATTAAAAACACAATTAAAACGTGATATCAAGCTTTAAATATTTGGTTAAGACAGACAGTTGGATCATGGGTCAATAATTATTTCAGTAACTGTAAAGGCAGAACAATGTTTTTGTAACATCAGAATCAGAACTGTTCATAACTGCTTTCAATTCAATGTTTGTATTTCACAAAATGTCAAATGTCAAATTTTGGTGCAGTATATAATGTAACTTGTAAAAATTGAAGAAGTGCATTTTAAAAGTCTGTGATCAGTGTCTGCCTGTAATAAGATCCACTGAAGGCAAGTTGACTGAACGCTAGTGATGAGCGTTTCGAAACACGCTTCATGAAGCTACGAAACCTTTACAAATCTTTGGTTTCAAATCAGTGGGTCGGAGTGTGTATCAAACTGGCAAAGTCACATGATTTCAGTAAACGAGGCTTTGTTACGTTATAACTGTTTCAACACATTTAAAAATGTCAATGGTTCACCGCTGAGGGGCGATGATCTCTGTGAACCCATGAATCATGCAGATTTTCTGAGATTAAACAAGTGTTTGTGAAATATTGTAAATATTAAAGTTATAGCTTATTTAGAGAAATCAGCAGAATGGCTTAGTGCAGGCGCTAACTGCTCCAAATATGTATCTCGTAATTTATCCCACTAATAATGTCCATAATGTTACCAAACTTCTATATTAGTGCAAATAGGTTCCGTACTCATAAACTTCCCAATGCCTCGTTTTATAAGTACATCATAAGTTTATTAAAATAACACTTGCCTGATGGGTTATGCTACTGCTAGACCGGACGTTGACGTCACTTCGGTGAGTTGAGAAAAGTCAGTAAAAGTCCCTTGCAAAACTCACCAGTGCCATCACACTACATCCTTATGCTTTGCTTTCTGCCAGGACTTTTACTGACTTCAGAACAGTGAATCATTTTGCCACAAAATTGGTTTAATTGATTTGAAGCTTTGAAAAGCTTTGTTTGTATTCAAATAAATGTGAACAAAACAAAAAAAAACAAAGACTTGATTGAGAAACATGAAGGTCACCAACAGCAGTCACAGAGAACAAAGCCAGACAGAAGACAATGGCAACATGAAGGCAGGGCCGTACGCAGGACTTTATAAAGACTGAGGTCCCAAAATTGATGTTGCTGTGGGGGTTCGGGGGACATTTGTGATTTTCCTGATCTACACATGTGCAATTTAAGGTGTTTGAAGGACAAAAAAAGGATATCATTAGCTTTAAAAGCGTGTCAGTGGGCAGTAGCATAAATTATTAGTCAAGCAGAAAACAGATTCTTAAACATGAGAATCAGATTAATAATCATAATAATAATTCGTTACATTTATATAGCGCTTTTTTTTAGGTTAAATGTTGCAATGAATGACCCACACTACAAAATGTAATGCATAGATGTTATGCTTATTGTGGACAAAACACAATAAAAAAAAGTTCTGCTGTAATAGCGAACAACATAATATCTGTGTTAAATATGAATCCATTGTAATAATGATAATCTCACCCTGGGCACAGTATGCAATACCTGCTCTTCCTCTCTCATCTTCATCACATTCTCTCTTTCTTCTTCTCTCAGTCTCCTTATCTTCACCTGTATATCTTCCCTTCCCAAAGCTGAGCTGTGATTGATACAGTCTTTGCAAACTGATTATTTCTGTCTGTTGTTCATAACTTCTATCGTAAAACAGCTGTTTAGTTTCGCTGCTTGCATCATATCTCACACTTTATGGCCGTTAACTGAAGCGGGTCGTGAAGCGGCGCTGGAATTCGCGCTCGACTCGCAGCTTCTGTGAACATAAAGCCCGTCTACTCTGACTTGATTGGTCATCTAAAACATGGTGACATTGACGAGTGTTGTTAGTCCGCTGAAGCAGCTCAGATGAGATCGTTTATCGTGGTGATGTGCAATATCATTACAGCACCAAAGCAGAGTTAATATTAGCCAATTATTTCACAACCTTCATTATATATAGACCATATATAGACCCTTTCCAGCGCTGCGCTCGTTGTCTTTTGACTTCCGGTCTGCATTTCACAGCGATCTTGCGTATTTATGAATGAACGGCTCGTTTTAAAATCTTCCCGGTCTACTGACATTTGTTAAGATCTGCTTAAAACATTACCATGCTCATGATAACTTTCATTAACTCTACAATAAGTGAATCCACTTTACCAGCTAATTACTCCTGGACAGCGATGCCATAGAAACATGGACATCAGTTTGGTTTGAAATGTGCTGGGGACAGAGACGCTTTCATTTTTCTCTTTCACGCACGTCATGTTTTGAAAGACGATGCCCTGTAGCTTACTAATGTAAATAAATAAAAATGTATAGAAAAATGTGATGATGATGTCCGACTCGTTTTATGAAGAAGAAAGCATTAGACATATGACCTACTATTCTGCTTCATAAATGTCAGTGCCGATAATCTCCGCATGAATAAATGCATAGATCCGCCTATTTAATGTGTACCTTAATGGTCCAGTGGCCGAACTTTCACCAAGCCTGTCAGAAGTTCTGGCTTCTAATCCGCATTTGTGTAGTTTTTCTTTTTCTTTTTTCTCATCAAAACCAAATATGTTCATCAGTGGTTGTATAACAATATATATTATTTATATATTTAAATGAGCAGTGTGTAGTCTTTCTCTGGTTTACCTGCATCTGGATATCCCTGTTAATTTGTCAGCAAAAGTCTGCTGGATGAAGCTAAACACGTTAGTTGATCATCATAAATCTGATTCATTTTATTTTCTCTTTCTGTCTTCAGTCTGAGTCGATGCAGTATTACAGAGGAACAGAGTCTCATCCTGACTTCAGCTCTGAGATCAAACCCGTCACACCTGAGAGATCTGGACCTGAGCGGGAATAAACTAGGAGACTCTGGAGTGAAAAACCTCAGTGATCTACTGATGAACCCACAACTCAAGCTGGAGAAACTACAGTTAGTGTCATTATACTGTACAGCAATTACAGTGTGACTGAAGTTTATTTATCTGAAGACAGCAGGGCTTATGTTTCATTGTTTACAGCAGTGCACTTTCTGGGGTTTCCCTATTGCTCACATTTTATGTGTTTTTTTTATCTAGATAGTAATTGTTTAACTTCCAGCATTTGATACAATGTACTGATTGTGTACATGCAGAAATCTGCCTTTTCAACAGAGAATAAAGAAGAGAGACGTCAAATAAATGTGTGACTGGGTTTCAGAACAGACTATTGGACACTAAATGCTGCTGTAGCGCTTCAATAAGAGGATCATCATAGATGTGAACTATTGTTATTTCTCTGTCTTCAGTCTGTATAGATGCAGTATTACAGAGAAACAGAGTCTCATCCTGACTTCAGCTCTGAGATCAAACCCGTCACACCTGAGAGATCTGGACCTGACCGGGAATACACTAGGAGACTCTGGAGTGAAGCACTTATGTGCCGTACTGAAGGATTCACACTGTAAACTGGAGAGATTGAGGTCAGTCACGTTCACATACAAGAATCAAAATGCTTAAAATCACTTCAACAGTTTAAGGCGAGACACTACAGATGAATAGGGTAAAATGTGTAACTAGCAGATATCACCATGAAACTTTCCCAGTTGATTGCCTACATTAAGATGAGAAAAAAATGTATTACAAGTTTTCTGTAATTTAATGTTTGAATATGCAAATTAGGCATTGTCTAATTAAATATGTGCTAATTTGCATATATTTTATAAAATTAAATCCGAGTATTGGATAAAGCCAGGTTCAAAATAATTTTTTCATTGTGTTCACATATTAGATGGGGAAAAATTACAGAGGGATTTATGGATATCTACTTTTGTTATCCTGTAAATCAGAATTATACTGTGAATAGCCTTAAAAAATAGATTTTCGCCATTTCTTTTGGAATAAAATGTTATATAAATCAGGCAAGGAATAATATATTTACAAATCCCTCAGTAAATGTCTTCATAATATAACTAGACACAAGACTGGAAGGTTTGGTGTATATCGGTGCGACTGAAGTGGAGATTTCAGACTTGGAGAATGAGAGAAAAGTCATTTTGAGAAAACGGGCTTTAAAGGTGCCATGTGTAAAAATTGAGGTAAAAATATCCCAAAAATGAGCTACACGCATCAAAAGAATGAGAAGAAATAAGGCCGATGATGTCATTAAAAAAATGTCAAGTTATAGTGCTGCAGAGATATCAACCTTAATTAGCATTAGCATTACTAGCCACGGCCAGGCAGGTGTCGTAATACCAGTTTCGGCCATGGGAGGCGGTATGCGGGCAACATAACCACAGGCCAACCTGCAATACACGAATAACTCGCATGGCTTGTGGGCGTACTTGAACCTGATGTCAATCGTGTGGAAAGTACAGCCCACTACTTCATTTCAATTCAGGGAAGAGAGCGGAAGGATGGCTGAAGCCCTTGGCAAGAGACCCCCACCACCACCACCCGCTGCAGGGAAAACACCGCGCTCTGAAGCACAAATCAGATAAGAAGAGGACCGCTCGTCACGGTCCGGGCTCGAAAGCGCGGGGGACGGCGAGCGAACTGCAGCGCATAGCCCTGTTTTACAACGTTCAGCACCCATTCTGACACGCCCGGGATCGCTTCCCATGCTTTCGCACGCATAGCTAGGGGCTAATGGTCTCCGTGTTCTGACCGCCGCACTGCGCGGGTTCGAGAAACTGAAACGGAGGTATCAGCGCGGCGCGCGCGCCCTCGTTGTCTGAATATTGCTGCTCGCTGACGACAGCAGCCGCTGTTTCACATTCAATGACTCGGTCGCTGAGGACGGAGAACAATTTGTGGCACGAACAGGTCATTTGTAGCCTACTGTATCTTTCAACAGTGTTCGTGTTTTTTTTACTATAGTAGAGATGATCGGTTCACGTGCGCTGTCTGATGTTGACCAATGATGTGGACAGAATGCTGTTTGTCAAATTAATTTAATTCAAACAATGTGTATATACAACTCAAAATGTAATATGAACAAAACGAATATGAACATATTCACTGGTAAAGGTGAAGGGGAGTAGCTTGAAGATGTCATGTTTCAATCACTTGACATCACCCACCGTTCCTCTGGAGGCAAAACGTCCTCTATTAGGCTTCGGCTATGGCTCTAGGGTTGTTGTGAAGGTAGGGGCGGAGCATAGAGACTATGCCGTTTCTCGTCTGTTACTCTAGAGTAGACCAATTCACTTTATGGAGGTATACTGCCCCCATCTGGTATGGAATGTGGAGTATGACTTGATTTTTTTGCCAGACAATACACATGGCACCTTTAAATATGTGCTAATTTGCATATATTAAAAAAATTAAATCCGAGTATTGGATAAAGCCAGGTTCAACATTCTTTTTTTAATGTGTTCACATATTAAATGGGAAAACTTACAGAGGGATTTATGGATATCTACTTTTGTTATCCTGTAAATCAGAATTGTACCGTGAATAGCCTTAAAAAATAGATTTTCGCCACATTTTTTGGAATAAAATGTTACATAAATCAGGCAAGAAATAATATATTTACAAATCCCTCAGTAGATGTCTTCATAATATAACTAGGCACAAGACTGGAAGGTTTGGTGTATATCGGTGCGACTGAAGTGGAGATTTCAGACTTGGAGAATGAGAGAAAAGTCATTTTGAGGAAACGGGCTTTAAAGGGGTGGTTGATTATGATTTCACTTTTCTAGCTTTAGTTAGTGTGTAATGTTGCTGTTTGATCATAAACAACATCTGCAAAGTTACAACGCTCAGAGTTCAAAGCAAAGGAAGATATTTCCTTTTAAAGAAAAGGACGACAACAAACGGCTGGTAGGAACTACACGACATTCCTCCCGGGTTAGTTACATCACCAACCCCTAAAATTTACATAACCCCGCCCCCGGAACACGGTTTATAGATTATCATGACAGAATATGCTAATCAATGACTAGAAGACAGTTAACTCCACATCAGCTGCATAAATTCATCAACTAACCATTCAGAAATGTCCTGTTGCTTCTACATGTTGTCACTTCTTGAGTCTCTCCATTATTGTCTGTCTCCGGGTTGAACATGAACTAAAAGTTTTTTAAATTTCCAGTGTGTGTGTGTGTGTGTGTGAGTGAGGTAAAAGGACACAAGCTGTTGAAGCTCCGCCCCCTGTGCAGCTCATTTGCATTTAAAGGAACAGACACAAAACTACATATTTTTGCTCAACTTCAAAAAGTGACAACTTTAACATGCTATATAAAAATATCTGTGGGGTATTTGAGCTAAAACTTCACACACACACTCTGGGGACATCAGAGACTTATTTTACATCTTGTGAAAAGGGCATTATACCGCCCCTTTAAAGATTGCATCAGCCAATGAGATTTAGGGCCCTATCTTGCACCCAGCGCAATTGACTTTGAACACCGACGCATGTATCATTCCTATTTTGCACCCGCGCACAGTGGACTTTTCCCTCCACAGACGCACGTCGGTAAATTAGGAAATTAACTTGCGCTCGCGGGGGCGGTTCAGCGCAAAGAGGAGGCGTGTTCCGGCGCAAAACTTCCATGGTGTTATTTTCCAGTTTTAGAAAGCAATTGCGCCACTGACCAGGAAAAAAACAGTCTAAAGACAGTGGCGCGTTGCGCGTTAGTGATGTGGTATTTTAAGGGCGCGTGCTTGGCCATAATGTTAACGCGCATCCACTTTGATTCTCTAATATAAACAGATGCAGCAGTTTTCATTTTTGCAAATCATACATTATTACAAGGAAAAATATTAACACACGAGGGAAATCATTGTTGTGTCCGTGAAGATGTGAAAAAGATCTATCTAGATTTAAAAAAATAAATAAAATCTAGATTAGGCTTCACATTTACCCAAATTATACGCCTGTTTAACCGCAGCTAATTTGGGTGTGTTTCTCCCATCATCCCCAATGTCACTTCTCTGTGTTTTACGGCCCTGACGAGAACGTCGGTTTCCTCGGCTGTGAACTGCTCCTGGTGTGCCGTTATAATAGCGATCCGCCATGGAACAAGCGCGCCTGCTCTTAAAGGGAATGTGAGAGGACGCTCTGATTGGTTTATTTCACGTTACACCCAAACCACTCCTATGAATAATGAAGCTACTTCAGACCAACCCCTTTTAGATTTGCGTCGGGCGCAAGAGTCGTTTATCCCGCCGGGAAAATAGCAACAGCGCCGGGATCCGCCCACAAAGTTACTTGCGCTTTGCGCTTTGACACTTGCGTTTCAGATCGTTAAAATAGGGCCCTTAGAGTTAAATCCCAGTAAAATAAAGACCTAAATGTGTATTTATGACTTTTTTTTACACCACAAGTCTGAAAGAAGACATGTTATTGAAGACAAATATCCCAAAATCTCAAAATTGACTAGTGAAAAAAGCCGATGTTTTTGCCTGCCGTGTCTCTCCTTAAACTAACACACTTTACTCTCAAAATCTCACAGTGAGTCTGAGTTCACATTATATTTCTGCACACATTTTCACCGTAGTATTTTGAGATCTGGTGAAATAAAGATGAAGATCTCTCTTCCTCTGTCTGCTTTATTTGCTGATGAAGATGATGTGACGTTACAGAATAAACAGTTTTCTTTTCTTCTGTCTTATTTTCTTCTCTCTCTCTGCTAATGTAGGTTAAGCTTCTGTGATATGACAGATGAAGGTTGTTCTGATGTGACTTCAGCTCTGAACTCAAACCCGTCACACCTGAGAGAACTGGACCTGACCGGGAATAAACTAGGAGACTCTGGAGTGAAAAACCTCAGTGATCTACTGATGAACCCACAACTCAAGCTGGAGAAACTACAGTTAGTGTCATTATACTGTACAGCAATTACAGTGTGACTGAAGTTTATTTATCTGAAGACAGCAGGGCTTATGTTTCATTGTTTACAGCAGTGCACTTTCTGGGGTTTCCCTATTGCTCACATTTTATGTGTTTTTTATCTACATAGTAATTGTTTAACTTCCAGCATTTGATACAATGTACTGATTGTGTACATGCAGAAATCTGCCTTTTCAACAGAGAATAAAGAAGAGAGACGTCAAATAAATGTGTGACTGGGTTTCAGAACAGACTATTGGACACTAAATGCTGCTGTAGCGCTTCAATAAGATGATCATCATAGATGTGAACTATTGTTATTTCTCTGTCTTCAGTCTGTATGGATGCAGTATTACAGAGAAACAGAGTCTCATCCTGACTTCAGCTCTGAGATCAAACCCGTCACACCTGAGAGATCTGGACCTGACCGGGAATACACTAGGAGACTCTGGAGTGAAGCACTTATGTGCCGTACTGAAGGATTCACACTGTAAACTGGAGAGATTGAGGTCAGTCACGTTCACATACAAGAATCAAAATGCTTAAAATCACTTCAACAGTTTAAGGCGAGACACTACAGGTGAATAGTGTAAAATGTGTAACTAGCAGATATCACCATGAAACTTTCCCAGTTGATTGCCTACATTAAGATGAGAAAAAAAATGTATTATAAGTTTTCTGTAATTTAATGTTTAAATATGCAAATTAGGCATTGTCTGATTAAATATGTGCTAATTTGCATATATTTGTAAAAATTAAATCTGAGTATTGGATAAAGCCAGGTTCAAAATAATTTTTTCATTGTGTTCACATATTAGATGGGGAAAAATTACAGAGGGATTTATGGATATCTACTTTTGTTATCCTGTAAATCAGAATATAATGTGAATAGCCTTAAAAAATAGATTTTCGCCACGTTTTTTGGAATAAAATGTTATATAAATCAGGCAAGGAATAATCTATTTACAAATTCCTCAGTAAATGTCTTCATAATATAACTAGACACAAGACTGGAAGGTTTGGTGAATATCGGTGCGACTGAAGTGGAGATTTCAGACTTGGAGAATGAGAGAAAAGTCATTTTGAGGAAACAGGCTTTAAAGGGGTTGTCATGTTCTGTAAGAATACTTTGCATTTAGTTTGTTACTTTCTCCCCCTAGTGGTCATCTGGGAGTAATTCATTGTGTTCATATATAATTCTTACATTGCTTTCATTGGTTGATTTTATCACATGATGCAGTCTGATCAGGAAACACAGTAGTTATATTCCATGCGGTCAGCTTGCATCTCTAGTCACTTTATCCTGTCTTCATTTCTGTTTGTGCCTTGGGAAAGCATCGCTTGTAAGTTGTATTTATAATTAATTACATTGATACACATGTCATGTAAGAAGTTTGTGATGTTACTTGAATATTTGTTAACATGTGAAACTGCTATAGCCTTTCAGCGAAGAGGTCTCCAATAGTTTGTTAGTTTAGCTGTTGAGCTGCACATACTATATTTACAAGTTATTTACAGCTATAAGTATTCCAGCTGAGTACATATACTGTATGTTACAACTTTGTAGCTTAAAGGTATATTATTTTATGTCTGTTAATGTATGACATGTTTGAATAGCATTCAGTGATTGGTGCTATGTTTCTGTATCATTTCAGTTTTACAAAGATTCCTTCATGAGAATTACGACAACAGTAAAGAGCCTTGAACTTTACTCCAGCCTCTGACTTTCTCTTGAAGCCTGTTAGCTATCTGTCGATTTGTGTACAGTCACACACACTGAGGACAGAATAGTAAAAAAGCGTCTTCACGGCGGGCAAAACAGCAACGAGAAGATTAGGAACCGAGCAAGTACACCCTCGCAAGCATACTAAGACCTCTTTATACATCCCTTCTAATACATCTTGGAGTATCGTTAACCATAATGTCGCATACCAGTGAAGCTGGATTGGAAAAAGCGTCCATCACTGATGGTGATGTTAAAGATCAAGAGACAGCACATAAAGCAAGATCACAACATTCCACCTCATCAAGCACATCTAAAGCATCCTCAGCTAGCAGGGCCGCCACTGAAGCCCGTGTTAAAGTTGAAGCTGCACGTGCACGTGCCACTTTCGTTCAGAGAGAAGCTGAATTGAAGATAAAAGAGGCACAGCTTGCAGCTGATTTGAAGGTCAAGGAGGCACGTATAGCTGCTGAATTATCAGCTTTGGACCATGAGAGGGATATTGCAGTAGCCTTGGCTGAAGCTGAAGTTCTTGAAGCAGCAGCAGAGAACGAAGGTACACAGGGCAGTAAGAGTTTCCACGAATCAGTTCAAGCCGCCATTCAGCGCACCCGTGAATACGTCGAACACCACTCCCAGCTACGTCTCGATGATGAAAAACCCCCAGTACTTGAACCATTCACGCCATCACTGTTGCCGCTCATCAAACCCGATGTCCAATCAGACAGAAAGGAGCGTTTCCCTGGTCCCAGCAGTGCTTCTCATTTCTTACCCAAGAATGAGGGTGCAATTCAGGCTACAGCACAACAGCCAGAAAGAGCGACGTCCGTGGTTCGCCAATTCACCACAAGGGACGACAGCCATAAACGCAGCAGCCCGAAAAGCCAACACCAGCAATTAATCACCACTCCTTTGATCACCTCCTCTCCACTCATCCATACCCTTGTTCTGACAGTAGAGCCTCATTACAGACACATATAGGGTATGCGGACGACAGGGCAGGTATGAGTGATATTGCGAGGTACTTGGTACGTCGAGAGCTTGTGAATTCTGGCCTGAGCAAATTTAATGATCGTCCAGAAAATTACTGGGCATGGAAGTCTTCATTCCGCAACGCTATTGGAGGACTGAACTTAAGTGCTGGCGAGGAACTTGACCTCTTAACAAAATGGTTAGGTAATCAGTCTTCAGAGCACGTCATACGGATTCGCTCTGTGCATGTTGCCAGCCCTGATATAGGTTTAAGAATGGCTTGGGATCGCCTAGAGGAGTGCTATGGCTCCCCCGAGGTTATTGAAAGAGCTCTCTTTGAGAGGATCCGGAACTTTCCTAAAATCAGTCATAAAGACCCCGTAAAGCTCAGGGAGCTGGGAGACCTGCTAAGGGAGTTAGTGTCTGCAAAATCTGAGGGTTACCTGCCAGGACTCTCATACTTGGACACCGCCAGGGGTGTCAACCCTATCGTTGAGAAGTTGCCAATTGGTCTGCAAGAGAGGTGGTTAGCTCAAGGATCACATTACAAGGAGCAACACAACGTATGTTTTCCTCCATTTGCATACTTCACAGACTTCATATGCAGTGAAGCACGCCGAAGAAATGACCCAAGCTTCACTCTCTCAACAGCCCCTGTAAACCCGTTGAGTAGTTCCCACAGGTTTACTACAGGTCCATCAAAGCTTGAACGAGTGGAAAAGAGACCAGCATATGGCAAAAGCTATGTCTCTGCTCACAAGACTGGAATCGCGTCGCTACAAACAACTTCTCAGGCGGACAGTTCAAGCAGCAGGCAAGATGAAATAGACAAACAATGCCCTATCCACAAGAAACCACATCCTCTGAAAAGGTGTAGAGGTTTTCGAAGAAAGTCAATAGAAGAGCGCAAGGCTTTTCTTAAAGAAAATCGGATCTGTTTCAGATGTTGCTCTTCTACCATTCACCTGGCAAAGAACTGTGAGGTAGCTTTGAAGTGCACAGAATGTGAGAGCGATAGCCATATAGCAGCACTGCACCCTGGACCCCCACCATGGGACAGGAGAAGTCCCTCCTCAGAGCATGGCGGGGAGGGTGAAAGAGAAACACTTCAGCTAGCAGTCACCTCTAGGTGCACAGAGGTCTGTGATGACGGTAAGGAACCTAGATCCTGTTCCAAGATTTGCCTAGTGAAAGTTTATCCTAAAGCACGCCCTGACAAAGCTGTGAAAATGTATGCCATTTTGGATGACCAGAGCAACAGGTCCTTGGCCAGGTCTGAATTATTTGACCTCTTTCAAATTGAGGGGTCAAACTCGCCATACATTCTGCGCACATGTTCAGGGGTCACTGAAGCGTTTGGGAGAAGAGCCACAGGGTTCATGGTGGAGTCACTGGATGAAACAACAAGCGTGATGCTCCCCACACTCATTGAATGCAATCACATGCCAAATGACCGCACAGAGATTCCAACTCCAGTAGCCGCACAGCACCACACACACCTGAAGTCCATAGCTCACAAGATACCAAACCTGGATCTAGAAGCCCAGATAATCCTTCTTCTGGGACGCGACATCCTCCAAGTTCACAAAGTCAGAGAACAACGCAATGGGCCACCTAGAGCACCCTACGCTCAAAGACTAGACCTTGGATGGGTTGTTATAGGTGACGTCTGCTTGGGATCAGCCCACAAGACAGAGTCTGTTAATTATTTTCGGACTAACGTGCTTGAAACTGGACGTCCATCTCTCCTTACTCCATGTCCCAATCGTATTCAAGTCAAGGAGAGGTTTGGCAACGAAGGACAACACTGCACATCTCTTTACGGCCTTACCGTAAAGAGGCCTTACCTCTTTCGATCACCACGGCAACAGCTGCCAAACAATAGACAGCAAGCTCTTAATCGCCTTGCTTCTTTGAGCCGCACACTTGAAAGAAAACCTGAGATGAAAACTCACTTTGTGAACTTCATGCAAAAGATCTTCGATAACGACCAGGCAGAGTTAGCTCCACCGCTGCAAGAGGGAGAGGAAAGATGGTACTTACCCATCTTCGGTGTGTACCACCCTCAGAAGCCGAATCAGATTAGAGTCGTGTTTGATTCCAGTGCTCAGCATCATGGGATTTCTCTCAACGATGTGTTACTTAAAGGCCCAGATCTGAACAACAGCTTACTTGGAGTCTTACTACGCTTCCGCAGAGAGTCAGTAGCAGTGGTAGCAGACATTGAGCAGATGTTTTACAGTTTTACTGTCAGAGAAGACCACCGAGACTTCCTTCGGTTCCTTTGGTTCAGGGACAACGAACCTGGCAAGGAGATTGTAGAGTACAGGATGAAAGTCCATGTGTTCGGCAACAGCCCGTCGCCAGCAGTAGCTATCTATGGTCTTCGTCGCGCGGCACAACATGGAGCGAGTGAGTTTGGCTCAGAGGCTCAACACTTTGTGGAGCGCGACTTCTACGTCGATGACGGCCTCAAGTCTCTACCATCAGCTGCTGAAGCCATAGATCTGCTGAAAAAGTCATATGGACATATGGACTCATTGATCCGGATGCAGACGTTGATGTGCGTTCTCATGCCACCACTCTCTCTACTCCATCATCTAGTCTGGGATCTCATCGTTTTGAACGGTTCTCGTCTTGGAAGTGTCTAGTGCGAGCCATAGCATTCCTGACACACATTATTCAGTCTCAAAGAAGTGCAGTAAAAAACAAGGATGACATCTGTAGTGGCTAGCATCAATGCGAAAAACCTCACACGGCAGAAGAGCTGTCCAAGGCAGGAACTCTTATTGTCAAGTGTGTGCAAAGAGAAACTTACAGCAAAGAGTTCGCCTGCTTGGTTGCTGGGAAAGACATCTCAAAAGATAGTCCATTGAGAAAGTTGAACCCCTATGTAGACGAAGAGGGTCTCCTGAGAATAGGAGGCAGGCTCAACCATGCGGTACTCGACACTAAAGAAAAGTTCCCTCTCATCATTCCAGGCCGAAGCCACGTTGCAACATTGCTTGTGCGTAATTACCATGACAAGGTTAAGCACCAAGGTCGTGTTTTTACAGAAGGCTCTGTCCGCACAGCTGGATTCTGGATCATTGGAGCGAAGAAATGTATCAGCAGTATCCTTCACAAATGTGTTACATGTAACAAGCTTCGTGGGAAAAGCGCTGAACAGAAGATGGCAGATCTACCCTCAGATCGTCTGAGTACAGAGCCACCCTTCACATACGTGGGACATGGATGTTTTCGGCCCATGGGCTGTCACCACAAGACGAACCCGCGGTGGACAGGCTAACAGCAAAAGGTGGGCTGTACTTTTCACCTGCATGAGCATACGGGCCGTACACATAGAGCTGATAGAGGCGATGGACACGTCAAGTTACATCAGCGCATTGCACCGATTCTTTGCTCTGCGGGGACCTGCTAAGCAAATCCGTTCTGACTGTGGAACCAACTTTACAGGTGCCTGCAAGGAGCTGCACATACTCCTTACAGATCCCAAAGAGCCCAATGTAAGGAGGTACTTGGGTGAAGAGGGTTGCTCTTGGGTATTTAACTCTCCACATTCCTCCCACATGGGAGGATCTTGGGAGCGAATGATTGGGTTCGCCAGACGAATACTCAACTCCATGCTTATGCAAACCAACCCTTCATGCCTCACTCATGAGGTGCTGTCTACTTTAATGGCAGAGATCACGGCAATTATTAATGCTAGGCCACTCGCACCTATTTCTTCAGACCCGGAGTCTCCCTTTCTCCTTACCCCTGCTACACTTCTGACTCAGAAGATGTCTACTTACCCTCCTCCTCCGGGAACCTTTGACAGCACAGACCTTCACCGCCAGCAGTGGAGACGGGTGCAGCATCTGGCCAACAAGTTTTGGAGCAGATGGAGACGTGAGTACCTTCCTACGCTGCAAAGCCGAAGCAAGTGGCAGGACGTACGACCTAACATTGAGAAAGGTGACCTGGTTCTGCTTAAGGATAACCAGGCGAAGCGGAATGAATGGCCAATAGCTCTGGTTACAAATACATTCCTTGATGAAGATGGGAAGGTCAGGAAGATCGAACTCAAGGTCACAAGATCTGGGTCAGCGAGGACATTCTTGAGACCCGTTTCTGAGACTATCCTTCTCAAGAGTGCTGAGGAATCAAACTGATTTAACTTTTATTTATTTATTCAGACACAATAAGGTTATTCAGATAGTGGTATTTAATCAATACCAGGCAGGGAGTGTCATGTTCTGTAAGAATACTTTGCATTTAGTTTGTTACTTTCTCCCGCTAGTGGTCATCTGGGAGTAATTCATTGTGTTCATATATAATTCTTACATTGCTTTCATTGGTTGATTTTATCACATGATGCAGTCTGATCAGGAAACACAGTAGTTATATTCCATGCGGTCAGCTTGCATCTCTAGTCACTTTATCCTGTCTTCATTTCTGTTTGTGCCTTGGGAAAGCATCGCTTGTAAGTTGTATTTGAATTTATAATTAATTACATTGATACACATGTCATGTAAGAAGTTTGTGATGTTACTTGAATATTTGTTAACATGTGAAACTGCTATAGCCTTTCAGCGAAGAGGTCTCCAATAGTTTGTTAGTTTAGCTGTTGAGCTGCACATACTATATTTACAAGTTATTTACAGCTATAAGTATTCCAGCTGAGTACATATACTGTATGTTACAACTTTGTAGCTTAAAGGTATATTATTTTATGTCTGTTAATGTATGACGTGTTTGAATAGCATTCAGTGATTGGTGCTATGTTTCTGTATCATTTCAGTTTTACAAAGATTCCTTCATGAGAATTACGACAACAGTAAAGAGCCTTGAACTTTACTCCAGCCTCTGACTTTCTCTTGAAGCCTGTTAGCTATCTGTCGATTTGTGTACAGTCACACACACTGAGGACAGAATAGGGGTGGTTGATTATGATTTCACTTTTCTAGCTTTAGTTAGTGTGTAATGTTGCTGTTTGATCATAAGCAACATCTGCAAAGTTACAACGCTCAGAGTTCAGAGCAAAGGGAGATTATCATGACAGAATATGCTAATCAATGACTAGAAGATAGTTAACTCCACATCAGCTGCATAAATTCATCTACTAACCATTCAGAAATGTCCTGTTGCTTCTACATGTTGTCACTTCTTCTTGAGTCTCTCCATCATTGTCTGACTCCGGGTTGAACATGAACTAAAAGTTTTTGAAATTTCCTGTGTGTGTGTGGGTGTGTGTGTGGGTGTGTGTGTGTGTGGGTGTGTGTGTGTGGTAAAAGGACACTAGCTATTGAAGTTCCGCCCCCCTGTGCAGCTCATTTGCATTAAAGGAACAGACACAAAACTACATATTTTTGCTCAACTTCAAAAATTGACAACTTTAACATGCTATATAAAAATATCTGTGGGGTATTTGAGCTAAAACTTTACACACACACACACACACACACACACTCTGGGGACATCAGAGACTTATTTTACATCTTGTGAAAAGGGCATTATACCGCCCCTTTAAAGATTGCATCAGCCAATGAGATTGCGCATTTAGAGTTAAATCCCTCCTTTTGCTTTCACGATTGGTTGCTGATAAAAAGTAAATGACCATATTTGGACCCGACAGCATTGTACAGGAGAGAGAGAGCTTTCTAACGGTGTGTGTGATGACAGGGAGCAGACAGAGATCGCGGAGCAGCGGATGATTTATAACACCAACTTTTGTTGAATTTATGAGAAATATACACACGCAAACAGACAAAGTGTAGTAAAATAAAGACCTAAATGTGTATTTCTGACTTTTTTCCAGCACAAGTCTGAAAGAAGACATGTTATTGAAGACAAATATCCCAAAATCTCAAAATTGACCAGTGAAAAAACCCGATGTTTTTGCCTGCCGTGTCTCTCCTTAAACTAACACACTTTATTCTCAATATCTCTCAGTGAGTCTGAGTTCACATTATATTTCTGCACACATTTTCACCGTAGTATTTTGAGATCTGGTGAAATAAAGATGAAGATCTCTCTTCCTCTGTCTGCTTTATTTGCTGATGAAGATGATGTGACGTTACAGAATAAACAGTTTTCTTTTCTTCTGTCTTATTTTCTTCTCTCTCTCTGCTAATGTAGGTTAAGCTCCTGTGATATGACAGATGAAGGTTGTTCTGATGTGACTTCAGCTCTGAACTCAAACCCGTCACACCTGAGAGATCTGGACCTGACCGGGAATAAACTAGGAGACTCTGGAGTGAAAAACCTCAGTGATCTACTGATGAACCCACAACTCAAGCTGGAGAAACTACAGTTAGTGTCATTATACTGTACAGCAATTACAGTGTGACTGAAGTTTATTTATCTGAAGACAGCAGGGCTTATGTTTCATTGTTTACAGCAGTGCACTTTCTGGGGTTTCCCTATTGCTCACATTTTATGTGTTTTTATCTAGATAGTAATTGTTTAACTTCCAGCATTTGATACAATGTACTGATTGTGTACATGCAGAAATCTGCCTTTTCAACAGAGAATAAAGAAGAGCGACGTCAAATAAATAGTTAAAATGAAAGAGAAAAAAACGTGTCTTCCAGCGCACAGAACTAGTGTGACTGGGTTTCAGAACAGACTATTGGACACTAAATGCTGCTGTAGCTCTTCAATAAGATGATCATCATAGATGTGAACTATTGTTATTTTTAAACTAAAACACTTTATTCTCAATATCTCACAGTGAGTCTGAGTTCACATTATATCTGTGTAAAATTCTTCACATTCATGATTTGTTTGTAAGATAATCTCTCTTCCTCTGTTTGTGTCTTTCTAGTCTATATGACTGTGGCATTACAGATGTTTCTTCTCTAACTCAGTCTTTGACTGACTCAAAAGCACTGCAGTTTTTAAAAGTGCTTGATCTGAGACACAATAATATAGGAGACTCACAGCAGCGGCTCAGAGACGAGCTACGAGACTCAAACTGTGTCCTGAGGTGAGGAAACATCACTCTGAGATATTAAAGACATCTTCATTTTCCTCTGATATGTGAACACACCTTTCAAACATTCGTGAAAGGAAATGATCATTCAGCTTTATTGCAACAAAGGGTTTGTGTGAGAACACAATGTGAAGTTATTGAAATGTTGAACACACAGGAGGAAAGAGAACAGAAGCTCACGGTCACAGCTTTACACATCAACACCTGCTTTATGAACTGTGTCAGTAGAAGTGAATCATTTCAGTGTGAAAACAGACTTGGTCAGATTGTAGGAAAGCGCTGCACTCCTGCTAAACTCAGTGCAGGTCCAGCTTCAGCTCACAGGAGAAATGTCTCTGTCTCCAGTGTGTTTTTACTGGGACGAGCCACACGTCACACTCCTCTACACTTACTTTACTCTCAGTGATTTACTAAGAGCCGACAGACATGTTTAAACTAGAGGACAAGCGGCTTTAACTAAAGGTGTGTGTTTGAACTCAAAGTAACATTAGTATTTGCTCCCTGTGGTTTATTCCATACGCCGTACACTCATTAGTTTCTCCTTTACAGAGACTCAATAGGAGTCGCACCGACACACACACACACACACACACGTGAACATTATTCAGGTTTTTAAATCTATTATATTTAAAAACACAAATATCTATGCAGGATCATGTAAAGTCGGTAATTAATCTGATTACAGGAATTCAATTTAACTTATTCTTACAAAAAAAAAAAAACAGTAATTGAAATGAAATAATTTGCACTTTGTTCCACTGAACACTGATGTTTTCTCGTCTGTTCCACTTTACAGAGATGAAGATCAATTACCAAACGTCGGTGGATTGTTTGCATCATGGATTAAATCTGTGAACTGGAGATGAGAGGAGCAGAAACCATCAGGAGATCCACAGAAGAGTCACTGCTGTCTATGAGGAGAAATAACTGTGTGATTAATGTGTTTCATACAGGAGGAAGAGACTCAGACTTCACAGTTAAATAAAGCAGCATGTATGTTAGCATGCGTATTAGAAACATGTGATATTGAAAGATTAATGTTGGTTTATTATTCAGCCAAATGATGGTTTAGTTGTAATTAAAGGTGAACAGAGGAAGAAGCTCAGATGAGTGTCCGCAGAAATCTCCACTATCAGGCCTGCAAATATAATCATGTTTGGGTTGAACTCATCCATAATTATTACAATATTTCTAATCATGAACGTGATTGTCAAGTATTGCACATAAATGTTTCAAAGATATAAAGTTTACATGTAACTTTTAAACATTTACATTATCTCTCTAACACAGAATATGTTTATTGTTATTGTTTTATTTTATATGAAGTTAGTTATGTGTGTGTCTGATGCACAGATCTACAGTGTATTGTCTTTGTTCTGTGGAGTCTCTTCTCCTCTACAGACCGACTAAACATGTTTACCAGTTAACAGCATTTGTGTGTCTTTCACTCGCTCCTCAGACAGCAGACGGATGTGGGCCACGGCAGGCAATGATGCGGCACTGCAGGCCTTCTTATGGCCCCGCACTAAATGTGTGTGAGCCGGAAGTGGCCCACGTGTAAAATGGCAAATATGGCCCAAATATTTTATATCACATGTGGGCCTTTTTAGGCAAAGATGCGGCGCTCATGGCAATGTGTAATCTGAATATGAGCCTAAAGGCCCATATGATAAATCATGAATATGGCCCTAATATCACAAACCAAATGTTGGCCGCCTATAGCAGAAATGTGGCACAATCGACAATGACTAATCTGTGTGTAAACTGAATATGGCCCACATATGTTGCAGCAAATGTGGCCCAGTTATCTTAACACATATCTGGCCCAGTTTTGGCAAAGATGAGGGACAGTAATCACTATCAATCTGAATGTGAACCTAAAGTGTCCCACACATGAAATGGCAAATATGGCCCGGTTACATTGCTGTGGTGAGCAGGACGAGGTCGAGGGTCGTGGGAGGACGGCGAGGCCGGTGGCGTGATTGATAATGAGCAACACCTGTGAGGCGCACCAGTCTCGAATCTCTCACGGAGGAACGGAAGCATAAAGGAGGAGCGACGACAGTGGAGATGGAGAGAGGAACAGGCCTGGACTTGTGTTGTGTTGTGTTTCTGTTTTGTGTGGCCAGCAGTCGTCCGCGAGGGGCTGCTGGCTTATACTTTTGTTTTTGTATGTTTTATTTTGTTATTAAAAGTGTTGAATGTTCGCCAGTTCCCGCCTCCTTCTTCCCATAACGACGAACTTCGTTACAATTGCAAAATAATTTGGACAACATTTGGCAAATGAATGGCATGGTCAGCACTGGCTAAGCCTTAAGGCACAGTAAGCTGCGTGTGTGTGTGTGTGTGTGTGTGTGTGTGTGTGTGTGTGTGTGTGTGTGTGTGTGTGTGTGTGTGTGTGTGTGTGTGTGTGTGAACTTATGTTGTACATGTTGGTAGAGTGTCTGATTGAGATTTTTTTTTTATGATCTTGGAACTGAATATTTGGCTGAGTTACATTTTGAGTTGCTGTATGTAAAAATCGTTGCTGTGGTTTCAAGCAGGACATATTCTGGGTCAACATTTTATTTTCATCTTGGAACACCATTCCTGTCCAGAAACCCTAACCCTTCACATAACTTATCCTGAAAGAGGAAATGATAGGTAAAGAACCAGCAGCAAACCCTGGTTGTAAGCATAAACTTAATATAAACTGTAAACTTGTCATTCAAATATGATTTGTTGATTGGAATCCAGGATTAACAAAGACGTTTATCCAGAAACATACTTGTTGAAATTCACTTGTAAGGCAGAGTCATCTTATAAACTGCTTGACCCTGATATTCTAAAACAACTAAATCAAAACAAACAAATAATTATATAATTTGTCTAACATTTTGTCTAAATATCAACATTTACAAGACATTTTTTATAAATAACAATAGCCTATCAGTATATTAATTGATAAATGAATTTATGAGTGAGTAAATTAATGACAAATCAGCACAAACTGCTAGGAGAACATTTTACTGTTATTTTAAAATTAACCTTTTTCAACCCTTTTTTATCATGCATTCATGACAACAACAAAATAATGTTGGATTTGCTAGAAAACCCCTAGGCTTCTACTTTGTTAGAGATAAGTTAAGTCAAGTATAGTTGACTCTATTTTTATTTATTTTGTAATTGTTTAATCAAATTGTATTTGTAGTAGGCTAAATTCTATGGAGGACCAAACCTGCAGAAATTAAAAATGAATAAATAAACATAAATATGTGAACAAATGTTAAAAATAAATAAATGACTATTTATACTTTTATTTCCTTATTTATGTATAATTATAGATTTTTCCACATTTATTTATTTTGTCATTTATTTATTTATTTTCACATTTATTTATGTATATATGTATTTATGTCTACATTTATGTATTATTACATACATTTATTGCTCTGTATGCTAATGAGGGGGGCGTGTTTTACCTCAGACATAGCAATCGAGCTCAGAGTGGCAGTGCTGAAGCTTTGAGGCCACAGTGACACCATGTGGTATGACCAAACAATACGCAAGAGGTTTGTGGACGTGACTTTACAGGTTACGCAGGAAATAAATGACTTGGGCAATATGGCCAAAATCTTATATCACGGTTTATGTCTTTTAATATCACCCTAACTGTATGTAGCTATATAGGTTTACCATACATAGGCCTACTCTTTATTCCGGACATGGCCGTAAAACATCAGCAGGTCGGGATTTCTAAAATGTCTGGGCACACATGAACAGAATCCGCTGATAAGCGCGTCAAATTATCCAAGTAAATGTGGAAAAATATATAATTATACATAAATAAGAAAATAAAAGTATAAATAGTCTCTTTTTTCCCCCCGCATATTTATTTGTTTATTTATTCATTTTTAATTTCTGCAGGTTTGGTCCTCCATAAAATTCAAACTGATTGGAGGTTTCTATTCCCTATTTCCGGCCCTTTAAATGTAAAATTAGCCGCGCAGAAAAGGCAGAGGAGGATTGTTGTTTGGAGAATTGACGGTGTAAACTGCACAAGTTAAGGTAAGATTTCATAAAAAATAATGGATAAATGTTGGCCAAATCTTGTAAATCTTTCTGTTGGCGATTTATTCAGTTGGAGTATTGCATGTTAATGTGATATTAGAGTTAACAATGATAACTCAGCAAATTGTTAGCTAGCAAACACTAGTTATTTTGTCAATTCAACTCTTGCCATCTCAGGTATTTCAGGGGAAAATGTTTAAATATTAATGTTTCTGCAGAGAAATTAGCTGAATGATTTTGTAAGTAACCATGACAGTCATTCGCGATGTGTAACCTTACTAGCCTGGCTCCGCCCTCCTACGTACTTCCGCTCAATTTTCATTCCCCTTCAGTACTACGTCTGGGGCCCTGTCCCAAATGACACCCTAAGCACTCGCGTCTTCCTCTGAGTCCGCACTTTCGTGACGTAACGGGCAACGGCACTTTGACTGTCGGGAAGAAGTCTGCTGCGGAGTGCGCATCAGTGCGGATCTGCAAAAGTGCGCATCGAGGGCGCAAATCGACCGCAGAGGGGGCGCTCGCGAGCACCTTCTGAGAGCTACAATGACAAATGGGACACCCTACGGTCTCACGGACTTAACGGACACGTGCACACGGCAGCCATTGTAAGTCCACAAGACCGAAAGTGCATACGAAGTATGCCATTTGGGACAGGGCCTGGGATTGTGGTATGTTCCTGGGTTTTCTCCAGTCAAATTTATTACCGGTCCAATCGGCAGTGGCTGAGAACGATGCCGTTGAGGTTGTGCACTAGTTTGAGTCGTCATACGTCACGACCAAACGTTAGCGATTGGATATGGCATCCTGAGTGACTCTGGGCAGATCCAATAGTTTTAAACTTCAACACAGGGCGGCCTTCAAGGAAGTTAACGCTTGTCAATGGAGAGAGGCCAGACTCTTTGTACAAATGAAATGTTCGAGAGTCTGGTAGAACCAGGGGCACGTTCAAGTTCAAAACGGTGCGCAACGGTTTGCTACGGTTTCCGGGTTGAACGTCATGTTTCCTGGAAACGGCGTGCACCGGTGTGCAACGGGGTTAGAGATACGTTTTCTCTTGTTTGGTGGGTGTGTCAGAACTGCAGTCCAATCAGCAGCAACATGTATATAAAGCACGCGGTATTAAAGTGAACTCACACAATGGGTTCAAGGAAAGTAATTTACAAATGTGTTCGATGCAGCTCGGTATACGCAACAACTGAGGATATTAGAAGACGTTTGTCTTTTCATCCTAAAATGCGAGACAAATGTTGTATCACAATAATTAGGAACCACAGTTTCCACAAATCCCTTCACTCGATTGGGATGTTCTCTTTTGCTCTGTGCGGCAAGTACAGTAACTGTAACATCGGGCATATTTTGTAGTATTAAACACATATTTATATATATATATATTTATATCAGGCTCCGAAAATTCTTCACAAAGAACACAAAGAATGGCCTTCTCAGCTGCCATAGTTGCAACTCTTGCGTCATCAGAACAGTGTGTTCAACGCATCACCAGGCTACATTAACATTAACATAATTATGCTATAACCTTACAGTGCACGTACAGTAACCTGTGGATGAGAGCTTCAATTAACAACATGTTATATTTCATCTTTACTTAAGACTCTGCTATGGCCAGTAGTGATGGGTCGATCAATAATGATTAGTTCATTGTTTTTTTAATAAACTTCTATATGGCTCATGAATAAAGTTGATTAGTTCACCTCCCGAGTCACGTGATGTGACATAAGGGAGAGCGGCTAACCTAACGCTTTTTGACATTCTCAGTTTGTGTAAATCTACTTAGGGTTCAGAGTATTTATTTTTTCCCTCAGTAATTTCCCACATGTCTAGTACAAATATGTGGTTTTGTTTTATTAATACAGTGTATACTTTTTTCTTGATATAGCCGAAAGAATGGAAGTGAAATGTGACAACATGCCCCATGTACATTATAACATGTGAGAGGCACATTGTAACATGACCATATGACAGATTAAAATGTTATCTGATCTAATCAAATAAATATACAAGACAAACTAAAATATTTTCTCAATAAAATACAATTATTAACTTTTTCATATAAAATAATGGCATTTTTTTAATAATTAAAAATAAAATATTTTTTGAGTTTGACAACGAACACAAACTAAAACAGTTGATTCTACTGTTATTAAAAAAACTGTTGCTTTAATTAACAGGGTTTCCGGGGGGCATTAAAAAGCATTCAAAGTCATTAAATGGATTTTGTGAAAATTAAGGCCTTAAATGGCATTAAAAAGCATATGGTTGTTTATCAGCATCCCTCCTCCACCCCATCTCCTCACTTCTAGCTCCATCTACTCTTACCACAACTGGGGTCAGCACGCCAAATACGCATAACCTTTATTGTATTAATTTTATGTGGATGTGAACTCGTGAATATAATGTGTAGAAACATCTACACAAAACAAAACATAATTAAATTTAGACTGGAGTGAGGGTGAAACCAGTGTAAGACTGAAAATATTGGTTGGGGCCCTGGTCTGAGACAAAATGGCCCTGCTAGCTAATTAACATTCGACTCCCCCCCCCCCCCCCCCCCCCCCTAATAATTAAATTTAGACTGGAGTGAGCTAATTTTATTCAAATACAGTATATGGTAGAAAATTAGACTATTAGCTAAAATAAACTTTTTTTATTCTACTTTTTGATATTGAAATACCAAAATAATTATCAGGTCTAGCAAAGAAGGATTTTATCTTACAAAGCTATGAAATCAAGTGGTAAAATCAAAGGATGAAAAAGAAAGGATGACGATGTCTGTCGGCCACCACCAAAGACCAATTTTGATCCTGGAAAAACCCTGTAATGTAACGTCCATTAGCTTGTATAAAAGCCTGACACAACACGTCATCTTTGACAGAAACAGTTGAGTTTGGCTCCGTCAGAGAGGATGAGACGGACAGGAGAGGAAGAGCAAGGGAAAAGGAGAGATCTGGGCGCGGGGGCCCCATCTAAGATCATCTTGTCCTGGACCCAGGCAAGACTGTCAGCTGGTCTGCCTAAACCCATAGACATAATAAATACATAGATGCCATTTGGCCGCTGGAACGTACGTCAACGGCGCCGCCATATTGCGGAGGGCAACTTTCGCATAACGGGAAATGAGGAAAATGTCTGCTTCGTGTGCTGCTTGGGGCTGTGCAAATCACAGCACAACTGAAAACAGGTCTCGGGGAATTACCTCTCACAAGCAAGACTGAACATTTGTTTCTGGTTGTATTTATAATTAGTGATAGTAACGTTAGTTGGCCACCGGAGTCAGTCATAGCTAGCGATGTCACTAGTTAACGTAGCTGTGAAAGTTTAGACATGAGCAGGGACGTGGGAACTATGTTGTGGTGGTGGTGGTTGTGGTGGTGGGGGTGGGGGGTTCTTGAGGGGGGACTCGCGCTCTTAAATTATGTCTCCGCTGCGGCTGCGCATACAACATATAATCCTTTCACACGTAAATTTTAAATAATCTGGCTGACCCCCAGCGTGAGTTTTTCAAGGCGACCGTTATTTAGAATGTGTCACTTTATGGTTTCCATGGTGATGCGTCATTGCTTGTCACGTGACACACCGCAGAAGCAACAGCGCTGAATGAATGATGATCTGCTTAAACTGCTTTTATGTAATTTGTCCTTTTTTATTCAGAATATGGCACGAAATATCTGATATTCCGATTGTCAAATACATGCAAGTGGAAGTGTATTGTTGTTTAAACACCTTTATAACGATCGCGTTAGTTGAGCTGTGTGCGCGATGGATGGGCGCCGCCATGTTGGTTTGTGCCGCAGACGCAGTTCAGAGAATCGGATCTGTTGGATTTACAACACGTGAATTCATCCACTTCTCCCGAAATACTTAAAAGTAAGTGGCCGATGAACTGGGAGAAGAAGTAAACATTAAAGTTACTTACACAATGTGTATCTGATATGAATAAAACGTGTCGAATTATAATGGAAAGGATTATTATTACCTCTTCCATAGTAGGGCTGAACGATATGGACAAAATTTCATATCTCGATTTTCATGCCAGATATCTCGATATCGATACAATACGATATGACTGCGGGGTTCCGTTGTTTTTATATGTGTGTTACACACTGATGTCTAAGGAAGAGGTAATAATAATCCTTTCCATTATAATTCGACACGTTTTATTCATATCAGATACACATTGTGTAAGTAACTTCAGTGTTTACTCTATTCTTCTCCCAGTTCACCAGCCACTTACTTTTAAGTATTTCGAGAGAAGTGGATGAATTCACGTGTTGTAAACATAGAGGTTGTAAATCCAACAGATCCGATTCTCTGAACTGTGTCTGTGGCACAAACCAACATGGCGGCGCCCATCGCGCATACAGCTCAACTAACGCGATCGTTATAAAGGTGTTTAAACTACAATATACTTCCACTTGCATTTATTTGACAATCGGAATATCAGATATTTCATGCCATAGCTAACACATTTGTGAATATTCTGAATAAAAAAGGAAAAATGTCATAAAAGCAGATCATCATTCATTCAGCGCTGTTGCTGCTGCGGTGTGTCACGTGACAAGCAATGACGCGTCACCATGGAAACCCCTCTCACAATATAGTTCTCACGTCCCTGGTAGTGTGTGCGCGCTGGCTTTAGCTGTGCATTCAAAGGCACTCGTAAAACTGATGTTTGTTGTGACTGCCAGAGTTGTATGCAGGGCGAGCGCGGAGAGGGGAAATCTATATCGTCGATATCGTTGCTTTTTCCGATAGTAATATCGACATTATATAGACGTAAATTAAAGACGTGCTATGGACGTAATTGTTAGACATCCAGAAGACGTCCTCACAGGAGCCAGAATGAAAGTTTTTTATACGTATTTTCTGGACATTGTATAGACGTAAAGTAAAGACGTGCTACAGACGTAATTGTTAGACATCCAGAAGACGTCCTCACAGGAGCCAGAATGAAAGTTTTTTATACGTCTTTTCTGGACATTATATAGACGTAAATTAAAGACGTGCTACAGACGTAATTGTTAGACATCCAGAAGACGTCCTCACAGGAGCCAGAATGAAAGTTTTTTATACGTCTTTTCTGGACATTATATAGACGTAAATTAAAGACGTGCTATGGACGTAATTGTTAGACATCCAGAAGACGTCCTCACAGGAGCCAGAATGAAAGTTTTTTATACGTCTTTTCTGGACATTATATAGACGTAAATTAAAGACGTGCTACAGACGTAATTGTTAGACATCCAGAAGACGTCCTCACAGGAGCCAGAATGAAAGTTTTTTATACGTCTTATCAGGACATTATATAGACGTAAATTAAAGACGTGCTACGGACGTAATTGTTAGACATCCAGAAGACGTCCTCACAGGAGCCAGAATTAAGTTTTTTATACGTCTTATCAGGACATTGTTTAGACGTCAATTAAGGACGTGCTAAAGACGTAATTGTTAAGACATCTAAAGGCAGCCAGAATAAAAGTTGTATTATGTTTTCTGTAGTAGAAATGTAAAAAAGACTGTTAAAGACCCATACTGACATGGAAATCACATCTGTGCATATTTGCATATTTTTTTAGGTACTTCAAAACAGTGGCAGTGAGTTAGTTCTCACTGAGAAAAACCCAGTTACTCATTGTTAATGATCGTCGTGTCATATTGCAGACACAAAGACCATAGATCTAAATTAGATTTTAATGAATATTTATAATAATGTATATTCAGTTGAAAAACTGTGTAGTTTATAATAGTCTTGCATTTTTATATCTTATCAATATAATTGTAATAAACTGCTGTAAACCAAACGGATCACTCCAAGAAATCAACCATTTAAATCACAAAATATATTTTTATTACTAATTTTACCAAAACTTAAACCCAGAATAGTAAAGTAAAAATTAACACAATAAAACTTAAAACCAGAACAGTAAAGTATAAATTAACCCAATAATAAAACTTAAAAAGTCAGAACAGTAAAGTTATTAATAAAAGTGCTAGAAAATGTTGTTAAACCAGTAAACAATTACAGTATTAAATCACAAATCAAGTAAAATTAAGCATCACACACATATATATATATATATATATATATATATATATTAGGGGTGTAACGATACACGTATTCGTATTAAACCGTTCGGTGTTCGGTACGCATTACAAACCAAACGGTTTGTTGGACCATTTTTCCTGCTGAACAAAACTTGTTATTTCAAATGTAGGCGCTGTCACGATCCACACACAGACGAAACAGTTAAATCCAGATGCAGTATTTATTGAGGAAATCCGTAACTCATTACAGGAACAGATACGGACACCGGTTCAGGAACAGATACGGACACCGGCACAGGAACAGATACGGACACCGGCTCAGGAACAGACACCGGCTGAATGAGAGTGTCCGGGGTTCCAACCGGACTGGAGGCTGCCATCTTGGTGTTGTGTGCAGCCCAGGCACGCAGGACAGCAACCGTTTAAAAAGTGAAGACGGCCCTCTTGACCGTGGCAGGACTGACGGGAACAGCCTCCGGCACAGGAACAGTCTCTGCATCAGCAGACGTGCTGTGCCTCCTCCATGCATGCAGTACCGCCACTGCATAAAAGAGGAAGACAGCCCTCTTGGCCGTGGCAGGACTGATGGTGGGCAGCTCCGAGACGATCTCAGGGATGACAGTGGGCTGCACGGGGACGACCTCCGGAACCAGAGCGGGCTGCACGGGGACGGCCTCCGAGATGACAGCGGGCTGCACGGGGACAACCTCCGGAACCAGAGCGGGCTGCACGGGGACAACCTCCGGGATGACAGCGGGCTGCACGGGGACGACCTCCGGAACCAGAGCGGGCTGCACGGGGACGGCCTCCGGGATGACAGCGGGCTGCACGGGGACAACCTCCGGGATGACAGCGGGCTGCACGGGGACAACCTCCGGGATGACAGCGGGCTGCACGGGGACAACCTCCGGGGTGACAGCGGGCTGCACGGGGACGACCTCCGGGACGACAGCGGGCTGCACGGGGACAACCTCCGGGACGACAGCGGGCTGCACGGGGACAACCTCCGGGATGACAGCGGGCTGCACGGGGACAACCTCCGGGATGACAGCGGGCTGCACGGGGACAACCTCCGGGACGACAGCGGGCTGCACGGGGACAACCTCCGGGATGACAGCGGGCTGCACGGGGACGACCTCCGGGATGACAGCGGGCTGCACGGGGACGACCTCCGGGATGACAGCGGGCTGCACGGGGACGACCTCCGGGACGACAGCGGGCTGCACGGGGACAACCTCCGGGATGACAGCGGGCTGCACGGGGACAACCTCTGGGATGACAGCGGGCTGCACGGGGACGACCTCCGGGATGACAGCGGGCTGCACGGGGACGACCTCCGGGACGACAGCGGGCTGCACGGGGACGACCTCCGGGACGACAGCGGGCTGCACGGGGACAACCTCCGGGATGACAGCGGGCTGCACGGGGACGACCTCCGGGATGACAGCGGGCTGCACGGGGACGACCTCCGGGATGACAGCGGGCTGCACGGGGACGACCTCCGGGATGTGTTGTGGAAATTTATCAATATTCAAAAACCTGGATGAAGGAGACAAAGTCGATTCTCAAAAGATTAAACAAAGTATTTTATTTCATGCATGAAATAAGACGTTCAACATACAGACAGTGTCTAAGTATGAGAAGGCCCATGGCATTCTCACGCAGAGAGCATCTGACATGAGAAGGCGAAGGCTAGTCCCTTTCGCCAAGGTTATATACCCTAACACACCCTGTGTAAAAAAATCCTTTGTTACCTTAAAGGGAGATGTCTTAGCTCATTATCTCATGTCCAACCCAAATTCTAACTGGTCTGAGCAACGTCATGTCTGCAAAAGTTTCCTGTTCTTAGCTGCTGCTCTTTTTCACACATCTTGTCTATCTTTAGTTCGATCAAAGCTGCGCACATATTTTTCACACTTGGAGTACAAAAAGTTATTTGGAGTACACATATTGTCAGCCCTTACATGACCCAGTGAACATTTTGTTCCTTCAAGCTTGTTCTAACTTATACATTTATAAAAAACTTAGTTTTATATCTTTAATAATGTGCTTTTGATTATATTCTTTTAAATGCTTATGAGTAAAAATGAATCTTCATCGTTAATAAAAGTTGTACCCATCTAAAAGTAAAAGAAACACATCTAAATGTAAAATTTCCATAACAATCCACCCCATGTTCATTCAAAGAACATACACAATTTGACATTTACTTTTCCATACTCATAGTGATTTACAACAGGTAAATTTTCCCCATGGTTACTTAATTTTCTAGTCAAACTCATGTTCGCTCTTGTTCTCATAATCCTCATCATCATCAGCCACTGACACATTAACTTCACCTCTGGTGCCCTACGTATCATTGTTGTATTCCCCTGGATTCATTCTCACCATTGTGGTAGTCACTGTCTTAGCAGTGATTCTAGAAATATAATTCATTAATCATGGAATCGTCAAAAGAAAAATCAAAATCAAACATCCGATTGGCATAATGGTACTTATTAACAATTTCGTCCACCCCTGCAGGCCCAAGAACCAATTATCTAGTGAAGATGACATTTCATCTGGAGTGGCTACGGCCATTTTCATGTGTTCTATTATGTCTGATACTTTTTGAAAGACGTCAGTCAAATTAAAACAACAAGAGGTTACTAACATTTTGCATATTTTCAAATAAACCTCCTACATCTAAAAGTCCTGGATAACAGCACCCCATCCATTTCTTAGGAAGGGTGTGCACATACTGTTCAAGCTGTTGTCTCTCCGAGGTCATCGTCGTCACCTGGACATGTGATATTTGTACCATTAGATGTTATACATTTGTTATTATTCATGATTATCGTGGTTTTACAGTGTGCTGTACCAGCCATTATTGCCCCTTGTTGGGTCCCTAATTTACATAAACATACGTCGCCTAATTGTGGTTTCACTGCCCATACATTGTCAAAGTCTCTAGTGCTGTGTTCTGATGGGTTCTGACTTTTGACTTTCTTTGGAGATAATTTGATTTCTATAGAATTTTCACATTCAGTAATTTCTACATAGTACATGGAATTAACCCTATTAATTCTCCTAAATTTTCAGTGATTTCTTCTAATTCCAAAAACTCTGGCATCACTCTAATATTCTAATTTAATCACCCTGAAGTGAGACATACCCCGCCTTGGTCAATAGACCCTCTCTGATAGCATCCTGATTACCTCCGTACACATATTGCCCTTGACATGGATCCTTACAAAAATACATGGTCTTACCCCATTTTCCCTTTGTCATTTTCACCTCTATATGCTATCATCTCGTGCTAGGCTTACAGCCACACTAATTAAGAGGATAAGATTTAGTGACCTATTGCCACACATTACAACCTTGTCAGGCGAGAAAATGTTCTTGTTTGAACGATATCAGTCCCGTTTCTCGATGTATTTTTGGTCTCAGGGCAGGTCTAGTTGATATGATCAGACAGGTTATTTCAATGCCCACGCCGTTAAAGTTCCACAAAGTCCTTGATACAGTTCTGACCACTCCTGAAATTGCACAATCGTCTCTTACTATTGATTCGTCTGCTCTCCAGTGACGGTGGTTTTCAAATTGGTAACCTACGGGATGACACGTCTCTGGTTAGTCTGATCTCTGTTTGGCACTCGTTAGCTTTGAGTGGGATTCTTCTTCCGTTGCAGCTACCGCATGAGCTAGATCCTCGACTTTCACCGCATTTTGAGTTGTCAGCAAAACCTGGAATGGTCCCTGTCACCTTTTCGCCTTCCAATGCTTTCGTCTCAGATCCTTTATCAACACGAACTCTCCTCGGAAGCTGTGCAGGGCCGTCTCAGCTGGCTCTGGAACTGCTGCCTGGACCTGTTTTGAGATATCACAGAACACCTTATCCAGCTCAACACAATATTGCAACATGTCATGCTCACAAATAGTGGTGTCAGGCAATGTTCGAGGATTTCGTGCCTCCCAGTCCATCTGAGGTGGGCGAGCAAACAGAATCTCAAATGGTGAGAGCTGTGCGCGTCCCCTCTTTCTCATTCTCATGTAAGTTAGCTCCTCCCGCTTCCGGATGTACCCAGGAATGCTTCAACTGCTGAAATTGCACTGTTTACAAAATGTGAACCATTGTCACTTAATAATTTTTCAGGATTTGAAATTCCCATGGTGGGATAATTTCTTGTAGGAATAGTTTTGCCATTCCTTTTTTAATCTGCCTTTGTTGTTGGCATGGCTTCTACCCATTCTGAAAACATGTCGACTGCCACTATGCAGTATCTCTTTTTGTCAGATTTTGATAATTCAATATAATCGAGCATTACATTTGAGAATGGTCTCTGCGGCCTGGGATGCCCCCCTGTCTCATTGCCTGACCCCTCCCCACATTGTTAATACCACAAATCAAACATCTGCTGCAAAAATCTGCTGCCACTGTGGAAAAAAACTTTGGTAAATCAGTTATTTTGCATAATAGTAAACATCTCCATTAGTTTCTGGGGCCCCATTGTCCATTTTTACAGTATATTCACGGCCTGCCTTCTTCCATTTCTCTTTATCATAGGCAGAAGCGTGTTGTTGCATCGCTTCTGTCACCTAGTTCCTCATTCAGCTGTATTGCTATGGTTATCTGAACAGGAAGTCGAGCTGCAGCCTTCTCTGCTGATCTGTTTTCTTTTTCAATGGATACTGCATTTTCTTTTTGGTCTATAGTCGGATTTGGTCTTTATTTGAATCGGCTCACAATCTGCAATCAGACCTACATCATTTTTTATCAGTAGCCCATAAACATTTTGGAAACTCTCTCCAACCCGTCTGTTATGACAGGGAGTTGTGTTAAACTCAGTCTGTTTAGTTTCACTTCCTCATCCAACACTGTGACTGCTCTCAAACTTCTGTGTTTCATGACATGGCTGTTTTTGGTACCTTCATTTTGGCAGATCATTCTTTTTTTTTGATCTATTATGACCCAGTCGGTCAGTTCATGGCACCTGGCCATGAAGGGACCCGCGTCACGCCATTCAGCCTTCACTGGTTTGGCCAGCGATATGAGGCTTGTGCATTTTCCATGTCATAAAACACTGTCTGTTTGTCAGTCAATTTCACATTCAAAACACACCATTGGTCAGTCCAATACACATAGTCAGTCGTCACAATTTCTATGTCAACATTAAATCATTGCTGCGCATATTCATCATCATGATCAGTGCTTACATGAGAAGTGCAATGTAAATCTGAGTCTCTCATAGATTCAGAAGATGGCAACACTCTGTCATGAGCCGCTTTGTGGTCAGACATGTGTCAGAAATTTGCCATTCATATACAAACAGAGAAAAATCCTCTGTGCTTTCAGTTTCATGCGTCATTCTCATGTCAGCTGATAAGCCCTGATCACCACAGTAAACAAAAACACCCTACTTACAAAGTAAATCCCTTCGCATTAAATTCACTGGGCATAACTTAGTAATTAAAAAACAATGCTTAATTTTTTATTCTATTTTTCCCCTTCAATTGAACACTCAAGGGTTTTCGAATATGGTTCTATGGCCACATGACCAGTTGCACCTCTGTAAGAAGTCGTCTTACCAGAGAGTGGAATTGGTTTTTCAAACTCTGTGGCTTTAATTACAAAATTGGAAGCTCCCGTGTCAAGCAGAAATAGCAAAGATGCGTCATTAACATTCATTTCTATCAAGGGTAAAGAAATATGAGCCTTATAGAAAAACCCTAGCAAGCAAGTCTTCATTGCATAGAGCAGAATCAGAAAATAAAGGTAAATTATACTCATCAGTTGGAGAGACAGGAACCCCGTCGCTCACCCCCTCCTCCTCCTTTCAATCCGCCTGATCCCCGCCTTCGCCGTGTGGGCATTCATAACGCCAATGTCCTTTTCGTCCACAATTAAAACATTTGTCATAGGGCTCTTTGCGTTGTTGTTGAAATGGTTGACAGTTTCGTCCTTTTCCCCGACCACGTCCTCTCCTCTTCCTCTGCCATTGCCTCCCTGGTTCATTTGGTAATGGTTGGAGTTGTTGTTGCCCATATACACACCTTGCATTGTCACCAGGGCCAACATGAGGTCTTTGTCTTGCTTGGCTGCGTTGATTTTCCGCTGCGCTTTCATGATGTCTTGCGTGTTGTCTCATTTCTACTGTGGAGGCAAATTGCCATCCGACACAGCTCTTTTGAATTGCTTTTGAAATGTCACTGTCCAATCCATCCAAGAACAAAGTCTTTACTTTCATTTTCTGGAGGGTTGCAGAGTGGTGGCATGGTTCTTTGTGTGGTGCGTTAGGAACTGCGTGATCCCGTCCTTCTGCGGCTGCTGGAATCTGGTTAGGATTGCGAGGAGGTGGAAGATGAGCCGGATGCGTCCTGTCCTCCTCTCTTATTCTCACAAAACAAAAACAAAACAAAACAAAAAACAATGCCATAATAGGGAGAAGAAGAAACAATGTCAGATCCGTCATTTTCAAGATTGCTATGTGTCTTGTCTTTCTTCTTGACAACGTGAGTCGACCAATTTTGCTTTAGTTTTAGTCAAATGTGACACACTTAAACCCCCATTAACCCATATTGCATTTTGCATGAACCTTTCGAGAAATCAACATGTTCTTCATCTTTCCTTTTTGAATTTTCATTACCCATTTTTACTTTTACAATTTTGTTTGTTCAATTTCCCTATAATACTTAATTTTGTTTTGTTAATTTATATTTGCGTATTTTTATTTATTCTTTTATTACTTTATATTTATCTATCAATTTTCCTCGCGCAGTCACCCACGCTCTCCTCTACGTATTAACTTTTCCCTGGCGCAGCCACCCCACGCCTTGCCTTCATCCGTCGATGCAGGTCTTTCAAATTGCCTTTATTCGTCAATATAGGTCTTTCCCAGACCAGTGCTTCTGTCTGGTGTTTGAGAAATTATTTCCAGGCCTATTCTCAAAACCCTGGCTCTTTAGGGAAATTTTAATACGTTTTGTGGTCTTATCCCGGACCTGTTTGGGAACTTGCTATCAGGTCTATCCCAAACGTGACTCTTTAGGAAAAAATATTCAATACGCAAATATCAATCAACAAAATTTGTCTTATTTGTTACATAAGAAATTTCCTCTCACCGTCTTGTGAGTCTCACTGTCTGTGAGTTCTTTAATCTTGGAATTGCGTCCACCTAGGTCGTCGTGAGGAGTTGAACAATTCTCTTTCCTTAAGCTTGAGGATTTTGAGCCGTAGAGTGTTCTCTCGGGATGGCCAGTCAACTGTTCCCCTCACGACGATCATCGGTTTTGCAATCGCATCCTCGTCGCCATTTGTTGTGGAAATTTATCAATATTCAAAAACCTGGATGAAGGAGACAAAGTCGATTCTCAAAAGATTAAACAAAGTATTTTATTTCATGCATGAAATAAGACGTTCAACATACAGACAGTGTCTAAGTATGAGAAGGCCCATGGCATTCTCACGCAGAGAGCATCTGACATGAGAAGGCGAAGGCTAGTCCCTTTCGCCAAGGTTATATACCCTAACACACCCTGTGTAAAAAAATCCTTTGTTACCTTAAAGGGAGATGTCTTAGCTCATTATCTCATGTCCAACCCAAATTCTAACTGGTCTGAGCAACGTCATGTCTGCAAAAGTTTCCTGTTCTTAGCTGCTGCTCTTTTTCACACATCTTGTCTATCTTTAGTTCGATCAAAGCTGCGCACATATTTTTCACACTTGGAGTACAAAAAGTTATTTGGAGTACACATATTGTCAGCCCCTACATGACCCAGTGAACATTTTGTTCCTTCAAGCTTGTTCTAACTTATACATTTATAAAAAACTTAGTTTTATATCTTTAATAATGTGCTTTTGATTATATTCTTTTAAATGCTTATGAGTAAAAATGAATCTTCATCGTTAATAAAAGTTGTACCCATCTAAAAGTAAAAGAAACACATCTAAATGTAAAATTTCCATAACAGATGACAGCGGGCTGCACGGGGACGACCTCCGGGATGACAGCGGGCTGCACGGGGACGACCTCCGGAACCAGAGCGGGCTGCACGGGGACGGCCTCCGGGATGACAGTGGGCTGCACGGGGACAACCTCCGGGATGACAGCGGGCTGCACGGGGACGACAGCGGGCTGCACAGGGACGGCCTCCAGGGCGACAGCGGGCTGCTAGAGGGCGACCTCTGGGTCTTTGGGGAGACTAGAGGTCTTCCTTCTCCTCCGCCGTTTCGGATGGCGATGTGCAGGCTCTGGGCTGGATGGAAACCGTGGCGAACAGAGCTCTTGGCTGGGCGGAATCAGCGGCGGATGGAGCTCTGGGCTGGACATCACCAGCCCAGGGTCGAAGAGGGGCCAGAGTGGAGAATGGTGTTGGGATTCCTCTCGACCACCTCCTCCACTGCGGCCTCCACTGGTCCTGCGAAATCTGACCAACCGGGTCCCCTCAAAAAATTGTCTTCCCTCCCGCTCGGTGGTTGGGGAAGAGACATTAAAACACATACCGCTGGATCTTGTTTGTGACGGAGTCCTTCTGTCACGATCCACACACAGATGAAACAGTTAGATCCAGATGCAGTATTTATTGGGAAAATCCGTAACTCATAACAGTCCAGGCAGGGGTCAAAATCCAAATAAGCAATCTGAAACACAAAACAATAAACAGGCAAAAACAGAGCGGAAACAGACCTCAAAAGTGGTGTGATGAATAACAAGGACTCTGTGACAATGACTGGACAGGCAGGGTATAAATACACAGACACAAACAAGGTGAGGGGAAACAGCTGCGTGCGATAATCAATGATGAGACAGACAAGGATGATGGGAAATGTAGTAATAATAAGTGTAGGACACCGTGGGGGAAAGAGGACCTCTAGTGGTACACAAACCAGACACTGTGACAGGCGCGTGGCAAGCCCGCTCATAATGTGAGAGATGCTGGCGTGACCACAACATTGACCAACATCAAAGGGCAAACTTAATGTAAGTGGAACTAAACTGCGCTACTCATTAATTTTGTGCTTCACGGACTGTTTATCAGTTTGGACCAATGCAGCACGAGCCGATCTTGATCAAGTGACACTGTTACTAGACAGCGCTAAGAGATCCAGTAAAGAAAGCATTTGAATTCGCTACTTAAGTAATAACATCGCTGCGAGATCTAGTGAGAAACATTCACATTTCTCCGTTATTAACGGATCAAACAGCGATGACGTAGAAAACCAGGAAGAAACATTGTGCCATGTACAAGTGTATTGTATTGAACCGAACCATGAATTTTGTGAAAGTTACACCCCTAATATATTCACGGTTCTGTATGATACGATACACTGGTGTCACGGTTCGGTACATTTTCGACATTTTTTATTTTATTAAAACTAACATCATGAAGTATGATAATTTTTTACTTTTAGCAATGATGGAGCTATACTTGACATATAAAACAAGCTACTTATAAAAAATGAAATGTAATATTGTAGTAGTTATAAACAAAGATTATATTTTAGATTAACATTTGAGGGCAGCTATTTTATTCATAATGTCAAAATAAAACCGACGTAACTTTACTTGACAGTAGGCCTACAATGTTTCTTCCTGGTTTCCACGTCAGCACTGTTTGATCCGTTAACTTATTCATTATGGCGCTTTTCCACTGCATGGTACGGCTCGGTTCAGCTCGGTACGGTTCGACTCGGCGCGGAACGGTTCGGCTCGCTTCGCTTTTCCACTGCGTGGTACGACTCGGTACGGTTCGGTTCACTTTAGCTCGGTTGCTTTTCCACTGCAGTTAGTACCGCTTCAAAGTGGGTGGGACTGATTGTTAATAGTTGTAGGTCATGTAGCTGTGCTACTTCCGCTCCTCGGCAACCTTAGAGGAACGTCTGCACCTCGTCCACTGAACACGATTCAGCCATTTCTTGTTTGATTTTTTTTTACTTTTTTTGTCAAGTAAATACTCTAAAAACAGGTGCTACCGCGTTGGCTGTTGTCTGGCTATTTAAATCTAGCGGGTTTAGTGTCTCGTGTCGCAAATACAATGACGCTGAAGTGACGATTCTGTCTTGGAACGCTTGGAACCTCAACAGAGGTGGTACCATTTAAAGCGAGCCGAAGCGAGCCGTACCGTACCGTACCATGCAGTGGAAATGCGCCATAAGTGAGCCGTACCGTACCATGCAGTGGAAAAGCGCCAAAGCGTGCCGTGCCGTACCGAACCGTACCATGCAGTGGAAAAGCGCCATTAGATACTAGTACTTATTATTAGATGCTAGTCATTAGATACTAGTTCTTATTTATTACGTACTAGTAGCTATTAAAAAGACACTAGTACTTATTCATTAGACTAGTACTTATTCATTAGATAGTAGTACTTGTTATTAGATACTAGTACTTATTCATTAGATAGTAGTACTTGTTATTAGATACTAGTACTTATTCATTAGATAGTAGTACTTGTTATTAGATACTAGTACTTATTCATTAGATAGTAGTACTTGTTATTAGATACTAGTACTTATTCATTAGATAGTAGTACTTGTTATTAGATACTAGTACTTATTCATTAGATAGTAGTACTTGTTATTAGAAACTAGTACTTATTCACTAGATATTAGTACTTATTCATTAGATACCAGTACTTATTATTAGATACTAGTACGTATTCATTAGATACCAGTACTTATTATTAGATACCAGTACTTATTACTTATTTTGATAATGACTAGTAACTATTCTTTTGTTACTAGTAACAAATAAAAAATGTTGCCATTAACTTCCAGGGGTCAGTCAAATATCAACTATTCCGTTATGTTATTATTCATTAGGTACTAGTACTTATTTTTAGATACTAGTAGTGTTGTCACGGTACCATAATTTCAGTATTCGGTACCAATACCAGTGAAAATCCACGGTTCTCGGTACCAATTTCGGTACCAAAGCTTAATTTAGATTAAATTTGCATATATTAAAGTTTATAACCATTTGTTAGATAACATCAGATAAAATTACCTAACAATAAACACTAGTTATACACTGAAGCAATTATTCTCCTTGGGGTAATTTAAAAATACATTTTTAAAATCAAAAGTTTTATCTGTTCATGAACAATCAAGTATTTGTATTAAATAACATTCACAAACATACATTCATGTTGTAAAAATATATTGTTCACTCAATGTGTTGATGTTAGATAAGGCATTAATGTTAATGAATGGTAGCCTATCTTATTGTAGTGTTACCAACTAAACAGGAGGTAAAACGTGTTTTATTTGACTGTCCTTTTATGTAATCCAAAACTGCGTTCATATTTAATTTTAAAATGGATTTTAAACAAGATACAACCGCACACGATACCACTTTAGGGGCCGTTCATATATCGCGTTTTATTCGCGTGCAAATTCGTTATTTCAAATGTAGGCGTGCGGCTTATAATAGAAGCATCTCAACAAGTCATGTGACAAAAACCAGCGGCCTTTCCGTAACAACATGGAAAGCTCGGCCGAACAGCTGATCATAGCTGTACAGGGCGGCTTTTTATTTCTCATCTCCATGAATATATCTAGTAGTAAAGCTAATGCAAGGGCTAGAAATTATTTGATGATACTTCCTCGTCATCATGGACAGCGCAGTTTGCACCGCTTTCTCCTTTCCACAAGCGCGTGCTTTCCCGTTGCGTCTGCCGTTGCTAGGCAACCATGAACAGAAGCGCGCCTGGAAAACTAATTTGCACGCGCAAAAAACGCGCTATGTGAACGGCTCTTTCCTCCTTTCTGGTCAACAAGTGGATTCAGAGCCACCGCATTAGCAGCGCCGCCGGTCGCCATGTCTCAGTGTGTTTATGAAGAGGACGCAACTGTGCACCGTTCGGACAGCGCATCAAGAACCGGATTAATCCGATACTTCAGTACCACCGGTACTTAAGAAAAGCTGGTACCGTAACCATTTAATTTTTTTAGTACCGAAATGGTACCGAAGTATCGGGTCTTTTGACAACACTATTACGGTACCAGCTTTTCTTAAGTACCTGTGGTACCGAAGTATCGGGTTAATCCGGTTCTTGATGCGCTGTCCGAACGGTGCACAGTTGTGTCCTCTTCATACTGAGACATGGCGACCGGCGGTGCTGCTAATGCGGTGGCTCTGAATCCACTTGTTGACCAGAAATGAGGAAAGAGCCGTTCACATAGCGCGTTTTTTGCGCTAAACGAAATTCGTTTTCCATGCGCTCTGTTCATGGTTGCATAGTAACGACAGACGCAACGGGAAAGCATGCGCTTGTGGAGGAGAAAGCGGTGCAAACTGCGCTCTCCATGATGACGAGGAAGTATCATCAAATAATTCATTGATTTCTTTATTCATTGAGATGAGAAATAAAAAGCCGCCCTGTACAGCTATGATCAGCTGTTCGGCCGAGCTTTCCATGTTGTTACGGAAAGGCCGCTGTTTTTGTCACATGACCTGTTGAGATGCTTCTATTATAAGCCGCGCGCCTACATTTGAAGTAACGAATTTGCACGCGCATAAAAAGCGATACGTGAACGGCCCCTAAAGTGGTATCGTGTGCGGCTGTATCTAGTTAAAAAGGCCTTTTAAATATGAACGCAGTTTTGGATTAAATAAAAGGACAGTCAAGTCAAATAAAACACGTTTTATCTCCTGTTTAGTTGGTAACACTACAATAAGATACCATTCATTAACATTACTTAATGCCTTATCTAACATTAACACATTGAGTGAACAATATATTTTTACAACATTAATGTATGTTTGTGAATGTTATTTAATACAAACACTTGATTGTTCATGAACAGATAAAACTTTTGATTTTAAAAATGTATTGGTAGGCTACATTTTTAAGTTACCCCAAGGAGAATAATTGCTTCAGTGTATATAACTATTGTTAGGTCATTTATCTAATGTTATCTAACAAATGGATATACACTTTAATATATGCAAATTTAATCTAAATTAGCTTTGGTACCGAAATTGGTACCGAGAACCGTGGATTTTTACAGGTATCGGTACCGAATACTGAAATTTTGGTAACGTGACAACACTATACCGTAACCATTTAATTTTTTTAGTACCGAAATGGTACCGAAGTACCGGGTCTTTTGACAACACTAAATAATAGTACAGGTATTTGTTCAATAAATACTAGTACCTATTAAATATATACTAGTAGCCTACTTATTCATTAGCTACTATTACTTGTTCAATAGATACTAGTACTTATTCAATAGATACTAGTACTAAGTCATTAACTACTAGTACCTATCAAATAGATTAGATACTATAGTACTTATTCCTTAGATACTACCTATTAATTAGATACTTGTACTTATTAACTCGCTACTAGTACTTATTCAATAGATACTAGTATCTATTTATTAGATATACCGGTCGTATTTATTCCAAATGTTACTAACGTGAGTAAGATTAATTTTACTAGTAAGATTTTCATTTGAACTTTACAGTGGCTGTTCTGACTAGTCATAGCTAAATAATAAGCACTAGTAGCTATGAATAAGTACTAGTAATTAATGGAATAGATACTAGTATCTAAAAAATAACTAGTTGCATGAAAATAGATACTAGTCGGTTTAAATGATTAAATGTTAAAAAGGCTTGCCATAGAAAGTCCGGTTTGAGGCTGATTGGCGCCAACTAACTTAAGCTAACGTTAGCTTAAGTAGGCTAGCACGTCAATTTAGAGGAAAATACATTTGAATGACTTAGCTGGACCTACCCAGCTAACAATTTTAGGTTATAAGAACGTTTCCATAACGTTCCCTTTAAGTTATAAAAACGTTATTTCTGAATGTTCTAGGAACGTTCAAAACGTCCAGTTTTTTAGACGTTGTATTAACGTTATTTCTTGGTTATTAGAACGTTATTAAAAACGTTATTAGAACGTTCAATTCTCCTGTTATATAAACGTTGTACTAACGTTATTTCTTGGTTATAAGAACGTTATTAAAAACGTTATTAGAACGTTCAATTCTCATGTTATATAAACATTGTATTAACGTTATTTCTTGGTTATAAGAACGTTATTTAAAACGTTATTAGAACATTAAATTCTCCCGTTATATAAACGTTGTATTAACGTTCTTGCTTGGTTCTAAGAACGTTATTCAAACGTTCAAATTTCCCATTATATAAACGTTCTCTTAATGTTATTAAAACCTATCTTAAATTTCTTTCATATAACAAGGTATATAAATAAGCTTTCAGATTTTAAAATTAAGACAAAAAGATCTAGAAAGACAATAAAAAAAAAATACCCATGAATCATGTCTATATGTTTAATGTAGTCCACTGAAGGCAAGTTGAATTGCAAGAGGCAAAAACAGTATCAGACTCAATTTTAAAATGAAAAGAAACAGGAGTGGCAAAAACAGTATCAGACTTAATTTTAAAATGAAAAGAAACAGGAGAGGCAAAAACAGTATCAGACTCAATTTTAAAATGAAAAGAAACAGGAGTGGCAAAAACAGTATCAGACTTAATTTTAAAATGAAAAGAAACAGGAGAGGCAAAAACAGTATCAGACTCAATTTTAAAATGAAAAGAAACAGGAGTGGCAAAAACAGTATCAGACTCAATTTTAAAATGAAAAGAAACAGGAGAGGCAAAAACAGTATCAGACTCAATTTTAAAATGAAAAGAAACAGGAGAGGCAAAAACAGTATCAGACTCAATTTTAAAATGAAAAGAAACAGGAGTGGCAAAAACAGTATCAGACTTAATTTTAAAATGAAAAGAAACAGGAGAGGCAAAAACAGTATCAGACTTAATTTTAAAATGAAAAGAAACAGGAGAGGCAAAAACAGTATCAGACTCAATTTTAAAATGAAAAGAAACAGGAGTGGCAAAAACAGTATCAGACTCAATTTTAAAATGAAAAGAAACAGGAGAGGCAAAAACAGTATCAGACTCAATTTTAAAATGAAAAGAAACAGGAGAGGCAAAAACAGTATCAGACTCAATTTTAAAATGAAAAGAAACAGGACTGGCAAAAACAGTATCAGACTCAAATTTAAAATGAAAATCAAACAGGAGTGGCAAAAACAGTGTCAGACTCAATTTTAAAATGAAAAGAAACAGGAGTGGCAAAAACGTTATTTCTTGGTTATAAGAACGTTATTTAAAACGTTATTAGAACATTAAATTCTCCCGTTATATAAACGTTGTATTAACGTTCTTGCTTGGTTCTAAGAACGTTATTCAAACGTTCAAATTTCCCATTATATAAACGTTCTCTTAATGTTATTAAAACCTATCTTAAATTTCTTTCATATAACAAGGTATATAAATAAGCTTTCAGATTTTAAAATTAAGACAAAAAGATCTAGAAAGACAATAAAAAAAAAATACCCATGAATCATGTCTATATGTTTAATGTAGTCCACTGAAGGCAAGTTGAATTGCAAGAGGCAAAAACAGTGTCAGACTTAATTTTAAAATGAAAAGAAACAGGAGTGGCAAAAACAGTATCAGACTTAATTTTAAAATGAAAAGAAACAGGAGTGGCAAAAACAGTATCAGACTTAATTTTAAAATGAAAAGAAACAGGACTGGCAAAAACAGTATCAGACTCAATTTTAAAATGAAAAGAAACAGGACTGGCAAAAACAGTATCAGACTCAATTTTAAAATGAAAAGAAACAGGAGAGGCAAAAACAGTATCAGACTCAATTTTAAAATGAAAAGAAACAGGAGTGGCAAAAACAGTATCAGACTTAATTGTAAAATGAAAAGAAACAGGAGAGGCAAAAACAGTATCAGACTCAATTTTAAAATGAAAAGAAACAGGAGAGGCAAAAACAGTATCAGACTCAATTTTAAAATGAAAAGAAACAGGAGAGGCAAAAACAGTATCAGACTTAATTTTAAAATGAAAAGAAACAGGACTGGCAAAAACAGTGTCAGACTCAATTTTAAAATGAAAAGAAACAGGAGTGGCAAAAACAGTATCAGACTCAAATTTAATTTGAAAAATAAATTAAATATCATCCACGTCAGCTTCCACTTCCGGCGCATCGGACTGGACTGAATCCTGAGGGGGTCTCTGGAGATCCTGCAGGGAGAAAAGAAGACCGTGCTGTATTTAAGTGTGGCGAGATTAGTATAAAAGCACTGTGATGCTGTACTTGCTCATACAAAAGATCTCATTTGATTTTCTGACCATTTACAAACATCATTTGCTTTGGATTGTTGGGAGAAAACATGAATTATAACTACATGTTGTGTAGTGATACATAGAACTGTTGTTTGAAGTTTTAACGTGAATAAAACACAGCAATTGATCAATAAGAATCAAGGACTTGAAACTGTTTTATAAAAAACCATAATGAACGATTAATATGTATAGGCATAATATACAGCTCCGTAATATACAAAATTAAGAGACCACTGCAAAATTCTAAGTTTCTATTACCATGCCTATTCTGCACTCAAACACACCCATAAAACTTGCTGCAAAGCACCAGTTGAAAGATTATGAATGTGTCGGATACAACACAAGGATACATTTCAATTATTTATCAATAAACTAGAGTTTTGGCTGCAAAGATAAAGCTGACTCGCCATCTCCACAGTAAAGTGGATTCTCCTTTAGAGAGAAATGTACCCTTCATACAGATTACATAATCAGAGTATTTGTTTTCAATTAAAATTGGTAGACATTTGACAAACATTTCAAGATTTCTGTAGACATATGTATCAACAATTTTGCACAATTGCATTTCATCAACTATACATGATTGAAAACAGGAAGACAATAACCTCTGATGAGACTGATCACTGACCTGCTCGCGTCGATGTGGTGCAAATTTAAGTGTGTCCGATATTAGCTCTTCAAATATCTTCTCCAAAACTTTGGCATGTGTGCGACGACAAGCCTCTAAAAAAAGTCACACATATATATAAGATAAATGTAGGCAACACTAATTAACTGAATACATTGTTTCAATTTAATCCATCTCTTCCTGAGCTGACAACATATGCACAACACATTTGAAAGATGGTACTGTTTCTTATCGAAAGTAACAAAACACAAAGACTATTGTGATAATGAGGGACAGAAAGCGCACTATACACAGTAGTATATAGTTTGATTCATTATTAAAATTAAGATTTATGTTAAATGCATCCTTACAGTAATATAGTGTTTCAGCATGTAACATCCTGTCACGTTGACAAAACCCAGAAGATACAAATAGTGCAATGTAGTTTAGTGTTTTTAACAACGCTTTAAAAGCACTAATTGTTTTGAAAGACCTGCTAGAAATATGGTTGAAATAAAAGATTAATGAACTTACGAATAATCACACTGCATATTTGCATTTCCTGGAAAAAAAAATTTCCTTTGCGACCTTTAAAGCTGTAATTGCCCCATAGTGCATTTGTTCCAATTCTCCGCATTGCTCTGCGAACAGAATCTCCAGGCGTTTTGCCTCCCAGGAGGCTCAGGGCGGTAATCTGATAATAAAAGTATTTTGATTGTACAAATTCAATATACAGCCCAGCCCTATGAGCAACTTTGACATACTGAATGGGACAGAAGGGCAAAATATCAAGCATTATTAAAATCAAACAAAAAACTAACAATTCACAGCTCAACATTAACTTAGATTTGTGTTAAATTTGCAATAATTTCTGGAACAATGTATCTATTTTTCACAACCAACTTAAAATTCTTACCACTCTCTGTTTGAATGTGCAATCATTCAGTTTTCTACACAACTGGTGCAGGTCATGTGGTGTGTTGCATGGTTTCTCTAAAACATCTAGGACTTCTGGTAGTTCAGATGCCATGTTGGTTCTCAGGAGGTGCTCAATATTAAGGAGCCTTCCTTCTATTTTATCAAGCCGGAGGAATACAGCCCTCTCAAACCTGGAATTTCCTTCTTTAAAGGGGTCATATAATGGTACATGCACTTTTACAAGTTGATTGCACTGAAATTTGTGTTGGCAGTGCCTGTACACAACCATCCTAAAATGATAAAAATCCATCCAGTGTTTTTTTTTTTTTAATCTCCATATATATTTTACCCTGTCTCAAATTGAGCTGTTCGATTTTGTGACGTCACAAAATCGACGCCCCCTCCCACGATTGTTGATTGACAGCAGCGTTTCAACACAGACGTCGTGAGCGAGCTGTCAATCATAGTCCGCACGTCATTGTTGATATACACTGGAGCACTGTGTATGAGCAGAATGGCGTCTAAGCGATTGTGGTGTTCTGTTCTTGGGTGCAATAAGGAACACAGCAGTCATTTTAATGTTCCTAGATCAGAACCTCCAGAAGAAGTGAGTGTAACGTTTTATTAATCTTTATATTAATCTTTGCAAATCGCTAGCACGCTTCACGATGAAATGCGGCTAACTTAATGTTTACACTCAGGGTAACGTTACATTACGGCATGTTTTTACGACGTTCTCAATATAATTAATAATTCCACGTTTATACTGAACAATAGTTATTACAGAGCAGATTTACGAACAGAGGGGCGGGGTGAGCAAAGCTCATTATCATTAGGGGTGGGAATCTTTTACCATCTCACGATTCAATTCGATTCCGATTCTTGAGGCCACGATTCGATTCAAAATCAATTTTCGATTCAAAAAGATTTTCGATTCAAAACGATTCGATTTTATCCATAATGATTTCTAATCGGGTTTCTGATCATGATCTACTCTCATCTGCTTTGCTATACAGAATGACAAACGGAGACATTAACGTGTCTTTTTCACATTTATTAAGTTCAATTCTCAAGGAAGTGTCTTTTATTTTAAAAACATTGTCTGGTTCTCAATTGCTACTCATTAGTAGCAGGGCTCCAGACTGCGACCAAATGGTCACATGTGCGACCAGTAAATTTGTTCCTTTTTTTTTTTACACTTTAAACGTGGAAGGGGCTTATCAATGAATCCGGAATGTGTGGCAGGCCAATGAGTGCGAGAAGAATAGGGAATGGTCACTGTAAGTGGCTAATGTGTGGAGGGGGAGGGTCCTAGAGATAATCGAGCGCGCGTTTAAACGTCTGTGGGAAGGAGACGGAGACAAATATCACAACCTGCTATGTGCGTTCTTGTGCGATGTGCGACCTGCGGCTAGTGTGCCAGTTAAATTCACTTGCTGGCTTCCCAAATAATACATTACAACAGCGATAATAATAAAAACGTGAACACAACGATTACTCTTTGTAAACACTGTTCAATGCGAGTGCCAAATGATCGAACACGACCTGTCATTTACGTCGTCATCACCCGGGAGTTGATAGCGCACGAGCGCAGACGAGACCTGAACTGCAGACGTACCATCGGTGTTTAAACTTAACTCATCATTTATGTTTTGCCAATGTAAACATTCAAGAGGAAGACGCGAAAGAGAAGTCGCGTCTAGATTTGTGCGCGCGCGCACGTGTGTGTGTGCGCGCGTGTCTGTATGTATGCGTAGGCTACTCATCTCAGACAGCGTGCAAATATTGAGTTATCTTTCAAGTCTTGCACTTGAATGGACAAATTCATACGATTTTTTGGCACACCCCTAATTATCATATATGCACCAAAACGGCGTGCTGAAAATAGAGCTGTTTTTAACCAGGTACAGATGGTACTCAACCAGAATAAGACTTTTATTCCCGAGGCGGTAAAATTGCGGGTGTGTATTTGCTGCCTTTGACCGCTAAGAGGCGCTACAATCGCAGACTTTGAAAAGTGTCAGTTTATTCTCTCTATTGCGTAATCTGCCGCCGCGCCGCTGCTCATTGATATGACCCCTTTAATAGACAAACACTAAGGGCCCTATTTTAACGATCTGAAACGCAAGTGTCAAAGTGCAAAGCGCAAGTAACTTTGTGGGCGGATCCCGGCGCTGTTGCTATTTTCCCAGCGCGATAAATGACTCTTGCGCCCGACGCAAATCTAAAAGGGGTTGGTCTGAAGTCGCTTCATTATTCATAGGTGTGGTTTGGGCGTAACGTGAAATAAACCAATCAGAGCGTCCTCTCACATTCCCTTTAAGAGCAGACGCGCTTGTTCCATGGCGGATTGCTATTATAACAGCGGATTTGCCGGCGCACGCCAGGAGCAGTTCACAGCCGAGGAAACCGACGTTCTCGTCAGGGCCGTAAAACACAGAGAAGTGACATTTGGGGATGATGGGAGAAACCCACCCAAATTAGCTTCGGTTAAACAGGCGTATAATTTGGGTAGTAAATGTGTAGCCTAATCTAGATTTTTTTTTTTTTTTTTTTTTTTTTTTTTTTTATCTAGATAGATCTTTTTCACATCTTCACGGACACAACAATGATTTCCCTCGTGTGTTAATATTTTTCCTTGTAATAATGTATGATTTGCAAAAATGAAAACTGCTGCATCTTTTTATATTAGAGAATCAAAGTGGATGCGCGTTAACATTATGGCCAAGCACGCGCCCTTAAAATACCACATCACTAACGCGCAACGCGCCACTGTCTTTAGACTGTTTTTTTCCGGGTCAATGGCGCAATTGCTTTCTAAAACTGGAAAATAGCACCATGGAAGTTTTGCACCGGAAAACGCCTCCTCTTTGCGCTGAACCGCCCCCGCGAGCGCAAGTTCATTCCCTAATTTACCGACGTGCGTCTGTGGAGGGAAAAGTCCGCTGTGCGCGGGTGCAAAATAGGAATGATACATGCGTCGGTGTTCAAAGTCAATTGTGCTGGGTGCAAGATAGGGCCCATAATATTACTCTGTATGAATGTCATAAATCAAGAACATAGTAATGTTTTTTTTTTTTTTACACCTGCCTTGGCCTTGAGTCGCAAAAGACATCTCGTTCCTGCCCTCTGTAGCTGGAGTGTCAACAGGAATGCCTTAACAAAAAAATAGCAGAAAACAAAATAATTAAATAATTGCAATTGTACCCTCTAATTTTCTTATTACGACCGGTTGATTGACGCACTTACTGTCCAATGATTCTAGGTGGTCTTGGAAATGATTGGCTGGAGTTTTTCGAGTTCTGCCCGTTCCACAGATGATTAAATTGCTTAATTTTTATTTCAGTGCTTCTAACTCAGTGGCTGTAGGTGGGTTAGGAATAGGATTTTAAGTGATTTTGAAAAAATGGCCAAAAAAGAGAATTACATACCCCACCTTTAATACCAAAGTATCCAGGAGGTCAACATGGATGAAAATGACAATTTTTTTGTATCTTGGCATGTAAAAAATATTTCATGGTTAGAACATAATTCGTACCATAGAGGGTTAATCACAAATAGATCATATCCAAGAGAGAGAGAAAAAAGACACTGAAAACAATACTCACAGGAAGGTCTGCTTGTTGGCAAAACAAATTCAGAGTGTGTTCTGTTTTTTTTTTTTACTGGCTCTTCATCCTCATCTAATTAAGACAAACATTATCAATACATTTACATGTATATATATACTGGAATATATATATATATATATATATATATATATATAAACTCATTTTCTCAATGACGACATTAATAAAAATGAGCTTTTTACCATTATCCCAATCTAGCCTATAGCGGGATGGTTTCAAGATGGTTCGCCGAATGGGTTCCTCATCGTCACTCTCCAAATTAGATGATACCGTAGCCAGCTTTACTTTTTTTCGGGCTTCACCATAGTTCTCTGTTGCGAAAAAATATCAGCAAAGTGGGTTACACATGTTTGAACATCAATAGTATACCTGCATATACAGTACTGTGCAAGTCTTAGGCACGTTCATATTGACACCCCCAATAAATGGTTGAGTCAGTTACTTATTTCTTTTGCTGTAGTCTTTCAATAGGAAATATCAATTTCCATTTCCAAACATAATTTTTTTCAATAATTATAATAATCCAATGAGATTTTTGTATGTAAACAGAAAAATATATAATTAACTGGCTTAACCATTTCTTTGGGGAATAAATACCAGCGTGCCTTAACTTTTACACAGTACTGCAAGGGATGTCAGTTTTCAGGAATATTTTGGGGTCCGAAGATTTTCAATGATAGAATACCGAAGGTGCCAGAACCCTATTGTATTTGTAATGATTTTCTTATTATTACTAATATTAATTGATATACAATTAATCATTGACATTCCTAATACCTGCATATCCGAGAATAGACACTTGGTATCTCTGCCAAGATCCCTTGTCAGGTATTTCTTCTTTTTTAACCCTCACCGACACATTTTTGCGTGGCCAGTAGCAGAAAACAGCCTACAGAACATAAACAGAGGGGTAAACAGATGTACAGATATGCAGATGATCAATATTGCCTAAGCTAACACAAACTCTAATGTTTTAAGTCCACCCAAAAGAACAGCCAAGCACAACTGACAACAATACAGAAAATGCATTGGTCTCTGATGCGTCCAAATTTGATGGTACATTTGTAAAATGTTTGTTTATTAGGCTACTATTAATTAAAAACAGGTATTTCTGTTGACCCTAGACATGTGGCAATAATAATTATGTATTTGTAGCTAAATTTACATTAATAAATTTAGTCGGTGAGTTCAGTATTGTGAAACATATCGAATCATGACATGAGTTTATATACCCCTAATAAACAGAATATGATAATCCCCTTCCCCCCCACACAAACAGAAACAGTAACATTACCTCTGTGGTTTTGTCCAGCCATATAGAGGGAACGGCATCTACAGTGCTGTCTTGTTCAAATTTTATGATGGCAAAACGGTTGTTTGTAGGCTAAAAGGCAGAAAAGTTTCATTTTATTTCAAAATCAAAATAAACATGCTAATATACATTAGGGGTGGGTTATATGAGCAAATTATACATATCACGATATTTTTCGATGTCCGGACGATATCGATATTATATTGCGATCTGAGGAAAAAATTTGGAATCACATTTCCACCTTAGTTAAATGACAGGCAAAATATGTAATTGGTATCGCAAAATCCATATCATGGCACAACATAATACCGGTTGTCACGTTCATACCGGTATAGCGCCCACCCCTAATATACATGTAAAACAGTGAACACTTACTTTTGAGTGCTGTCTTCTCCAGATAAAGAAAAGCACGAAATAATGTGCAAGCAGAAATGGAAGAAAAAGTGGCAATGTTTTCTCTAATTCATTCATTCTAAATTTTAGATGCTTAGATTTTTTTTTTTTACACTGAAGACTGTCCAAACCAGACATTAAGGATATTTTAAATATGAATAATAATAATAATAATTTGGAACTATAAAATCTGAGAGGCATTAGGTCAATATTATAATGCAAATATTATTTAAAGGGATAGTTCACCTCAATTTATTTATTTATTAAAAATGCTTTTATAAAGCTTAAGTTCTCTATAAAGAGACATCCCACATACCTTTCTGATTACATTTGTCACAGCTATAATACCCTGAATATTGTTTCATAATTTTAACCAGAGCTTTAGCTGGAGCATCACAGGTCACACATCGCAAAGTAACTCTGATTTTTTCGTTTCCAACTTCCAATCCATTCTCCATCAAATTATGAAGATCTCTGACAACATCTTCAAGAAAGTCAAGGTTTTTTGGCTTTGAGGCTCCATAGCACAATGCTAAAGGAAAAACTGTGGGTGGAGACAGATTTATTTTGCACAGAACAGGCCACAATGACTGACTGCTACTTCTGAACAGTGGCAAACCATCAATATTCAAAGAAATGTCTACTTCACAAATATTATTTACAACTGAGTGGGGATACATCTTCAAATGCTTTACAATTTGTTCTTTGCACCCAAGGTATATGTATTCCATGCCAGACTTTACCTGCAAGTCTACTCTGTCACAGGTACCAAGCAATGTTCTAGCTGTTTTGGGAAGCTCTGGATTTCCATTTTCTCTCAGAATTTTTAAGAGTGAATCAACGGCATTGTGTTTAATTTGAAACCCGCTGGTCCACTGAGCAAGTCTGTCACTTAGAGTAAGACTAACAAAAGGCGAAGGTTCTTCACCACTGCTGTTTTCACCTGATGCCTGTTCATTTTGCTCACTCTCACTACCTGATGCCTGTTCAGTTTGCTCACTCTCACATGCCTGATGCACTGGGGACTGTCTGGTACATAATACTTTTTGTGAAGGTTGCATATCATCTACTGGCAATCTCTCTTTGTCTGTCTGCACAGCTTCATTTTTTTGTTGCAGTCTTTTAGCTCTTTTCCAGAGTGTGTTATATGACCTGTTTTTTTCTTCCATTTGTGCAGTTAAAGGGGGAGGGGTGAAATAATAAAATCAGTCACTAAAAAAAAAAAAAAAAAAAAAAAAAGTCATACCCAACAGTCCTTGGCAGACTCCATGAATGTTCTTGTTTATTTCTTTTTTAAATACTGGTCACTGTCAGAGAAAACGAAAAGGGAAAACAATTAGAAAATGTGATATGTTAATTTACAGATGAAGCGTTTAGCATTGAAATATAGGAAAACTCAAACTAAAACACTATTGTGATTTGCAAATACCCAAAAGTTAAAGGGATAAATAGAGTTCTGTCATTAAATACTCAGCCTCATGTCATCCCGCAAATGGGTTTAAGTGGGACAGACAGCAGTTTCATTATATTTATTTATATAATAATTTATAGAATTTGACAATAATCATAGATTGTAGTTTTAAATTAATTTTGGAAAGTGGAATTTGATGTTCCCCTTAAGACTTTCATTCATCTTCAGAACACACAAATGAACTATAATCTATAATTATTGCCAAATTCTATAAATAAATATAATGAAACTGCTGTCTGTCCCGCTTAAACCCATTTAAAAGATTGAGTGCAGAGTTGTTTCGAACTACTATCACGTGACCACGAGATCAAAGGTTGTCTCTTTCAACGGCTCTGCAACAATAGGCGCCAGTTACCATAGAAACGCGCGCCTAAAACTGCAACGAGCCAAAAATACAAATTGATATGCAATTTGAGCGAGAGAGAACCAGTGACAGATCATTGCTGATTTAATATTATTTAACTGAGTTTGTTAAGCAATTTTTGAGATTTAAATATTTCCCAATTCAAATAGTTGGTGCCAAAAATAGCTGCCTGTAGGAATTGAAAATATGGCCTTATACATACACTGTATATTTAAAATTAGCAGAATTTATTACGATACTGATGATTGTTAAAACGCGTCATTAGTCTGTGAAAAGGGTCAATAAACTGTTGTCAAGTGCTAATGTTAGATCCAAATAAAATTTAAGAGGAGCCTGCATAGGAGTATCTTTCCATTTCTAAAATGTCACAAAGGAGTTTGTTTTAAAATGTAAAAAAGACTTACCAATTGACACAATAAAAATTACAAATACAGATTTTAATATTACGAACTTGCGACACATGGAACAGAAAACGGGGGGAGAAATGCGCACAAATGAGCTAACCGATTTAACGTTACTTTTAAATCTCTAGTTAACGTTACGTGTTATAAACAAAATCAGTTTTGCTATATTGAAAAAGCGAACTATGCTATGGAGAAAAAGTGGGTAACTTCATTCTTCAGTTTTAACTAACGTTAAGTTATCTGTAACTTAAATGGCAAGAGCCGTCAACATTAATGTAACTTACGTTACTCAATAGAGAGTTCAAGCACTGTTGATCTAACTGTTAGTTAGTTGACTTCATTAAAACATTAGCAAATGCTGCAAAACTAAGTAAATTAGCATTGTGATAAAGATATTTTATTCATACAACCAGCGAAATTCACTCAACTTACCTAAAATCTTCCTTCTCTGTCTCCGAGTTGTCCGTCTGTTGTCGTCCTCGTCCTGCTGTGTTTGATTGATGGGCGCTCCAAAACCACGCCCATCCTATCACGCTAAACGTATGTGAGGAATCGATAAAACACATTCCGTGTTTTTTCCTTTACTGTAATTGCAACGTTATTAAAAAACTTTTTTGTATGTTTTTAAATCCCTACATTAATTTTTTATTTTTCCTATTGCCTTATCTACTTTTTTAAATAGTGTACAATTAATTTAAAAATATAATACATAATTGTGATTTTTTTTCCTTATCTTATTATTTTATATTTTAAGGTAAAACCACATTTATAATTGACTCTGTACTTGTTGAATTATTTCCTGTTGAATATGCATAATTCGTTTATAATCTGGGATTTTTTTTCAGACAATAAAAAACTTTATGTTTAAGATTTATGAAAAACAAATTTTTTTAGAGCATTGTGTCATTAGTTGTGGCACTGGATTTACAAATTAGGTTTCTGAAGTTGATTAAAAATCTGTTGATTAAAAAACTAATTTGTAATGACTAATATATTTTTAACATAATAACGTTTTTAAAACGTTCCAATAACAAGGTAAGGATAACGTTTTAATGATAACGTCTTTAGAACGTTTATCATGTCATATAACGTTGGCACAACGTTATAATAACGTTACAGCAAGAACGTTTTTTGATAACTTTCAGATAACTTTCAGAGAACGTTAGCCAATGTTCTGAGAACGTTCCCTGTTAGCTGGGTACTGGGACTAACGAAAAAAAAACTTTATGATAACATTTCGGGAATCACTTACTACTAGTATTACCAATATTATAACATACTTACAAAGTCCTTGATGGGGACGTCAAGTGCAACACGAGACAGCGACACGAGACGAAGACAGCCTTCCTTGGTGCGGACTGCGGAGCATGCTGCGCGCGCGGACTGCAATCACATATCCCTCCGCCACAGAACTGGAGAAACTTGTATTCCGAGCATGTTCAATATTCAAAAATCGCAGTACCATGTCATAAAAGTAAAAAAAAAAAAAAAATCAAAATAATCCCTATTATTTATTATCAGTATAAAGGTAGAACTGTTTTTCACAGGGGAGGGATACCACGATCTACTTGGAACAGGAAATAGTACCCAATAACCGCGTTTTCCACCACTCTTAATAATAAATAAAAAAACGAAAAATATACATATTATCCGAAAAACATCTACGCTTATCACTTTTTTTGAAATATAATTTTACTAAGCAGCATACACGTAATAAAAAATAACAACAAAACAATATAAAATAAATGGACAAATTTACAGCTGACATTTGGAGGAGTATTGTTATGGGTGAAATTTAACATTAAATTTAACAATTTAAACATATTTCACACATATTTGGGCTTGGTCCCATGTTGCTGAAGGGGTCAAGGTGGCCAGCTTTGAACAGATGCTCTTTTGGAACCGGGCACAGGCCTTCAAAGAGCACTGGGCTCAATATATAATTGGAAATAGTTACCCATCACCCTCAAACAAAGACGAATAAAAAAAGAAAATAAATGAATCACTTTTTCTAGAATATAAATGTAATTTTATATAAAACTTTAGAATGAATATAGTCCATATGGACTGGAAGAAGTGTGTCACCGTCTGCCTTTGTCCCCTATTCCCAGTTCCCAAAAATCATGTGGCTATAATTTACATGTTATCAGTTTCACATAGCCCAAATCTATTTATTGACAGTTATTTGGTTTATTCCTTGAGTTTGAGGGACTTGTCATCTTGATCTGTCTATTTGTGCCTTCTACTATACCTCTCAGAGATCATAAAAAAATCAGTAAAGTCATCCTTCCACTGCTTTCCCCATGCTGACTGAAATGCGTGAAAGTTTAAAAGAGCAAGGTGACCAAAATAATTTAATTATGTAGAGAAGGTTGAATGCAATACACAATCGTGATACTGAAATGGATACAAAAACCGTTTAGATAGCCAATATGCATAGAAGAACACACTTAGCTAGCACATAGGGTGATAACTCTGAGGTTATTTGCAAGGTGTCTGCCAGCCAGTTTATGTTAGCAAGCAAACTTTAAAAACTGCCCCCAAAAAAACTGCTTGCTGGCAAAGTGCTAATTTCAAAATGTCACTGCTACAAACGAACGTTATTGTAACCAAAATATGTCTTTGACTTTGAAAGTGACTTTGCAAAAAAAAAAAAAAAAAAATTTAAAACCTTTAGCCATACCTTCAGCCAGCCTAAAATATTGCAGCATTCACCACTACAATAGGCCTATATATATATATATAAATAAATAAAAATTTTACTGTCATTTTCTGGTTATAGCCATCGTGGACGTCTTTTTTATTATTATTTGTGGACGTTTCGATTGTGGCCTTAACATATTTTCTGTAATTTATTGACTAAATCTGGATGTCAACGGACATTTAGATTGTGGCCAGATTGGACATCTTTATTCACGTCATTCATCGACTATCTCTGGATGTCAACGAACGTTTAGATTATAGTCATTATGAACGTCTTTTCTCAACTAGTTCTGGCTGTCAGTGGACGTATAGTTTGTGGCCAGATTGGACATCTTAATTCACGTCCTTTACTGACTAGTTCTGGATGTCAATGGACGTTTAGATTATAGTCATTATGAACGTCTTTTCTCAACTAGTTCTGGCTGTCAGTGGACGTATAGTCTGTGGCCAGATTGGACATCTTTATTCACGTCCTTTACTGACTAGTTCTGGATGTCAACGGACGTTTAGATTATAGTCAGTATGAACGTCTTTTCTCAACTAGTTCTGGCTGTCAGTGGACGTATAGTTAGTGGCCAGATTGGACATCTTAATTCACGTCCTTTACTGACTATTTCTGGATGTCAATGGACGTTTAGATTATAGTCATTATGAACGTCTTTTCTCAACTAGTTCTGGCTGTCAGTGGACGTATAGTCTGTGGCCAGATTGGACATCTTAATTCACGTCCTTTACTGACTATCTCTGGATGTCAACGGACGTTTAGATTATAGTCATAATGAACGTCTTTTCTCAACTAGTTCTGGCTGTCAGTGGACGTATAGTTTGTGGCCAGATTGGACATCTTTATTCACGTCCTTTACTGACTAGTTCTGGATGTCAACGGACGTTTAGATTATAGTCAGTATGAACGTCTTTTCTCAACTAGTTCTGGCTGTCAGTGGACGTATAGTTTGTGGCCAGATTGGACATCTTAATTCACGTCCTTTACTGACTATTTCTGGATGTCAATGGACGTTTAGATTATAGTCATTATGAACGTCTTTTCTCAACTAGTTCTGGCTGTCAGTGGACGTATAGTCTGTGGCCAGATTGGACATCTTTATTCACGTCCTTTACTGACTAGTTCTGGATGTCAACGGACGTTTAGATTATAGTCAGTATGAACGTCTTTTCTCAACTAGTTCTGGCTGTCAGTGGACGTATAGTTTGTGGCCAGATTGGACATCTTAATTCACGTCCTTTACTGACTATTTCTGGATGTCAACGGACGTTTAGATTATAGTCAGAATGAACGTCTTTTCTCAACTAGTTCTGGCTGTCAGTGGACGTATAGTTTGTGGCCAGATTGGACATCTTTATTCACGTCCTTTACTGACTAGTTCTGGATGTCAACGGACGTTTATATTATAGTCAGAATGAACGTCTTTTCTCAACTAGTTCTGGCTGTCAGTGGACGTATAGTTTGTGGCCAGATTGGACATCTTTATTCACGTCCTTTACTGACTAGTTCTGGATGTCAACGGACGTTTATATTATAGTCATTATGAACGTCTTTTCTCAACTAGTTCTGGCTGTCAGTGGACGTATAGTTTGTGGCCAGATTGGACATCTTTATTCACGTCCTTTACTGACTATTTCTGGATGTCAACGGACGTTTAGATTATAGTCAGAATGAACGTCTTTTCTCAACTAGTTCTGGCTGTCAGTGGACGTTTAGATTATGGCCTGATTGGACATCTTTATTCACGTCCTTTACTGACTAGTTCTGGATGTCAACGAACGTTTAGATTATAGTCAGTATGAACGTCTTTTCTTAACTAGTTCTGGCTGTCAGTGGACGTTTAGATTATGGCCTGATTGGACATAATTTCTCAGTGTCATTAATCGACTAATTCTGGCTGTCAATGGACGTTCAGATCATGGCCTGGACGGACCGACGGGATATCAACCTGTTTTGTATGTCCACAGACGTCGCTTGCTCAGTGGGTATGTGGTTGAAAACACTGAAAAGTTGTGATATATGACAGAATCGTCTTTAGCATACAAAAAGTTACATTTGTAATGAATGTAAAGTTAAACGTGTGTTTAAACGACACCTGGGGAAACTCACTTCACCTTCAGAGACTCTGGGGCAGGGGGGGAGGGGCTAATAATACATTTAAAATAAAAAAATTGAATTGTTCACTTTTGGTAAATGTATTGTTTAGGACTTCCGGTTATGTCGGGTTGCTGAACGGTCACGTTTTTCAAGGCTCTCGGATAATCCTGTTTTTAAATCTTTATCTGGACCCGATAACCAAAAGACACGTTTTCTTTTTTTGACGGTTGCTCTGCAAAACAGTCAACATGTCTTCGCGATCGCAAAGGAAAAGAGATAAAAAAGATAATACAGATTCCGCTGTCGACGACCTAGGACCCACGTCTGAAGCTGATAGCACACCGCCGGTTGGCGCCAACACTCACACCGAGGCTGATACTCCACCCGATAATAGCGTAAGTTATTAAAGAAGTTAAAGAGGATTTCTTTACCTTCACTGAAAGACTTACCGAAGCGGAGAGCCGAATCAGCCAAGCCGAGGATGACATTAGCGGCCTTCAAGGAAGGGTTGTTAAACTCGAAAAATCCGCATCGGATCTTGCCTCTGCTCTTGACATGGCCGAGTGTAGAAGCCGGCGCTCTAACATTCGGATTCTGGGACTTCCAAATGGAATCGAAGGAAATAATCCTGTTTCGTTTTTGGAAAGTTGGCTTCCACAGCTTCTAGGTGCGGATACCTTCCCGGCGCCGGTGATCATTGAAAGGGCACACAGGCTACCCACCAGTGGCAAACAAGCTGGTGGAAACGCATCGCCAAGGCCAAAAACAATGATACTGAAATTACTCAACTATGCTGACAAAGACAGAGTACTGAGAGCAGCCCGGGAAAGAGGTACAGTGATGTTCCAGGATCACCATATTATGTTTTTTCCTGATCTATCGTCCGAGGTGTTAAAAAAGCACAAAGACTGCCCACAACTCCCGACGAACAGGCACTCTGTCTGTCTCCGGCCGACGTAAGGAAGTCCCTATCTAGGATTAACCCACGCAAGCCGCGGGTCCTGACAATATACCTGGCCGTGTTTTGAGAGACTGTGCTGCACAGCTGACAGATGTGTTTACAGATATATTCAACATCTCGCTGAGCCAGGCAGTTGTCCCCACATGTCTCAAATCCACAACAATTATACCAGTACAAAAGAAATCACCTGTGTCCTGTCTAAATGACTACCGGCCCATAGCACTGACTCCAATCATAATGAAGTGCTTTGAGAGGTTAGTCATGCACAACATCAAAGCTTGCCTCACCAGCACACTCGACCCGCTCCAGTTTGCATACCGTTCAAACCGCTCTACAGACGATGCAATTTCCTCCACTCTCCACTTGGCTCTAACCCACCTAGAAAATAAAGACTCCTATGTTAGAATGCTGTTCATTGATTTCAGTTCGGCATTCAACACAATCATTCCACAACAGCTCATACACAAACTAAATCTGTTGGGCCTAAATAATTCCCTTTGCAATTGGATCCTGGACTTTCTAACTGGAAGACCTCAGTCAGTCCGGGTTGGCAACAACACCTCGAGCACTACCACACTGAGCACAGGTGCCCCACAAGGCTGTGTGCTCAGCCCGCTGCTCTTCACATTGCTGACCCACGACTGCACTGCTAAGTTCAGCTCCAATCATATCATCAAGTTTGCTGATGACACCACAGTGGTAGGTCTCATCAGCAACAAAAATGAAATGCAGTACAGAGAGGAAGTGACTCAGCTGGTTGAATGGTGTGGCAATAACAATCTGTCCCTCAATATGGGAAAGACAAAGGAGATCGTGATAGACTTCAGGAGAAACTCGGTTGATCAACCCCACTGACCATCGACAGCTCGACTGTGGAGAGAGTCAGCAGCATTAAATTCCTGGGGGTGCATATCACAGAGGATCTTACCTGGGCCACCAACACCATGTCACTCTCCAAAAAGGCACAACAGCGCCTACACTTTCTCCGCCGGCTAAAAAGAGCTAGCCTTCCTACACCTATCCTTAACACATTTTATAGGGGCACCATCGAGAGTGTGCTGACCAGCTGCATCACTGTCTGGTACGGAAACTGCAATGCTGCTGACCGCAAGACCCTCCAGCGGACAGTGAACACCGCTGCCAAGATCATTGGTGCCCCTCTCCCCTCCATCCAGGACATCTTTCTTATACGATGCTCCAGCAAAACAAACAGCATCGTTAAAGACTCCACCCATCCCTGCCACAGTCTTTTCCAGCTCCTACCATCAGGAAGACGGTATCGGAGCATCAGAGCCCGCTCCACCAGACTGCTCAACAGCTTTTTCCCCCAGGCCGTGAGGGCCCTGAACTCAAAACACCCCGCCATCTTCTGAAACCTCATGCAAACCCCTCCTCTTGAAAACATACCAGATACCTCACAAACTATGCACTAGACACTTTACACACACTGTTGCGTATGCATAAAAAGACTCAGCAATCTATTTATGTTCACATGCTCTTGCACGTTATATCATTCTGTATTGTTCCTTAACCAGCTGCTTGACTAATTAATGTTTCTATTGCACATTCACAGTATGATGTGAAGCATTTGTTTAGTCTGTATTCTACTTCACTGTTGTATGTCTGTATTAATTTTTATGTAGCGCCGTGGTCCTGCGAGGCACGACATTTCGTTCCACTAGATGTCCCCACATTTAGCGGAATGACAATAAATTGAACTTGACTTGAACTTGACTTGACTTAAAACAACGAAAGCGATTTGAGGAGGTGAAGCTAGAGCTTCGAAAGAGGAAGATTAAGTACGGGATGATTTTCCCCGCCAAGCTTATGGTTATCTTCGGAGACCGTCGTCGTTTCTTCGACTCTCCTGAAGAAACAGGCAAATTCATCGCGACCTTGCCAAAGGATGTCCGGGAAGCGGAGCAGCCAACGTCTGAGTAACTCATTTGTTCTTTATGACACTTTGCATGAAAGTTTAATCGTCCACTTTAGTACTGAACTTTCATTTAAAAAAAGAAAAAAAATCTTGGACGATTAGTCTGCAAATGCCCTATAAAACGTAAGGTTGGGATTTTTTGATTTTCATAATTCGCAAAAGGTTGGCTTTGATTTGATTACTAAGCAGAATCATAGAGTAAGCTGATTATTTTAGCGCATTTTCTTTTGGTTAAACGGTCAAAATACTTGGTCTTTGAGAGCGTGCGGTATTCATTTTGTTTTGGACACATTTTTTAATTTTTTCCTCTTAATTCAGCAACCTAATAGCGTTCCTATTAGAGGACCGTTAGAGTACGTAACTACAGTTCTAGTCGAAGAAAAGGGATGTTCGCCGTGCATCTGTGTGTTCTATCTAGTGCACGTGCTGGGGATTGTGTGTTGTTGTTGTTGTTGTTTTTTCTTGTTTTTTTTTCTTTCTTTACTATACATCTATACTTGCATTTCAGTTTTCTGGTACATCTTTGTACTTTACAAAAAGGTTACAGGGTGTTAATTTGAACAGGTCATTAATGTTTGGACTACCAAGAATATTTAGAATATTACATTTTGTTGCAAATGTCAAGGGATTCTAGCCTTACATTGACATCTTGGAATGTGCGGGGGCTCTGTAACCTAACTAAATTAAAACAAGTGATGAACAGAGTAAACTATCTCCATCCTAAAATATTATTCCTGCAAGAAACACATTTATTGTCCGACGAGGTCATTAAACTGCGTAGAAGATGGCCAGGGCAGGTTATAGCAGCATCATATAGCTCGCACTCAAGAGGGGTAGCTGTGCTGATACATAAATCAGTCCCATTTCATATATTAAAAACTATTTGTGATCCATTGGGTAGATATGTTATAATCAGTGGTAGGATGTTCAATGAATATTGCAATCTTGTAAGTGTTTATGGCCCTAATACAGATGAACCAAATTTCTTTCATAATCTTTTCTTAATTTTGTCTTCCCTTCAAGGTAGCTTAATAGTCGCTGGTGACTTTAATTGTACCTTAGATCCTAAATTGGACCGTTCCACAGGTACTGACGCTTCACATCCGCAAAGTAGGAACATAATTAATCAATACATTAAAGACCTTAATTTAAGCGATGTCTGGAGGCTTCAAAACCCAACAAAGAAAGAATTTTCTTGCTATTCCTCATCTTTCCATACTTACTCCAGAATAGACTATTTTCTTATTTCAAATGATTTGATAGATTATATATCTAACTGTAAATATAGTAGTATTGTTTTATCGGATCATGCAGCATTATCACTGAAATATACTCTCAGAACCATAATCAAAAGCCCATCTAGATGGCGTCTAAATATAAAGTGGCTACATAACCCTGAGTTTCTGGATTTTGTTGGAAATCAAATTGACATATTTTTCGAATTTAATACAAACCAAACATCAGCTTCAATACGATGGGAGGCATTTAAGGCCTATATTAGGGGGCAAATCATCAGCTTTACTAGTTCTAAGACAAACAGATCTGCCCTTAAAATGATAGAATTGGAACACAGTATCAAGGACTTACAGATGGTACTCAACCAGAATGCCTATTACCGCCGCGACAGGCACCGCGGTAAAAATAATCCAGTCGCATTTCAAAGTCATTCGCGAAATGACCACCAGGTGGCGCAGAGGGACATTGTGCAAAACAGCAGCTATTGCCGTATTTTGAAATGTAAGCGGGGTTAATGTCAATTAACAGATGAAATAGGCTACTATAGAACATTGTTTAGGACAGAAAAATAGAATCATAATTTAAAAATAGAGACGAGAACAATATATCCTTTATTTCATATTGTAGCCTAGACGTCGGTGGGCGACATAAGCCTATTGCCCGTTGGGAGCAGCGTGATAAAATAATAATAATAACAAAAATAATGAACAAAAATAAATTAGGTGCAAAGAAGCGGATTATTTGTTTACTACTCCATTGAGGAATGAGACGAATGATGGAACAGATTGGATAAACCGGGCATTTCTAAATGAGTAAATTCATGGCCGAGTGGTAGAACTTACGTATTGGTCATTTGAATTACGTGGGTTCGAATCCCGTACAAACAAAGATTATTGTACATTTTATATTAGCCTATTAATGCATGTCATAGCCTATTATTAATGCAGACAATCAAACAAACAAAAAAATTGTTTATACAGGATAGCCTTTTTTTTGGGTTCCTATAAAGAGTTTGTAAAACATGGTTTTAAGCAAGGTGCGATTTGCCAGGGGGACGGGGATTTCCTTCTGGTCTAAACATCCCTGCTTCTGCTGAATTATTTTAATCCCCCCTCCCTCCACAGTAATCAATGCTATATTTACTTCACCAATAGACCATTTAAAATATATAATGTAAAGATATGCAACAGGCATGTTTAAACGACAAACAATAAAATCAGAACCAGTTTCAGTTACGTTCATGGTTCCAGTGCCTTAATGCATGCACGGCTTTCAAAATGTCACAAAGCGTTTTGAGATTATTTTGAATGAAATATTGAAGTTTATAATTAAGTTTTTTGGCACACCACGCCGAGTGGCGCTATCCATTGTTCTAAAGTCGGGTTTTATTCTGGCATGTTGAATTGGTGTTCGACAGACGCGGCGGCGGGTTCATTTGGATTTATTTTTCTCATAACAGACAGCTAAAATAACTTAGGCTCTAATAGGCTACTCCGTAGTTTTTTTAGTTATACAGATCAGAGTAGAGTAGCCTACATCGTTCAAAACTGTAAACTTTTATTCATATTCAAACTTTTATTCAAAAGTGTATCTGTCGTCTCTGTCTCCGGGAACTGCGCGTCACAAAAATGAACCGAAAGCCACTTTCCTCCGCTCAGTCACGATAAGAAATCGGCTATGTCTAAAGCCTTTAAATGTCTAAATATTTAATAAATGTTATCTGATTAGGTAATCCGTATGAAACCGAGAGGTGCAGAGGATCTACTCAAACTAGCTGTGAGCGCTTCCCAATGATGAACGGACAAGGGTGAAAATATCGCTATAATTAAATGTAGTCTAGGCTAAATCGCCTTGAATTAAATTGTAAAAATAGATCCGATAATTTATTTGTCGAAATGTTGCGATATTGTTTCATTTAAGTTCATAATTATTATATAAATGTTATGTAGTTTAGCAGCAGCAAGCACTGTGGTTCGAGATTTATATATAAAAAAATGATAATAGCTAATTCACAAATCGCGCACCCTGGTTGTAAGGATCCAAAGATCCCCGTGGAATTTAACATGGAGTTGAACATTGTATTCATGACAACAAATGAACATGCGTTTGAACAAATGAACATGAACAAATGAACATGCGTTTGAACAAATGAACATGCGTTTGTATTTAGGTTTGCTTGGAAAAAGCTGGCCCAAACCGAGGTAGCGTTTTATTTCTTCAATTATTGAAATAATTAAATGTTTATTAATAAACTTTTATGACAGAAATATTAGCCTATTAGCCTACATGTAGCCTAAATAATTTAATTATTTCATTATCAACACTTTACTAGCCTAATGCTATGTCTAGAATGAAGTGTGAATTGCGACTTCTCTTTGTTTTAAGTCGGTCTCAAACTCAGATCGCCTGTGGGGGGTTGGGGGTTCAGGAGGTGTTAATGTTCTGTCTTTCATATGCCGAGTGAGCCTGATGACCAGGCAAAGGCAAAATACTTTTAAAGATAAATCTCTCGATGTGTCCAAATGTAGGCCCTTAAATTATAAATATTGTAGCTAGTTTTATGTAGGCCTATTGTATTTAAAGAGGTCTCACACACACTTTCAGTTGAAGTGTTCAATCCATTTGTTTCAACTGGTTTTGTAGAATTTTAACACGTTTGAGTAGTGTGTTTGTCAACAATCTGGCATTATCTAAACATGAACTATCGACGAAACGCGTTCTTGCCAACTAAAAGAATGCAAGTGAGCAGCAGATATACAGAGCTTTTTATTCGCGATCCACCTCGTTTTATTGTACGGTGAATTCAACCAGGCATTCTGTTTGAAGCAAGACTCAATTATTTGTTACAGTTTTTTTTCGTGATTTGTATGGATGACACACAGCGACATCAGTATTATCTGTATAATGGGGTTTTACCCTGAAATCTCGTTTAATGTCGAGAGAGACCCGGCGCTCGCAGTGCAGGGAGACTAAATAAACAAAAATAAAAGAGATCCAGCGCGAGAGAAGCAAAGAAAATCTTAATTTATGTTGCTTTGAACTATTTTCGTTTTGTAGACTAGCCTACTGTTTTAATTGTTTATTTAGCTGCAATTTCTTTGGCAATACAGATTTAAAATGTCGCAAGAATAAGATTCTGTTTCTTACTTAATAAACTCTAACTCGATGCAACCCTGTTTTAAATAAATAAACTGCCCCCGACACTTTATTTAAACCTTGAAATGTCCAGGATCTGTTTTTAAAAATGTCTTCCTTTGCTATGGCGGGAATCAATTGTCAGTCATCTCAATTTCGTGGATGATTCACAAAACAATAATTTAGCAGATTAAAGATAGCTTCGTCATTTTCATTTTCTGACACGATCGGCTGATAATCTTCCTTCATCAGTTTTGTCGTCTGTGCAGCGGCTCTACTGGAAAGTAGCAAATGTAGGCTATGTTGTAATGTGCCATTGATAATTAAACAAAACGCTTGACTTCAAATAAACAGTTACCTATCTAAGCATCAAGAATGGTAAAACATTTAATGCTGTCAGCCAAAGCTAGTGAGATTCGATCTCGGGTCGCTTGAAGCTCCGTGAAGCTCGTGCTGTTGCGTTGTCCACTGCGCTATCGTCGGTCCGCTGATAAGACGTTGCTCTTGCAAAGCCTCATTGATGTAGCCTAATATTTTTCTATGAATGTTTTCATTATTTATGAAATGTATTAGGCCTACATTTAATTTCAGTCTTGTGATTATATGAATTAATTTAACTACATGTTTAACTTGAATTGATCTGTTTTACCACATTTCAATCCTTCTCAATGAGCCGCGGCGCGGCGGCAGATTACGCAATAGAGAGAATAAACTGACACTTTTCAAAGTCTGCGATTGTAGCGCCTCTTAGCGGTCAAAGGCAGCAAATACACCCCCGCAATTTTACCGCCGCGGGAACGCCGCGGTAAAAGTCTCATTCTGGTTGAGAACCATCTGTAGAAGAAGAAATTTTCAAACAAGATACTCCTGAACTGAGACATAAACTTTTACTACTTAAAGCAGAATTTAATGACATCTCTACTAATAAAGCTGCGGCTAATATAACTAGGCTAAAACAAACATATTATGACCAAGGAGAAAAGGCTGGAAGGTTATTGGCATGGCGAATTAAGACTCAACAAAATGAAGGGGGGATTAACAAGATAGAAACTATAGATGGACAGAATACCACGATCCCAACTGAAATTAATAATGCTTTTAGAAAATATTATGAAGATCTTTATAAATCGACACCCCCGGAGAATACCCATCTTTATAAAACATTTATGGACGAGATTCGGATACAGTCATTGTCTGAGGAAGACTCCAAAGTATTGGATCAACCAATTGAAATAGCAGATCTGAATGCAGCCATTAATTGTATGAATAGTGGGAAAGCACCAGGTCCTGATGGTCTACCTATAGACATCTATAAGATCTTTCGCGACAAATTGATAACCCCAATGATTGACATGATGAATGAATCATTCAATATTGGAGAACTTCCCTCTTCCTTGCGTTCAGCCCTCATAACTTTAATTCCTAAGCCAGGGAAAGATCCTACGAAATGTGGCTCGTACAGGCCCATTAGTCTTTTAAATTCAGACACAAAGATAATTGCTAAAATTTTAGCCAGTAGACTTGATAAGTATTTACCTTTACTGATTGATCCTGATCAAAATGGTTTTATAAGAGGTAGACAAGCTTTTCATAATATACGTTGTGTGTTAAATGTCATACACTCAACAAAAGGAGTCTCGGATACAGCTTTACTTTCTTTGGATGCCGAGAAGGCTTTTGATAGGGTGGAGTGGGACTATCTTTTTGATACACTCTCTTGTTTTGGTATCGGTCCGTATTTTATAAAATGGATACAAATTTTATATTCAAAACCCTCAGCAGAGATATTGACTAATAATATAATCTCTAAATCATTTCCGCTTTCTCGGGGCACACGTCAGGGATGCCCCCTTTCACCGCTCCTTTTTACATTGGCCATTGAGCCTTTGGCTATTGCAGTACGAAGAAGTGGAGATATATCAGGGATTACAATTGGCGGTCTTGAAAAGAAAATAGCTTTATATGCTGATGACATTATATTATTTCTATACAATTTAAGTACATCTGTGCCTTCTTTATTGTGCCTAATTAAATCATTTGGATCTTTTTCAGGTTATAAAGTGAATGAGTCAAAATCTATGATCCTATTTCTAAAAGAAACGGAACGTCTCACACCTCCCTTCCAGACCCCCTTTAAAAATGCTTATGAAGAATTTAAATATCTTGGTATTAATATCACCGCAGACATAAAGAATTTGGCTACCAGTAATTATAATTATACAACTAAATTAATCACTGAATCAATCAATAAATGGTCTTCTCTACCAATTTCTCAGATTGGACGTATTAATATATTAAAAATGAATGTTCTCCCAAAATTCTTATATTTATTTCAATCTATTCCTCTGCCCCCACCTCATAATTTTTTCTGCAATATGAAGAAGCTTTTCACCAATTTTATTTGGGCAAATCGACGTCCCAGGCTGAGGCTCTCTCTTTTGTATTTACCATATGAAAGGGGAGGGTTGCAGTTGCCTAATCTTAAGTGGTACTACTGGGCAGCTCAGCTAAGAGCAGCAATGTTTTGGTTTACAAATGATAATTCTATCCCTTGGGTACGGATTGAGGAGAGTACAACTCAAAAATTGCCTTTGAATCTGTATCTGTATTCAGCACCCCTGCCCAAACTGAAAAAAGCCACTTCCAACCCCTTTGTTAAAAATACTATTGTGGTATTAATTGATATAAATACTAGTGTAGAACATTTAATAGAAACTGTGTCTATTCCTCGTTTAGTGAGATCAAATAATAAATCTACTGTAGGATCTAGGAAAAATCTAATTGTTATTAAAACAGAAAATCTCGCTATTAGTGAACAAAAACAATTTCTAAAGCTAGGTCTTCTGAACATTAGATCACTCACACCTAAAGCAGATATTGTAAATGAAATAGTCACAGATAATAGCATCGATGTACTTTGCCTTACTGAAACCTGGCTTAAACCAAATGACTATTTCGGTCTAAATGAGTCTACTCCCCCAGAATACTGTTATAAGCATGAGCCCCGTCTGATTGGTCATGGCGGCAGTGTTGCAACAATCTACAGAGATATTCTTAATGTTACTCAGAAAACAGGTGACAGGTTTAATTCGTTTGAAGTACTTGTATTAAATGTTACCCTCTTAGATGTCAGAAAAAAATTCCTATTATCTCTAGCCTTGGCTACTGTATATAGACCGCCAGGGCCCTACGCTGATTTCCTAAAAGAGTTTGCAGATTTTCTCTCAGATCTATTGGTCAACGTCGATAAAGCATTAATTGTTGGAGATTTTAACATACACGTAGATAATTCAAATGATGCGTTAGGGGCTGCGTTCACAGATTTATTAAACTCCTTTGGGGTCAAGCAAAACGTCACCGGACCAACTCATCGTCTTAATCATACACTCGATTTAATTATATCATATGGAACCGATCCAACCGATATAGATATCATTAATACCACAAAGTGATGGTGTCAGTGACCACTTCCTGGTAACTTGTATATTACGGACTACAGTACTATGTCATACTGCACCGCGTTACCAACCAGGCAGAACAATCCTTCCATCCACCATAGATAATTTCTCAAATTGCTTATCTGATTTGTCTCAGTTACTGCCTGAACCCAAACAAACAGATGAATTAGAGGAAGTAACTAGCACTATGAGCACCATTCTCTCTAGAACATTGGATATTGTTGCACCCATTAGATTAAAAAAGGTCAGAGAGAAAAGTAAAGCACCATGGTACAACAATACTACGCATGTTCTAAAGAGAGAACCCGTAAATTAGAGCGTAAATGGAAACAAACTAATTTAGAGGTCTTTAGAATCGCGTGGAAAGACAGTATGTCACGTTATAAAAAGGCCCTAAAAGCGGCAAGGGCTGAGCATCTCCGCAAACTAATAGAAAACAACCAAAATAATCCAAGATTTTTATTTACCACCGTGGCTAGACTAATAAATAAACAAACGTCACCTGACCAAAATATCCCGTTACAGTTTAGCAGTAATGATTTCATGAACTTCTTCACTGAGAAAATAGAAAGCATCAGAACCACAATTGTAAACATTCAATCTTCAATCGCGCCTTATAAATCAGCCTCAATTATCACCCCGCAAGAACAATTACAGTGCTTTACAACTATAGAACAAAAAGAGCTTTCAAATTAACAGTACAATTGCACGAATTATTCTTGAATTGACCAAAGTGTGTAGAGGGAGAAGGTTACATTAAAAATATACCTTTTAAAAATGGATGTTAAATCCACTATAGTTTTACACAGAATTGTGTATATACAATAGTCTATGCAGCATTTAATGTAATTACATCATATTTTATTTTAAATTACAGTAGAATTAAGAGTAATCTCTTTAATTAAATTACAATATTTAGATTACTTGGTAATTATTTACACCCAACACTGTATAACAGTAATTCCTCTTTGTGTCTGGCGCTGTTTCCATGGTTACTCATAGTATCTGCGCTCCATTGATAATGGCTTTCTATAGTTGTGGTGCACGCACTTAACTTTGAGTCAGTCAACTTAGAGTTGATTGAACTAACTAATTTCAGCTGATCTGTAACCGAAAACTCAGAGTTTCCCATCTCAGGGTAAGTCAACTCAGTTCAAGTTTTAACTCAGAGTTGGTTGAACCTCCTTATTGAAACAGGCCCCAGGTATAACATTCACCATGTTATGATATTAATGTACCATTGTCTCGACGTTTGTGTAGTATAGATGTTGTTGTTTTTTTGTTGTTTTTTATACATTTAATTTTTATTTTTATTGTAAATATTTATTTTTATTTGTATATTATTTTTTCTGTGCTTGTTTTAATGTAAATGTTTGTAAAATCAATAAATACAATGTTGGAATTTTTTTTTATTGTTTAGTTCACTGTTTTGAGAAGCTTGTGGACATAGTGGCGGGTTATTTTTACAAGTACAGTTTTTTGATAGTCAAAGTAAGGGGGGCAAGGCTCTAGAGTGGGGGGGCACCTGTCCCCCATTGCCCCCCTGTAGATCCGCCCCTGCCTCTCCTGAGTACTGATCACTTACACACCTGCACATTATCAGCACTGAAATCAACCCCAGCATTTAAACCTCACCTTCACTCTCAGTCTTTGTCCGGTATCGTTTGGATCAAGACGCTTACGCTGAGATCTCTACGAAGGACTACAACTCTACTTACCAGTCTCCCTGAAGATTCCTCCGAGTCTTCCTCATTAATCCAAGTCTCCGGTGAATCCTCCTGTGTCTCCGCTATTCAAGTGAATCTCTATTCCGATCTCCATTCTGCAAGTGTAACTGTGTCACTCTGATTCTATTCATCTGGATATCAACTCTACTACAGTCCTTCACCGGCACTGCTGACCTTTCACCTGTTGATCAATAAATATAACATTCCCCTGCATCCTTGTGTCAGTCCCTTCTGTCCTGTAACAACACTTGTCCAAAAACATTTTACTTCACTTACCCGTGCATCCCGTTCTTCGTTCGCCATGTTGGATTACTGACGTCTTCATTTACGTTCAAATTAATCCATATATTGCACAAAAGGTGTTCAAAACCATCTCAGTGCTCCATATATGATCAAGTCCCATCAAGAAAATGACCTTCGACACACACACACACACACACACACACACACACACACACACACACACACACACACACACAGCTGTATGGGGTTATTATTGTTGCAATATTCCAAATAAATAGATTAATATTCACAAATAAATGTAAAGAGATTCACAAAAATGTATCGAATGCACAAATGAATAGATTAAGATCCACAAATAAATGTAAAGAGTTTCACAAAAAAATATAAAATTCACAAATAAATAAAATGAGATTTGCAAATAAATAAAACATTTACAAATGTTTTCTTATTTTACAAACACAACTCTGCCTGGCATTTATTTGTGAATCGGTTCCTGTGCATTTGTAAATCGCTGCACACATTTGTGAATCGGTTCCTGTGCATTTGTAAATCGCTGCACACATTTGTGAATCGGTTCCTGTGCATTTGTAAATCGCTGCACACATTTGTGAATCGGTTCCTGTGCATTTGTGAATCCCCTCACGCATTTGTGGATTTTGAAACACTTCTAGCGTAGACGTGCAGAGAAATCCACAAATAGGTGGACTCCACCCACCGCCTACTCAAGCCAATCAGATAACGGCCACATCGAGCTGGCCAATCGTAGCACGTTATCGCTTCAACCAATCACGTTAGGCTTTACGCTCGGGGCGGGAAGTGGGAACTGACTGATTCTTGCATCAATGAAAGGAGCACTGGAGCGCAGTAGTAGCGCTGAACTGTGTGTGGTAAAAACACTCTGTTTTCAAAAGATTGTTGGAGTTTAAGGCCTCTTTATATTTCCATCAGGATACACTCAGGGAATTATGATAATCAGAGATCCCGAGCATCATGAACAGTCTCTACACCGGCAAGAGGCGCGACACAGCGCGTCAAAAGCAAATAGCCACTGTCTGTTCACTGCTGCCGCTGCAGTTTAAATCATGTAAAACTAGCATGTTTGAAATGTTAACACACATTCCCTATGTGACGTCTGCTTAGCTTTATATGCATAATCGTGCTCTTAACGGCTCTGATCGTTGCCTGCTTATTGACTAGTGCTGGTTACTATCATATTTCGTGATAGTGTACTGGACGCGGGGCAGTCATTGATAGTAAACGGATGCCCGCACTTCTGATGTAGCGGCTACTTCACGCAATTAGGACAAATGTTTTTGTATTTGGGCTTATATTTGGTATTCTACATTACATTTATTTATATCCTATTGCTATTTGTCACTGCGATTGTGCTTTAAAAGGCAAAATCGTATAATGTCATGCATCGTGTCTACCCTGTGCGAGGCAATCTACACTGGGCAAAGCGAATGTGCAAAAACATTTGTCCTAATTGCGTGAAGTAGCCGCTACATCAGAAGTGCGGGCATCCGTTTACTATCAATGACTGCCCCGCGTCCAGTACACTATCACGAAATATGATTTAAGTAACCAGCACTAGTCAATAAGCAGGCTACGATCAGAGCCGTTAAGAGCACGATTATGCATATAAAGCTAAGCAGACGTCACATAGGGAATGTGTGTTAACATTTCAAACATGCTAGTTTTACATGATTTAAACTGCAGCGGCAGCAGTGAACAGACAGTGGCTATTTGCTTTTGACGCGCTGTGTCGCGCCTCTTGCCGGTGTAGAGACTGTTCATGATGCTCGGGATCTCTGATTATCATAATTCCCTGAGTGTATCCTGATGGAAATATAAAGAGGCCTTAAACTCCAACAATCTTTTGAAAACAGAGTGTTTTTACCACACACAGTTCAGCGCTACTACTGCGCTCCAGTGCTCCTTTCATTGATGCAAGAATCAGTCAGTTCCCACTTCCCGCCCCGAGCGTAAAGCCTAACGTGATTGGTTGAAGCGATAACGTGCTACGATTGGCCAGCTCGATGTGGCCGTTATCTGATTGGCTTGAGTAGGCGGTGGGTGGAGTCCACCTATTTGTGGATTTCTCTGCACGTCTACGCTAGAAGTGTTTCAAAATCCACAAATGCGTGAGGGGATTCACAAATGCACAGGAACCGATTCACAAATGTGTGCAGCGATTTACAAATGCACAGGAACCGATTCACAAATGTGTGCAGCGATTTACAAATGCACAGGAACCGATTCACAAATAAATGCCAGGCAGAGTTGTGTTTGTAAAATAAGAAAACATTTGTAAATGTTTTATTTATTTGCAAATCTCATTTTATTTATTTGTGAATTTTATATTTTTTTGTGAAACTCTTTACATTTATTTGTGGATCTTAATCTATTCATTTGTGCATTCGATACATTTTTGTGAATCTCTTTACATTTATTTGTGAATATTAATCTATTTATTTGGAATATTGCAACAATAATAACCCCATACAGCTGATCTTCAGACTCACTTCACAAGCTTTTCCCCGTTTTATCTGAGGAAAACTACTGTCAAATACACACTGAAACTGTCTGATTCATTTCAAAAGACACCATATTTGATGATACATTTGTATTAAATAAAAAAAACATAGAATCCAGACAAATATAAATAAAAAACAAACTTTAGCGAAAAATAAAAAAATGTTGGGCCCTAAATTAAAAGTTAGCTTGGGCTACTCTGTGGAGTTTAATTGTGAACAAACAAATTATGGATTCAATGTATAAAAATACAAACCTCAGGATATCAGTCATTTACAATATCCAGCATCTTAGATAATAATCCAGAAACAGGGAATTTAACAGATGCACTGTTGAAATGTCTATTTAAGAGGTTTTAAACAGGATTTAGAGATATATGTGGTATAATGTCCCGCTCCAGTGCAGTAGGTGTCGGTGTGCAACTGTTCAGCTGTTACAAACCCTCCTGTAAAACACACGAAGAAGAGGAAAACGAAAGCAACAACACCTGTAAACACCTGAACCTGTACCAACGTTGCTCACTGGATTTGATTTAATCTATGATCTAGAAAACATTTCTACAGATGTCAATTTAGCACAATGGCTACCAAATATAATAACACTCGCGACCATTTATGTGTTTAATCCACAATCCATCGAGACCAGCAAGAGATTCTGAGAACGACACGCGCGGACTGACAACAAGCGGAACTGAGTTTAAAATACTTATAAATTCACTTCTTAGTGGACAAGACTGCAAGTAAGTTTAATACATTCTTCATTACAGTCGTTTATAATTATTAGGAACTGCAAATTGTACATTAAGCGTGATTTAAATGTGAAGTTACAGAAGCTGTTCTTCTGCTACTCCGAACAGAAGAATAATCTGCCAGAAATGACAATCTTTTGAAGTAGAAACACTACAAAAGGAGAATGGTTGAGAAAGGTTTATTGAAAACAAATATTTTTCTAAAAAGTTTAATCCCATTTCCTCTTCCGTGTTCGGCTGTTGTTTTCGTGATGTGAAATCGAAAGTATTTTTGAAGCAGACATTTACAGTAGACAGACAGATGAAGCCTAATGCCAATGAACAACAATCTGCTGTTATTAAACTGAATATTTCAGTTCATATAACAATTATGATTAACAGTTATACAGTATGTCTATTATACTTCTGGTTACTTTTACTTTTTATCAGTTATTTTAGGATCATAATGAAATCAACCACCATTGTGAACTTGAAGTAATGATTAAATGACAAACGATTCCACAATTAATAAAGATTGGGTAAGTTACTTACCGTAAATATGAGTGTAAAATTATATTATATTGTAATAGAGAATATATCAAATTTCTGTTCCCAAATTAACTAATATTTAGAGTCAGTTAAACTCATTAAACAATCAGAAAAGATTAAGACCATTCGTTATTTTACGTGGCAATATATTTGTTTGTAACACTTTGTTGTTCAACTTTATTTTATACATTGTTTTTGCTGTTGTTGATGATAACTCCGCATTAGATAAGCAGGGCTCGCAAAATTTCTAAATCGCTGGTAGCCCTTCGGGCAGGCACTCTTCAGATTTTGGTAGCCCGAAATGAATTTTACTAGCCCACATAAAAAGACAATTTTTAATGTAGAAAATTGGTTAGGAGTCAAAACATGAATCAAAAACTTTTTCAAAACACAAATATCAACAATTGGATATAAAATAATCAAATTAGAATCATCAATACAAATATACATCTGGTTCTCTGAAGTGAAATGTGTGTGACCAGTGTGGAACATGAATCTGTCTGTGGCTCAGACCCCAATGAGGGTATGATAAACATTTTTTTTAAAAAGGTAACACTTTGGGTTAGGGTCTAACGCTCACAATTAACTAGTTTCATTAACATGCAGATGGCAGGGTTTTATCATCACTGAGGTCCCAAATGTGATGTAGACTAGTTAGGGGTGTTCGGGGGCCAATCTGCAATAATTTTCTCGGCGGCCCGAGGGGATTTTGATTTCTCTGATCTACATGTGCATTTTAAGATGTTTTGAATGCCAAAAAAATTGGACAACAATAGCTTTAAAACCATGTCACACAGCTGATTATTTTTCTCTCCTCATCAGCATCACTCTTTTTCTCTTTGTTTTTCTCTTGCTCTGGCTATTCCCGTCCTAAAGCTGAGCTTTGACTGATCCATCCCTCTTTCTTTTTCTCTCAGTCTCCTCATCTTGCCCTGTCTCTTCCCCTCCTAAAGCTGAACTTTTTTAATTTACTGAAGGCTACAAATTGTAATATTAATTCTCAACATGTACACATTCGTTATTAATATTGTGCCTAACAAGATGAAAACGGCTTTGTTTCTCGTCCCCTCACAATGACAGTAAACGAAGTACAAGTCACGTTACAAAGGCCTATTTTCAGTTCAAAATGGCGAAATTAGACAAGTAAATTCATTTGCTTGATAATTTGTCATTTGTTTAACATTTATGACCTAAAAAAAAAAAAAAGTCAAATGTGAAATATTTAGTTTAGCTACTTACATTATCGCACTTGACCATAAACTGAAGCGTCGAGTCGCTCTGCTCAAATTCGCGCTCAGTAGCTTCTGTGAATATAAATCCCGCCTACTTTGATTTGATTGGTAATCTCTAATATTCTGACATTGACGAGCAGTGACAGACCAATGAGGCTCAGATACATACACACACACACACACACACACACACACACACACCCTGTCCTCTGTTTCTGACGTGCGCTCTGTTCGGCGCCACTGCGGATTGAAGATGAAGAACGCGCTGAATCTGATTATAACAAGACTGAAGCGAACACTAGTTCAGATAGCCCGTCGGGCAGGCCGGTTATGCATTTTGGTAGCCCGACTGGAAAACACAATAGCCCCGGGACGTCGGGCGGGCGATTTTGCGAGCCCTGGATAAGATGTGGTTCATCTGTGTAAAATGGTGTGATTTGCAGGTGATGCTGAAGGATTGAGTGTTGCAGAAAGCAGTGCTGGTCAGTTTCCAGGGTCAGTTTAGCTGCAGTATGTCAGAGGAAAGAGGAAAGGACTCTCTCTCTCAGATGAGTCTCTCAGAGAAACACAGGTAAGACTGCGTCTGTTTCACACTAGCTGTTTAAACTCCACTGGACTTTGTGTTTCCCTGTCAATATCACAACTTTAAAGCTGCAGTCCGTCGTTTTTCCTCTTTGTCGCCATCTCTGTTCGAAATCTGCAATTGCAGTTATTCGCGGAATTATTAACTGTGCGTGGGTAGTAAATCGGCATGAAACAGCGCGGATGAACACAATGTATTGAGGCTGCCGCGTCGCTGTGGATACTGTAACGTTACTGTCATCAGCAATCTCAGAGTATACTTTTTGAAAGTGTCAACATTAGAATTTTCATCGGAAAATGTCATCTGAACAAGTAAGTAACATTCACTTTTGTTCTGACCAAATTCGGGGGGTGGGGGGAAGCATTGCAGTAGCTATATCATGCTGATTAAATCTAACGATTGCTTATATCACGTCAAAACGTGAAAAATATATATTTTTTCTGTAGCCACTCTGAAGTCCGAAGTCTTTGGGTTTTACAACTGGTGAATCTCCAGTTGTCACTGGTGATTGTGGCTTTAAACTTTCGGGATCCGCCATACCAAGTGCTAAGCTAAACCTCCACCTCCATCATCCACACACGCTAGCCGGGGACTCCTTCTCTATGTGTACAGATGTGACGTAATGACGCAAAGACATGCTCGAAATTCCCGCGGAAATCCACCAGTACCACTGGAATTAAAATCATTATTACAAGCTTACCGTTTTGAATCGAGGTAAGGCAAGCAGATCGTTTTGAACACTGGCTGGTAACGTTTTTTTCCAAAAATTTCTTTTTTGATATTTTTAAACCCAAAAAAGTGCCGGACTGCAGCTTTAAGCATTGCTTTATATTTGCAAATGCTTTGCACAGCTTCAATTTTGAACTTCTTAAATTACGCTTAAAAAAGCTCTGCTTGCTTTATATAAAATATCACAGTTAATCATTTAATAACGTTCTAGACGCTGAATTAATCAAAATAAATGACTTTAGTTTTTAGATTATAAAATTATTGATATACATTAGAAAACAACTATACACTTAATTTAATTCAAGTATGCTAACAAAACTGTGTCGCACAGACATTTCTGCTCTCTATTCTGTCAATAAACAAAAACTTGACATGTTCTCTTAAATTATGGTCAACTATCTTTTAAATCCTCAACATATTTAATCTCACTCATGTATATTAAAGACATTTTTAAACTAATGTGAGCCAGTAAAATAAAATGATGGTTAACTATAAAACTGTAAATTGTCTGAGTGTGTGTATTTCTGTGGAGGATTAGATAAAGACACAGATGTGTTTCAGACACAGTTGATCCTCCTTTACTAAAGTGTTTTCTCTCTGTTCTTTGTGTGATCAGTGTAAGATCAGGCTCACATGTGTCCAGCTCTGTGTCTCTGAAGAGTGACCGGTCTAAAGGTTATCCACCAAACTTCAGTGAGAAAACACCATCATCTAATAAAAGGTATTTTGTGTGTTTACATTACATTATGGGGTTGTATTATTTGTCCACAGTGGTGTATGTGATTGAACTGGACTGAATAAAACAATAAATCACAATAAAACTCAATTCCTGGGAACCTTATGAAACTCATTCCAGTAACACAATTACACAGGCAGCCACAAGGAGGCATAAATTAAAGGCAAAAATAGATCATGCAAATAAACATGTCCATCCTTCCAACCTTAGTCATAAATTAACAAATACACAGATATACTGCTAGGGTACTGGAGAGGAGATTACGGCCGATAGTAGAACCTCGGATTCAGGAGGAACAGTGCGGTTTTCGTCCCGGCCGTGGAACACTGGACCAGCTCTATACCCTCTACAGGGTGCTGGAGGGTTCATGGGAGTTTGCCCAACCAATCCACATGTGCTTTGTGGATTTGGAGAAGGCATTCGACTGTGTCCCTCGAGGCGGCCTGTGGAGGGTGCTCCGGGAGTATGGGGTCCGGGGTCCTTTGCTAAGGGCTGTCCGGTCCCTATACGACCGGAGCAGGAGCTTGGTTCGCATTGCCGGCAGTAAGTCAGACTTGTTCCCGGTGCATGTTGGACTTCGGCAGGGCTGCCCTTTGTCGCCGGTTCTGTTCATAATATTTATGGACAGAATTTCTAGGCGCAGCCAGGGGCCGGAGGGTGTCAGGTTCGGGGACCACACGATTTCGTCTCTGCTCTTTGCGGATGATGTTGTCGTGTTGGCCCCATCAGACCAGGACCTTCAGCATGCACTGGGACGGTTTGCAGCCGAGTGTGAAGCGGCTGGGATGAGAATCAGCACCTCCAAATCCGAGGCCATGGTCCTCAGTCGGAAAAGGGTGGCTTGCTCACTTCAGGTTGGTGGAGAGTTCCTGCCTCAAGTGGAGGAGTTTAAGTATCTTGGGGTCTTGTTCACGAGTGAGGGAAGGATGGAACGGGAGATTGACAGACGGATCGGTGCAGCTGCTGCAGTAATGCGGTCGTTGTACCGGTCTGTCGTGGTGAAGAAAGAGCTGAGCCGCAAGGCGAAGCTCTCGATTTACCGGTCAATCTACGTTCCTACTCTCACCTATGGTCATGAGCTTTGGGTCATGACCGAAAGAACAAGATCCCGGATACAGGCGGCCGAAATGAGCTTTCTCCGCAGAGTGGCTGGGCGATCCCTTAGAGATAGGGTGAGGAGCTCGGTCACTCGGGAGGAGCTCAGAGTAGAGTCGCTGCTCCTCCACATCGAGAGGGGTCAGCTGAGGTGGCTCGGGCATCTGTTTCGGATGCCTCCTGAACGCCTCCCTGGGAAGGTGTTCCGGGCACGTCCCACCGGGAGGAGACCCCGAGGAAGACCTAGGACACGCTGGAGAGACTATGTCTCCCGGCTGGCCTGGGAACGCCTCGGTGTCCCCCCGGAAGAGCTGGAGGAAGTGTCTAGGGAGAGGGAAGTCTGGGTGTCTCTGCTTAGACTGCTGCCCCCGCGACCCGGCCCCGGATAAGCGGAAGAAGATGGATGGATGGATGGACAGATATACTGCATTTGATTACTATTTGCAACATTAAACCTTTTCAAATGAGATTAAGTATTGTAGCAATATTGACTTTGAGTATAAATTGGGGAAATTAGCACTCAAATGTGAAATTAAATATTCATGGTTTTGACGAATTTTATTTGCATACGCTCTAAAATGGTTCCAAATATGGGCTTATACCGTTTTGACCATATGAATATGTATCAGGATCACTCCGGACAATATACATACAGAGAAAAGGAATGATCTTAATCAGTCGTACTTGGAAATACAACTTTTAACCATTAATGCGTATAACATATAATATTTACCTCAACACTTCGATCCGTTTAGTTCTTGGCAAGCAAAATTACATCCATATGGCCATTAATGGAGATAACTTACCCTCCAAGAGATCAGATCGGGAATATTTAAACTATGCAATGTTTAAAAGTGTGGTAGAGCGTTTTTAAAAGGTAGCATAGAAGATCTGATTTTCAGGGATTTCAGATTTTATGGATTCATAAAACACATGTGAACTCAGGCAAAGATTAAATGAAGTTTAATAAAAGACACATTAAAGTACGTACACGATCAATCTTAACAATATGCATAAACAAGACAAATGATTATAAAACGATTACGTGGCGTGTATATATAGTAACATGATATTAACCAAGAGATGGAGAGAGAGAGAGAGAGAGAGAGAGAGAGAGAGAGAGAGTGAGGTATGAGAGAGATGAGAGAGAGAGATGAGAGAGAGAGAGAGATTGCAGTTTAAGGAATACTTTCAATAATCAAGAGACCGGAGGATTCTCAGACAACCTTAACTAGCTTTGTTTCAAAGATCAGATTTGGAATTAGCCTACTGTGTTTGTCGTTGGAAAGTCGACTGGTGCGAGCGCTGTTTCTTTTGGAGCCTCGCGGGTTTCCGGGTTGCGTCACGTGGTTGGTTTTACGCAGAGTGGAGACGCTAAGCTTTCGCTCGTTAAAACGCTGGATCAAGGAAGTAGCTTTAAAACTTGTATAAAAATAAAGACTTAGTCTTAGAAACGGAAAGTAAACGGAGAGCAAGGCTCTCTGAAGCGAAGTTAAAGCTATGAGTTAGAGAGACTAGCCGTTTAGACTAGAACTAGAGACTAGAGTGGGATTGCTAGAATTGTAGCGCAGAAGTGAAGAAGAGCGAGAAGACACAGAAGATGGACACGTCTCCAAAATATGAATGAAACAGGAGCACGCCCATTCTGAGCATGGGAGCCAATCACGAGTGGGAATTTTTGTGGCGCCAAGATTCCCTTTGTCTGACGGCACGCCTATTCAGCGCGTGGGGAGAGGTCAGAATTTATTCTGACATTATTCTACACATCGGTAAATGTTTAATACTGCATAATAGATTGTTTCTCAAAACAGATTCGGATTCGTCTAATTCCCTGGTTTATAATCATACCAAATTTGATAGAGTTTAGATTAGGTTAAAGAGAGCTATATTGATTTTTGGGTATTATGCGCTTCTACTGGTTGTTTTAATCCGGAAAACGCACATTCTACGTCAGATTCTGCATGCTTGTTAATCGCCGTTTCAAACAGAATGTTGCATTCTCACAAAAGCGTTTTTTCTCACTTTTAGAATTCTCGTGCGTGTGTTTCTGTTCCTCACCCCCCCCCCCCCCCCACCGTGTGTGTGTGTGTGTGGGACGAGGGGGCGCGCAGTTGACTTGTTGACCTAAAGGGGTGTAAACATATGTCTGTGTGTGTGTGCGTTGGCTTTAGAACAATACATGAATGGAACTTTCACGGCGGGGAGTCCGGGCTTGAGAGACCCCAGACGCTGTGGGCATCGTTACGGGACGATAAATTAAATTAAAACCCCAGGATACCTCACCTTATCTAGGCAGAGAATCAACTAAAAGCTTTCAGCACGCGTTAATGTCTCTGGCCAAAAGGGAAGAAGACAATTTGGAATGCATTAAATCACAAAGTCTGTGTTTTGTCTAAGTTTAGCAAAATGTCAAGAAACCTCTTAGCCATGCAATAAGTCAACAAAATAGAAAATGTATGCTTTCATCTATCACCATCTGGCAATGGTGCTACAGTCCCCCCTTTGTTCGGGAATGTTCATCGGATGGACGTTTGTCGAACAACGATTATCACAATGGTCAGATGTCAGGTGGAAACTTTTGAGGTTGACTGATGCAGGTGGTGTTTAAGGCTGAGTAATCAGCTCGATGAGATTGGAGGCAGTCTCTGCCGGGTTGTCGTCTTTCTGAGGAGTGCGACGGAACCTTACGGCCACCGCTTGGCTGAGTCGAGCAGTGGTGCTTTGCATCTGGTTGAGGCGTCTGTACAGAATAAAGGCCACGATCATGGAGATGGTTTGGCCTATGACGGCAGAGAGGCAGATTGCGGTGTCAGCCGCGGTCCAGGTTTGGACGACAGGTGAAGTGTCCAGGATGGGCATTTGGGACAAAGCTTGAAGGGCGGAATCCAGTGGAGCAATGTCAATAAGTTGTCCCCCCTTTTGTTCAATCCACTGTTCCAGTGCGGGATCGAGGGTGAAGTTTTGGTCCTTGAAGAAGGATGGGAGTTCAAGTTCCGACTGGTATTCTTCACTTGGGAGATGGTATAAGGCCAGATCATCGAGGTGGAGGATGGCTCCTCGAGGGACTTGAATCCACATGCTCTGGTTTAGCAGGGCAACCCGTGTGGCGGTGTCATGTTGATCGTAGGTCAAGGTTGCAGTCCGAGCTGGCGTGTTGACGAGCCAGCGGTCACCGACGAATTCGGCTTGCGTCTCGGTGACCTGGCTACGAGGCGTGGCATCGGCTGGGCAGCGGGTATCTCCCGCCAACTGTTGAAGACCACAGATTCCATCAGTGTTGTCTCGGAGGAAAGGTTTGCTAGGGCAGAGGTAGTGAATGTCTTTGGTGAGCGTACACATGTGGAGGTTAGGAGCGAGGTAGAGCTGCGGGTTGCTGTCGTGGTATGCCACCACCTCGGGAGTCTGCACCCGGAACCGGGTGTTGCTCTTCCAAAAGCCCACATTTACAATGTCTTTGAGTCTGTAAATCCGGCTTGACTCGATGATCGGCAGGTTCAGTAAGAAACCCATCTCTCGTTGTGCTGGGTCGATGTAGAGTGGAATGGCACTACCCAGAGAGTAGGCAAGGTGGACTTGTAAGGGATCTGCAGGTGTGGTGATGGCGGATGCCAACACGGTTTGAACAAGGCTTAAGGGTACCAGGTATGGTGGAATCCTACCCATGGCCAAATTGTCTATGGAGGAGCTTACTTCCCGGAGCATGTCGTTCATTAGTGCTGTGACTAACTGCGTTTGGGAAAAGTCATTTTGAAAAACAGTGAACAGCTGCTTCATGGAGTTCACCGTCTGGTTCAGCAGGACGCTGTGGGTGTTAAGGATGGTCACTGTTCCTCTCAGGGTCTTCCCTATGGTCTGTAAGGATGCGCTTTGGATGGTGAGTTGTTCTTTCAACTGTGGGAGTTCCGTCCGGATCTCGGCCACCTGGCGTTTCACAGTGGCGATGTTGACGGTGTTGACACTTGACATTCCGATGTTGAACAGTGTACCAACCGCAGCAGCGGCTCCGAGGAACCGTTTGGAACGGCGGCCGTGGCCACCTAGCTCTGCTTGGGTGACAGTCATCTTCTCGAGCTGGCTTAGCATGTGTTCGACGTCGGCTTCGGCGTGGTGGAGGGCAGTCTCGGTCCATCACTCCGCTGGGGGAATGTGCACGGTAGACGTTTCGGGGGTCAAGTCGCACGTACACCTTCTGTGTGTGGGTACGGCAGTTGGTGATCAGAAGCCCAGGTTGCTCCCTCAACACGATTCCAGAAGCCTGTCCTGGAGAGATGACGTCGGAAGGCGGCTGGCCTTCGGTTGACTGGACCCACAGGATTGCGATCAGCAGCAGCAGCATTTCTGTTACAGGCAGAGAGAGTAGGAGAGGTGTGGAGAAAAGGGGGAGAGAGAAAGAAGGCAGATGTCAGCGGGGCTGTCCCAGGATGGAGGGACAGTTTTTTTTTTCATTTCTTCGGAGGTGGCAGCTGTTTCAGTTCGCATTGGCCCCTCCCTGTCTGATTCTGCTAGTGGCCGCATATCTTTTGATCTGATTGCGGTGGACCCATTTGAGAACAGGTTCTTTCTGTCCCCGATTCAGCTTGATTTGGTAAGCAACAGGGGAAAGTTTGTTCACAATTTCGTGGGGTCCTGTCCAGCGTGGCAGGAACTTTTTTGACAGTCTTTGAGTTGGAAGAGCGAAGTTGTAATACAGGACCTTGTCGCCCACCTCGAGTTCCTGGTGTGATGCCTTCCTGTCATAATATGCTTTCTGGCCCTCAGCACTGTGTTGCAGATGTTGTTGGGCAAAAGCAAAAGTCTTTTTCAAATGTTCGTGCAAGTCTTCCAGGTACTGGAATGTGGTGTAGGCTGTGACAAGGTTGGAGTCCCCCGGCTGGTACAGCAGATGTAATGGCAGGGTCATTAGCCTTCCAGTCATGAGTTCAAACGGGGACACCCGCGTTGATTCTTGTGGGGTTGCGCGGATGGCCATTAGTACAAGGGGAAGTTTCAAATCCCAGTCTTTTTGGTTAGTGGACACATATTGACCACCGTCCGGTTCGAATTCTCAACCTGGCCTGAAGCGATTGGATGTCGGCTGATGTGCAGTTTGGCTTGTACCCCCAGGCATCTCCAGATCTTTTGCATGATCTCAGCAGTGAAGTGGGTACCCCTGTCAGAGTTGACTCTCAGTGGCAACCCGAACCGTGAGAAGATGTGGTTCATTAGGAGGAATGCCGTGGTTTGGGCTGTGTCGTTCGGTGCGGGAAGGCACTCTACCCACTTGGTAAACTGGCATATGACAGTGAGAAAATACTTGTTCCCCCTTGTTGATCTGGGTAAGGGACCTACCCAGTCGATTTGGAGGTCTGACCACGGGAACGTGACACCTCTACGCTGTAGTGGGGCCCTGTGATTTGGGTTTGATGGTTGGAACTGGCAGCAAACCAGACACTCTCTGACATACTCTGCCACATCTTGCTGCATGCCTGGCCATTATGCCACTGTTTTCAACGTGTCATACGTGGCTCTGGTGCCATGATGGCCCGCACATGGATTGTTGTGTGCGTACATCAGCATTACCCCCTGGTTGCAACGCGGGACCACGAGCCGTGGCGTAGTGGTGTCGTCGGGTGCAAACCACAAGATGTTGTCACGCACACGCAGCATGTGTCTAGAGTTGTACAAGTGTCTCAGGTCAGAGTCAGTAGTGAGGGCTGAATCAGCGATAGGGAGGCTGGCGGGGTCAGAGAGGTGGTCAAAAATTGTCTTTACGGCCGTGTCAGAGGCCTGCATGTCAGCAATGTCATTGTTGGAGACTTGCGGAGTTAGCGACAGCAGTTGTGAGGCTGGAGCTGGATTAGGTGTGAGCCGCTGCCTGCGAGTTATCACTGCCACATCTGGGAGAGGTGTGGTGGCAGGAGGAGACCATGGGTCGCCGTGCAGAGCACCTGCTTTTGCTAAAGCGTCAGTGCGGTCATTAAAGTCTTTGTCTTTACCAGGCAGCTTGGAATGACCTTTCACCTTCTTCCAGTACACTGTCACATTGTGTGTGGTCGTGATGTTGTCACATGCTTGAAACAGGTGTTGGTGTTTCACAGGTTTGTTGTTAGCTGTCTTGAACCCATTTTGTTGCCAGGTTGGGAGATGGCACACAAAACTGAGTCTGGTATAATTAGAGTCTGTGCAAATGAGAAGTTCTTTGATGTCATGGGCCGATGCGATTTGCAAAGTGATGAGGATGGCGGCCACTTCGGCGTACTGAGACGACTGAGGGCCTAGCTGGATGCTTTGCGGGGGACACGGCTGGTTGTTGACAAACAGAACTCCTGCACCTGCTTGCAGGGTGCCCTGATGGTTGTAGGAGCACCCATCGACGTAAGCTGTGGTCATGCCTTGACACGCATGCTCATCAAAGTACCTGTGGCAGGACAGTGGGGGCTGTGTGGGCTCGGGTGTGTCCATCACAGCAGCAGGCGAGTTATCAGAGCAGTTTTGGCAGGCTGCCAGGCCATCGCCCAGCGCAGACTTGTGTTTCTGTGCATAGCGAGCCTCAACATTTCTTCCTTGAAGAGCCATTAACCAGGCGGCAATGCGTGAGTTGGTCACCACGCCATCACGGATGCGTTGGCTGTTGAGGAACATAACATGCTGGTGGCAAGTCTCTATGATAACTTTCTGGGCACCAATGTAGTTGGAAAAACGCTGGATGGCCCACACGGTGCAGGGCAGAGCTTTTTCACAGTCTGAGAATTTGCATTCTGGGGGAAGAAGTGTCTTACTGGCATATGCGACCACCTTCTTGTCTTGGTCATGGCGTTGGTAAAGGCCAGCACTTAGACATTGGGCAGAGAACCCAACCTCCAGGAAGAATTCCTTTTGCGGATCAGGGTAGGCGAGGCATGGGGCTGAGCACAAATGTCTTTTCAGTTCGGTCATAGCGTGTTCTTGAGCTGTAGACCAGGTGAAAGGTGTGTCTTTTTTCAGCAAAGTTGTTAGAGGTCTGGCAATGTCGGAGTAATGTTCAATGAACTGCCGGGAATAATTGCATACCCCCAGGAAGCTTCTCAGCTCCGAGACGTTGGTGGGAGGCTTGATATTTTGGACGGCATGAATCCGACTGGATTGTGGTTCTATGCCGTGTTTTCCGATAAGTAGACCCACGTAATTGACTTTAGTTTGACACCACTGACCTTTGTGCAGAGCGATTTTGGCCCCGGCGGTGGTTAGCTGGTTCAAAACATGGTCAATCTCGTTCAGGTGGTCGGCTACCGTTGTGCTTTTCATAAGCAAGTCATCGACGTAAATCAAGTTACCTCTCACTCTAGCGTCTGGGCAGGCTTTATTCAGGAAGATGTTGAACTCAGCAGGTGAGTTGGCGTAACCAAACGGGCACCTGTTGAAGGTGAACTGTCTGTTGCCAAAAGTGAATGCCAGCTTGTGTTGGTCGTCCGGATGCACCGGAATGGTCCAGAATCCAGAGGCCACATCGAGGGTAGAGAAGATGTTAGCTCATCTGATTCTGGGAATTTCCTGTTCAAGCTGTGTCATGGGCCATCTTGACAATGGCACCTGTTTGTTCAATTGTCTATAGTCAATGGTGGGTCTCCATTTGCCGTTAGGTTTCAAAACGTGCCAGATGGGGGCACTATAAGTAGAGTTGCAGTGACGAATAACACCCTTTTCCAGCATGGATTCGATGATCTCTTGTACTGGCTCGTGTGAGGCTATGGGAATTTTGTACTGCTTGACAAAGATGGGAGGAGCCTCAGGGGGTGTGGGTATACGCACAGTGTGCAGGGTGGTGAGCCCGCAATCTAAAGAGTCTTGTGCAAAGGAGTCTTTGAACTTGTAAAGGACTTGTCGGAGGTTTTGACGGTCCGTGTCATGCTGGAGCGCGTTGGCGTTCTGTAGAATTTGCTGCACTTGAGTTTCAAAGCTGTCAGTAGTGTCAAGCGGTGCCGGTGCATCAGTCTCGGTGGCCTGCTGGTGGGAGACTGTGTACACAGAGAGATGTTGATCCTCTGTGAGCTCGGTTCTGCATACCTGTTCTTTTGGTATTGACATGACAGATGTGATGGCGATGAATTGAAAGGGTGCAGTGAATAGTGTGTTGTGTGGATGCCTTTCCGTCAGCAGCGCCTGTGGAATAGGCCCAATGACAGGTAACACAAGTTCAAAGTCATGAAAGTCTTGGCTGATTAGCCATCCCAGCCGAAAGGCTCTGGGAATGCAAATGTCAGTAGCTGTGCAGTTGTTGAACAAGATGTAGAGTACACGGGAAGACACTTCAGTGAGTGGTGTTGCTTCAAGTGTGAGTCCGAGTTCCACACATTCAGGGGATGGCTGGAAGTAACCCAGCGTGTGGTTGAGAGTTTGACCACAACGCAAGTTAAGTCGGACAGCGACCCCTTTGGTGTAAGCGGGTACTGCGGCTTCCTGTTCGTTGATCAGGGTGCACACTTCTGGAATGGTTTGCCCTGACAGGAGATTGTCATAGACAATGGGCTTGGGTGTTTGCAAAGTCAATGGGGCCCATATCACTTCATTCACAATGTCTATTTGAGCCCTTAGGCGCACCAAAAGGTCTGCTCCGATGTAAACATCATGAGGTGGGTCCGGCAGGACCAGGAAGTAGTGGGTCAGACACCGGTGGTTCCATTGCAGATGCAAGGCGCATATCCCTTTTGCTGTTGTCATGGATAATGACTGAGAGTTCAGGGGAAAGCGTGTGCGTTTACTGGCAAATGGTAAGTCTGGTGTGTTTTCAATGATGGTATTGAAGAGTGACAGGCTGATGGCTGAGTTGTCAGCATGCAGGGCAAGGACAATGTCTGTTGTGGTGACATCTTGTAACTGCAGGCTGGACTTGACCTTGGGACAGTAGGTGTCAGAGTTGAGGTTGGCTTTGAAAGTGCAGAGTTTTGAACTTGAGCTGTGCTGGGAAGTTTGGGGAGTTCCCGGGAACTCTGAGGACTGACAGTCCGTCGCTGTGGCAGTCCCCGTGACCTCGTTGACCTCACTGTCTGGGTCACCAGACTGGTGTGGCTGGAGTGGCAGAGGTTCACGCACTTGAGCCCATACCTTTAGTTGCTTGAAGTCCAGTAACGGTTCGAATCGATCCAGCAGATCTTTGCCAATGAGAAGTGGGTGAGTGTTCATGGGAGACACATATATGGGATGTACCAGACTCATCGGACCTATGGTCAGGTGAATGGGAGCGATGTTTCGTAGCTGAATGTCATTTTGGCTGTACGATTGCACATTCATCTCACAGGTGTGGGAATTGAGAGTTCGATTCTGTCTTCGGGCTTCACATTTGAGTTTTTCAAACAGCTGAGCCGAAATCAGCGTGAGGTCGGAGCCTGTGTCGACCAGGGCTTCGAGTCGCATCTCTCGTTCCAGGGTGATGGTGAGATACAGCTTACGGGCCACCCCTTTTTCGATCAGATTACCCAGGAGCCTTGGTGTGTGGGTATCGATCGCTAGGCAGTGAGGGTGTGACTTGTGTTGCTCGTTGTGGGTGCAGATGAGCAAAACAGCACTGTCTGGTATGTTGGCAGGAACATGACAGCTGTCAGCTGTCAGTTTGGTGTCACTGGTGCTGTCATTGAGTGGGACAACAGTGTGTGTCAGAGTCTTTTGACGGCAAACAGTTTCTTGAGGTCCTGTCAGCTGTTGGTTGGCACTGGAAGTGTCATTTTGTGGGGAAACAGTGGGTTCAAAAGTCTGTGAGTGGTGAACTGTGTTCTGCAGTTCTGGGTCAACAGGAGGATAGAGGTTAGCAGTGTTGGTTTCAGGCCTTGGAGGTAGTCATGCAGAGTCCGGCTTCCGTTTGTCATCCTTCTGAGAATTCTTTTTCAGGAATTCTCTCAGCATGTTTAGAAGTTCAGCTGAGTCAGCTGTAGCGGTGTTGTTTCCTTTGGAGGTGGGCTCTGGCTTGAGCTTACCACCACGTCGTTGAGCAGAACTCTGTGGACGATTCTCAGGGCTTGTGGTTCTGGGAGAGGCTGGTTGGCGTTTCTTGGGTCGCCGGCTTTGATCCCAGGTGTTCTCACCTGGGTGGTGGTGAGCAGGCCTGGGCCGGTCACAGAATTCTTCAGCACGCTCTTGGCGTTGTCTGGTGTGGCCCCCTCCACGACCACGCTGCCCTCTGCTGGCTTGAAACGGTCTTGACTCTCTGTTGGCAGACTTGTAGTTGTGCTGTTTGGCGCCCTCTAGTGGAAGTTCTGGAAAGGGCTGAGAGACAGCGTAAACAGTGGGATTTTTAGTCTTTTCAGAAGCAGTTTTCTGCTTAATATAAGCCTTGTGGGCTAAGTCGGAGTTGCTGTGTGTTCATAGTCTTAGGGCATGCTAGCACACCCAGGTGATGGCTAATGGTTGGATGCAAGTTTCTTAGGAACAAAGTTCTGAAATTCACATCTTCCTCCATGTGAGACTCATTCAGGGCTCCGAAGTAGGACTGTCTGAGTCTGTTGTAGTAGGCTTGTGGGGTTTCCAGCCTGGCTTGCTTGACGTCCAGTGCTTTGATGAACCCCTGGTCCGTGTTTGGATCAGAAAACTCACGGACCAGAGCTTGGCGTAGCTGTTGGTAGTCCATTTTGACAGTGTCTGGTTGTCGATCCAGGAAGCTCCGTACGTCATGGCTAGACGTAATCCTGAGGAGGTACAGTTTGTCCCAATCTGTGACGTCGGGAATTGTTTGTAGATGAAACTCCACATCTTGCAAGTACAAATGAATGTCACTACCACCTGTTGGCTGTGGTGAGAACTGTGGAATGTTCCTTGCCAGCTTGTCAAGGTTCTTGGAGTAGGAGCTATGGGAAACAGCCCGTCCCGTCTGGGTGGGGACCTGACTGTTCCCACCGTCGCCCCCTTCAGCTTTGGGTGTGTGACTGATAGGTGGGGCATCGCTGTGGAGGGGAGACTGTGTGTAGTGTGTGTCTCCCCCTGGCTCACCTCGAAGCTTGTAAGAGTACGCGAGCTCTGTCTGGGCACTGTCTTTGTTTCAAAAGTTCGGAAATTTCAGCTTTGGCAGTGTGTAAATGTTTTTCACATGCTCTGAATTTTGAGTTTCTGTCTCTTAGGGCAGCCTCTGCTCTTTCCAGAAGAGCTTCTCCATGCTGCACTTGATCATTCAATTCAGCCGAGATGCGTTTTTCGGAGTCCACTTGCTCTTTGGTCTCCAGGCGCAGGTTTTCCATGGCCTCTTGAAGTTGCTGTAGATCCTGGTGCTGATCGGCGCTGGTGTCATCCTCCTCGTTGAGCTCCTCTTGTAGCTCCTCCAGACGACTTTGCACTTGGTCTTTTTGCCGACGAGCGTCCTCCAGCTGCAGTTTCAATTGTGCAGCTTCCTCCTTTAGCTTGGCGTTGTCCTCCTGAAGAAGGATGTTGTCCTTCTCTGCAAGTTGGGCTTGGCTCAGGAGATTATGGGCCACGCTTCCAACGAGTCGGGACCACTCTTTAGAGCCATAGCTGTGTGTGGGGTCGTGGGCCACGAGCAGGTCCAGGTCGTTGTCCAGCTGTTCTCTGGTGAGAGTCAACAGGTCCGCTGCTTGGGGCAGGGAGCTGGCTGTCATGGCTCGTAACCACGCGTCCAGGTCCCGCCAATGGGCTGCTGGGCTGCTGGTACGCGACATTATGGCTCACTGCAGGCGAGAGAAACACAACAAACACACACACAGACAGGACCAATCGCACACTTGTAGGCAGGCTACTAGGTTATAGTACGGCGGGGCCGTCTATAATAAATTTGGCTAACTGACTTTCAGACAGTTAGGAGGGGCCAATGCACGGATAGGCTAGGGCCCACAATAGAGTCGCCAGGCAGTAGTCTGGCTTAGCTGGTTGACTATTTAGTTCCTCAGCTCTCTTGGTGACTGAAAGGAAACAAAATCAACAGAACAAAACAAAACAGAACAAAATCTCAGTGCACTAAAAAGAACCTAAACTTGGTTGGTCTGTTCTAAAGGTTGGCAACTAGTGTCACAGTGGGTGTTATTGGATTTAAATGGGCCTTCAGCTACACTTCTCTGTTAGAGGTGGTGATAGGGGTGTCAGGTTCGCAGCTTTTGGGGCAGGAAACCTAAGAGGGGTGTATATCGTAGGGAGAAAGAGTGAAATAGACACTTAAAATATGCTACGGGAGAATACCTAGTATTCGGGAGCCTATAATAAATGGGTGTATTTTACTCAATGTCAGTTTAGCTGTGGAGAGTTTGAGGTCACACCAGTCGGCCTCCGGAGCGAGTCAACCTTTTCCAGTGCCTCCAGACACTCCTCCGCAGTGAGCCCCGGATCTTTTTCGTTACTCTACTTCCCCTGCTGCGCCCTCTCAAACAAGATACTCTGCCTTTGAAGCCCCCGGCGCCTCTGAGGTATCAGCCAACCTTATGCAACAAAACTTGGGTGTCTTTCCGAACCCTCCAGCGAAGCCGGAGTGGCCCCTTTGGGCCCCGGATGGATTAACTCCCAAAATTGATACGGTTTGGCTTGACTGACCCTTCAAAGTGTGGGTTCAAGGTTAGCTCTTGCGTGCCGCAGCAGTAGGTTAGAGATTGAAAAGACTTGCGAGTCCCACCACGGCCGAAATGCTGTTAGCACCAGTCAGGAATCACGCTCACGGAGATCGACTCGGCTTCCTCTGTTCACCACAGATACTGGGATCGTACCTATGAACATACACAGGAGAGATATGGCGCTTTTCCACTGCATGGTACGGCTCGGTTCGGTACGGTACGGTTCAACTCGGCGCGGAACGGTTCGGCTCGCTTCGCTTTTCCACTGCGTGGTACGACTCAACTCGATACGGTACGGCTCGGTTCGCTTTAGCTCGGTTGCTTTTCCACTGCAGTTAGTACCGCTTCAAAGTGGGTGGGACTGATCGTTAATAGTTGCCGCCTCTACTGTCATGACATCATCCTAAACGCGCCACATTTCAAACGCACAACACAGGAACAATGGAGCCTATCGAGGGGATGGTGTTCTTGATTCTCGGTATGTGGATGTTTTTAACTTCAAGACGGAGAAATGTGTTTAAAATGAGGCTGATGGCAGCAAAACAAAATACTGCAACAAAAAACAAAAGAGTCTGGGAACTCTTACAACGAAGCGAAGATGACGACATCACTCGGTTTGAACGACGGCGCTCGAGGGTAAGCTAATCTTGTTTAGGGTCTCAATCGCTATATTGTCACAAAGCATATAATGAATTTAGCTGCCAACTTTATGTATTAAAATGTGTACTCCGTGTATTTCAGATGTATCATATTTCTCAAAGTCGCCGCCACAGACCATCTGTTTGGACATTTAACAGAGCTTCTGAGTGGTGGGATGTGATTGTTCCTGGGTTTACAAACATGCAGTGGTTGGAGAACTTTAGAATGTCGGAACAAACGTTTATTTACTTGTGCAACAAACTGCGTCCTGCGATGGAGAGACGGGACACAAACTTCCGCGTGTGTGTACCTCTAAAGAAGAGAGTAGCCATTGCACTGTGGAAGCTTGCAACCGGCTCTGAGTACAGAAGTGTTGGACATCTTTTTGGAGCAAGCATTTCAACTGTGTGTCGGTGTGTTCAGGAGTTCTGTGCTGCAGCTGAGACGTTGTTGGTACCAGAACAAATTCGTTTTCCAGATCAGGAGAGGTTTAAAGAAATTGCTGCCTACGTTGAGAACAGATGGGGACTCCCACAGTGTATTGGTGCTATTGATGGATCACACATACCCATAATAGCACCACAAGACTATCACTGTGACTATTTCAACCGTAAAGGCTGGCACTCCATCATCCTTCAAGGTGTTGTGGATGGAAAGGGACTTTTCTGGAATGTTTTCACAGGACTGCCTGGAAGCATGCATGATGCTCGGGTTTTGAGACTGTCCACACTGTGGGAGGTGGCAAGCCGTGGAAACCACATACCAGCTAGCACCGAAAACATTGGTGGGGTGAATGTTGGCTACTACATCCTTGGAGACTCTGCCTATCCCTTGCAGAACTGGCTATTAAAACCATTCATTGACACTGGACGGCTAACAGCGGAACAGCGGGTCTACAACGTGAAAATCTCCAGAGCACGTGTAGTGGTTGAAAATGCTTTTGGTAGATTAAAAGGAAGATGGCGTTGCCTTATGAAAAGAAATGACTGTGCGGTCGACCTTGTTAAATCTATGGTGCTGACATGCTGTGCTCTACATAACCTTTGTGAGAGTCATGGAGAGGCCTATGAGAGTGCATGGGATCCACCTTCAGCAGCAGAGCCTGTGCTGGGACTGGCACAGCCTGTAGAGGAGGAGGGCAGGGATGTCCGTGAGGCTCTGATGCGTTACTTGAATAGCTGACTGTCTGTTCTGTAAAGTGTGTTGTCAATAAACTTTTGTACAGTATTTGAAAAAGTTTCCCTTGCATATTTATTTACCCATTTATTATAAATAACCAATTTATTATAAATAAGTATGAATATATGAATAATAAATAGCATCATTATAAAGATGTAAGACTCCAGCTTTGATATTTGACCAGTTTATGCTTTGCAGTGACAGTAAATTCTTAATTTATTCCAGGAGTGCAAAATTATTAATCTGTAACATTTGATATTTTGATTAGGAATTATCACTCATAATGCAGTCAATCTTGTTTTCTCAGGTTTGTGTTCACTTACATGCAATATACAGCATTCATCAGGGCTCTTATCCAATTGTGTGCATATTTGGAGAAATAATCAGCACATGTTCTTTTAAATATTTTGTCATACAGAATAGCATTTTTGTTCATTTTATGTCCAAACACTATTTTAAACCACAAGCGGAATACTTTACAAATACTCAATACTTTACAAATACTTCATTTGATAGCTTACACCTGGCATTTTATTGTAAATGTAGAATGAATTATTGTCATAATGAAAAATAATTGTTATAAATAGCTTCAAAGTTGAAAGTAAAAATGAAAAGAATTTATGAAAATAAAATTGAAGTTGGCACTGTATCAATCTAGAAATGCACTACAGCTAAAGCCACATGTCTAACCATGTTATATTTAAAATCTGAAGATTATAAGTCTAAAACTCTTCATTTAGTTAAATGTTTTTCAAGATCATGTAATATGACTTTATTTTGAATAGACTCTAAAATGCAAACTTGTGTTTATTGTCATCTATTAGCATCTATTCAGTCTATTGTCTCTGTTGTTTTGTGGTGCAAAAGAGCCCCATTCAGTGTCAGTCTCTCCAGCACACATTCACACATCTCCAGCCTGGTTTATGACCCTAAATATGCATTTCTTTTGTCTGCATTATAATTACTAACGACTGGCTATTCACGCTGTTTCAGTCCCTCATTTATTGTATCAAAGTTCTCACTTTATATTTGAAACTATCAAATGCCTTTCTTGAATAAAGAAACATTTCAGTAAGCATTCCTATGTAGAAAAAATCATAAAAAATAACAGCTAGATGGCAGGTGCACCTGAGCTATAGCTTGCATGTTAGCTTAGCACACCATCAATAGACGACAATTTATGAGATTAAAACCATGTTTGTGCTCCAAACTTACTTTATAGCGCAAGTCGAGTGTTTTAAATAAAATTCTGTGATCTGATTTGGCTTCAGATAAAAAAATCTGACAGAAAATATATTATTTTATAGTATTCTGCATAATGATAAAGTCTATATCGATTAGCATTACATTATAAATATAATCTATTATTATGAAAATACCTGACAGGGCTCCAAGAACACAGGAATACTGAAACTTGAGTCTCATATCTTTTTAATGATGTATAGTTTGTCAAGGTAATAATATTAAATCTGATAGTAACTTTGTATAAAAACAAAGTATAGTATCTGATAAAAAAAATGCTTCAGTGCGCCGACGCACTGGTGACGGTTAACAGGTTTTAATCTTTTAAATTGTGACATGTAGCTTGATACCTGTTGCTATAATCCACATGCACTGTTAAAAAGCAAAGTAAACGTTTGACAAGTAAATTTTATTAAAGAAAAATGTAAACAGATCAAACGTTAAACAAAGTGCAAATGTATGTAGTGCAAAAAAAATGTATATAAAGACATATATAAAGACAAATTTAAAAGTAAAGAATGTACAACAAGCAAACTTTAAATGTGCAAATGTATGTAGTGCAAAAAATATAAATAAGACAAACAAATTTAAAAGTAAAAAATGTACATTAAGCAAACTTTAAACGTTGTGCACAAACGTATGTAGTATAAAAACATTCACAGGAAAAAAAGTAAAAAAAATAACTTTCCGTTAAGGATAGGGAGGTTTTAGTCGGGCAGAGTTCTGTTCTTGTCTGTTCTGTCACTCATCGTCTGTACAAGCATCCCCATGACGTTGAGAAAGGCTTGATTGAATGCAGCCGTTTGTGCATTTTCCTCCCTCCTTAAGGCCGCTTCTTGCTCTCTTGCTTGCCGGGCCTCATCTATTGCCATCTGCAAATGGAGCTCCCTCTGTGCCTGGTTCAGTTCCTGCTGTTGAATATCAGCCACCTGCATCTCTCTTAAAACAGCAAGATGCTCCTGATGGTGCATGCTCCGTTTCCTCTTGCCTGGACACAAAGAAAAAAAGTTATAATTGTGATTTTTTTTTCTAAAGGTTTTTTCTAAAAAAATAATAATAATTGAGAGTAAAAATAAAAGCTAACATTATCACATATCATCAATTAATTTATGAAAGAACTATTCATTAACAACCCCATGATATACAGTGTGAACTAATCAAAGTTACAGTAGCTAGCAATAATGTATTTATGGTGAGCAACAGGATTTCATGATATATCCATGCATTTTAGTGCAGGCTTTCAAATCGACATAAGAAAAGGATTAGGTAAGCTAAATATATGATTTGTAACAGTAAGTGTTCATATTTCATACCTGGTACCACTCGCTCTGGTGTCCTGCTGGTGCTGCTGGAGGTTGCTGGTGGCGACGCTGCTATCACCAGTTGGGACGTTGAGGCATCACTGCACGGAGAAAGTGCTAACGAGTCAATCGTAGACAGTGCATCTGAAACAAAAAGTTAGTACAATGTTTGTTAATGCACAAATTACAGCAACACAAATCAAACTAGCAACAATAACAAATCCAGAACATTTAAATAATAATTGAATAGGCATAGATAGGCTAACGTTACATGTAAAAAATAAATAAATAAAGCTTTACAGTATAGATGGTCAATAAACAAAAGCTTTCAAACTTAATATATTGTACACAACGTTACGTACCATCCTCGATTGTGTTGTCCAACAACGAGGTGGCCGAGTCCAGGGCACCCTCTCTCCCATTGCTCGCAGGTCGACTTCCGTAGATAGCGTCCATTTGGTCGAACCACTTCCACGTTCTTCTGTTTGCACCACTCCGGCCGTTGTGATCCTTTATGGCTCGGAAGTCACTTTTTAGTTTTTTTAATTTGTCCCTACACTGTTTGTAGGTCCGGTGGTAGCCGTGTGCGGCTAAGAGCTGCGCTACCTCTTGGAACACTTTTTCATTCCGTGTTGCCCCATCCAGCTCTCGCTGGATCCGCTCCTCGGCAACCAACGAGAGGAACGTCTGGACCTCGTCCACTGACCACGATTCAGCCATTTCTTTGATTTGTTTTTACTTCTTTTGTCAAGTAGGCTAAATAATCTAAAAACAGGTGCTACCGCGTTGGCTGTAGTCTGGCTATTTAAATCTAGCGGGTTGTGTCGCAAATACAATGACGCTGAAGTGACGATTCTGTCTGACCAATCAGTGATCTGCAGTGTTTTCACGTCATATTTTAGTATCGGTACGGTACGCTTGGAACCTCAACAGAGGTGGTACCATTTAAAGCGAGCCGAAGCGAGCCGTACCGTACCGTACCGTACCATGCAGTGGAAATGCGCCATAAGTGAGCCGTACCGAACCGAGCCGTACCGTACCATGCAGTGGAAAAGCGCCAAAGCGTGCCGTGCCGTACCGAACCGTACCGTACCATGCAGTGGAAAAGCGCCAATAATAAGCTTTAAGGCTAAAAGGTTTTTTTAGCTTGACCAGACTGAGAAATTTCTGCGGGGGAAATAACTAGAAATGGAATAAACAAAGAAAACACTCAGATTTTAAAATTAATTTGAGAAAATTAATCTAACCTGAAAAGAAACAATAACAGGGGTAAAATCAACAAAAAAAAATTTGAAACTTAGCCTGACCCAAATTGGACAATAACGAGGTCGTTGAAACAAGGAGTGGTCGGTGGCGTTTAGGCTGCGGTAGTGGACTGCGGGGGCCACTAAGGGTTACTTCTCTTCTCCAGTGGTTCACCTAGTTTGTTTAACACAATTGAAAAACTGGTTTAAATCAAATCTAAGTAAGCCTGGGAAATTTCACAGAAATTATATTGGTTTTATAATATTACTTAATGAAATGGTTATAAAATCCTGAAAGGGAAGAGGTATAGGTTGGATTAACACAGCATGAAGTTGGTAGAAGGCTGATAGCCAGACTGGAGAATGATGTCAACACCAGGGGGCGCTTCTCTTTCAGGTGGGCTTTTGACGGACTGGGGAGGGTAACCTTTTCCTGTCTTTCACCTCAAGTCTAAATGCACTTGGAGAAAACAAACAAACAAACCAAAACAAAACCAACCAAAACAGTGAAATAAAAATATTTCAAAGAGTCATAATAGTTTCAGACAATAATCATCACAAACCGAAGTTATTAGAAGTTATTAGCTGAGACAAACAAACTCAGAAGGTTCAAAGATGAGATTGCAAAGAGAAAGTTCTGAGAAAATGTTTGGCTTGAGGGGTTTATGGCTGAAATTTAATTCACTTTGTTGAGATAAACTCACATAAACTGCCTCAATCCAAAACAGGAAAGTTTATTTTTCGAAATAAACAGTTCATTCATTAAACCTCTAAGTTTAATTTGGAAGAGCAAAAATTGTCTTAACCTCTATCGTCCACGCGGTGGCGCAATTTCGCTAACAGTTAGAAACTGTGGTTAGAGTTTCAAAGGAAAAACTGACTAGCTTGCACTTGCGAGTTACCTCCACGCGATGGCGCCCTTCTGCTCACAGAATGACGTCACCGACTAGTGGGATCAAAGTTCAGAGGACAATAATTTGAAAGCACGCACTTCACTGTTTCAACCACGCGATGGCGCAATTCTGCTCACAGAATTACGTCACAGACAGGATCGAAGTTCAGAGAGGCACACTATACACTTGCATGAGCTGTTTTATGCCACGCGATGGCGCGCTCGAGTTTACAGTGTTATCTGCTTTTTTCACCAAAACAATTTACAGCGTGCATTAACCACAAGCATTTTCTGATTTTCTTCAGTCAAATCAATACGAGGAGTTCCTATTTACCCTAGAAAACACCACGATCGTCCTTTTGTGCGTATTTTCGCACGGAATCAACGGGAAACGAAGTAAGAGCTTACCACGGGTAGCTAGTCCGTACGCTTTCACTCGAGCCCACGTTCGCTATGGTGCCTTTACAGAAGGAGCATCGCTTCTGAAGGTCTTATCTTTACCGGTTTAAACGTTTACTAAGAAGATTTCGTCGTTCTTAAAAACGTAATTAATCAGTATAAAAAGTGTACACAGTTATGTCAGAGTTTTTTTTTTTCCTGCACATTTAACTGGACAGTTTTTGAAAATACTGTAACGCACACAGGAGAGCTAGGAGAGAATTCGTTTAGATTCTCTGCCAGCCGTGCTGTGTTTCACAAGCTTCTGCTTGGAGTCGACTTAATGCAAAATTCAACGGTTGTACAGTTATTAATATTCACAAATCACATCTGAATACAATATGCACATGAATCCATAACTGAAGTTTGAAAATTGCCAGCGTTTGACCGCCATAAACTGTAGCAATATTGACTTTGAGTATAAATTGGGGAAATTAGCACTCAAATGGGAAATTAAATATTCATGGTTTTGACGAATATTATTTGCATACGCTCTAAAATGGTTCCAAATATGGGCTTATACCGTTTTGACCATATGAATATGTATCAGGATCACTCCGGACAATATACATACAGAGAAAAGGAATGATCTTAATCAGTCGTACTTGGAAATACAACTTTTAACCATTAATGCGTATAACATATAATATTTACCTCAACACTTCGATCCGTTTAGTTCTAGGCAAGCAAAATTACATCCATATGGCCATTAATGGAGATAACTTACCCTCCAAGAGATCAGATCGGGAATATTTAAACTATGCAATGTTTAAAAGTGTGGTAGAGCGTTTTTAAAAGGTAGCATAGAAGATCTGATTTTCAGGGATTTCAGATTGTATGGATTCATAAAACACATGTGAACTCAGGCAAAGATTAAATGAAGTTTAATAAAAGACACATTAAAGTACGTACACGATCAATCTTAACAATATGCATAAACAAGATAAATGATTATAAAACGATTACGTGGCGTGTATATATAGTAACACGATATTAACCAAGAGATGGAGAGAGAGAGAGAGAGAGAGAGAGAGAGAGAGAGAGAGAGAGAGAGAGAGAGAGAGAGAGAGAGAGAGAGAGAGAGAGTGAGGTATGAGAGAGATTAGAGAGAGAGAGAGATTGCAGTTTAAGGAATACTTTCAATAATCAAGAGACCGGAGGATTCTCAGACAACCTTAACTAGCTTTGTTTCAAAGATCAGATTTGGAATTAGCCTACTGTGTTTGTCGTTGGAAAGTCGACTGGTGCGAGCGCTGTTTCTTTTGGAGCCTCGCGGGTTTCCGGGTTGCGTCACGTGGTTGGTTTTACGCAGAGTGGAGACGCTAAGCTTTCGCTCGTTAAAACGCTGGATCAAGGAAGTAGCTTTAAAACTTGTATAAAAATAAAGACTTAGTCTTAGAAACGGAAAGTAAACGGAGAGCAAGGCTCTCTGAAGCGAAGTTAAAGCTATGAGTTAGAGAGACTAGCCGTTTAGACTAGAACTAGAGACTAGAGTGGGATTGCTAGAATTGTAGCGCAGAAGTGAAGAAGAGCGAGAAGACACAGAAGATGGACACGTCTCCAAAATATGAATGAAACAGGAGCACGCCCATTCTGAGCATGGGAGCCAATCACGAGTGGGAATTTTTGTGGCGCCAAGATTCCCTTTGTCTGACGGCACGCCTATTCAGCGCGTGGGGAGAGGTCAGAATTTATTCTGACATTATTCTACACATCGGTAAATGTTTAATACTGCATAATAGATTGTTTCTCAAAACAGATTCGGATTCGTCTAATTCCCTGGTTTATAATCATACCAAATTTGATAGAGTTTAGATTAGGTTAAAGAGAGCTATATTGATTTTTGGGTATTATGCGCTTTACTGGTTGTTTTAATCCGGAAAACGCACATTCTACGTCAGATTCTGCATGCTTGTTAATCGCCGTTTCAAACAGAATGTTGCATTCTCACAAAAGCGTTTTTTCTCACTTTTAGAATTCTTGTGCGTGTGTTTCTGTTCCTCACCCCCCCCCACCGTGTGTGTGTGTGTGTGGGACGAGGGGGCGCGCAGTTGACTTGTTGACCTAAAGGGGTGTAAACATATGTCTGTGTGTGTGTGCGTTGGCTTTAGAACAATACATGAATGGAACTTTCACGGCGGGGAGTCCGGGCTTGAGAGACCCCAGACGCTGTGGGCATCGTTACGGGACGATAAATTAAATTAAAACCCCAGGATACCTCACCTTATCTAGGCAGAGAATCAACTAAAATCTTTCAGCACGCGTTAATGTCTCTGGCCAAAAGGGAAGAAGACAATTTGGAATGCATTAAATCACAAAGTCTGTGTTTTGTCTAAGTTTAGCAAAATGTCAAGAAACCTCTTAGCCATGCAATAAGTCAACAAAATAGAAAATGTATGCTTTCATCTATCACCATCTGGCAATGGTGCTACAGTATCTTCTGTAGTAAAGTGTTTTCTCTCTGTTCTTTGTGTGATCAGTGTAAGATCAGGCTCACATGTGTCCAGCTCTGTGTCTCTGAAGAGTGATCGGTCTAAAGGTTATCCACCAGACTTCAGTGAGAAAACACCATCATCTAATAAAAGGTATTTTGTGTTACTAACTTTTTGTCACACGTTGACTGTTTAAAAGTTGTATCAGTGAATGCCAATCATGAAACATGTTTAGATCAAACATTTGTCAGAGTATTCACAGCTAATGCTTATTTCTCTTTCTGTAAAATATCAGTTAGTATTTTATTTTACTAATTTGATTACAGGCTTCAATGTGAGACATTAGACTCAGACGTTCAGACTCACAGGAACCACGAGAATTTCAAAGACAATCTTCTAGGGATCTTCCAGGTAGGAAAACACATTTTTATAAATGTTTAATATTTCTAACATACAAATATGTTATTGAACAAAGATATTTAATAAAAGATTTCTTGATCACTTATTTTTCCTTTTAAACACATTTTAGCACAACTTGGTTTGCATGTAACTGTGCATTCACACCGGACGCGAATTGCGCGTCAAATTCGGGCCTGCCGCGTCTAGTGTGACGCTTGAACATTTTGAATGCATTCGCGCGACCAAAGTGAAATGGGCGCGCATAAAAAGCAAGCGTTTGGAGCTAAATAGATGCGCGTCCGAGGCAAATTCCGCTTCTTCTGGGAGAGGCAAGTGCTAGGCAGTGAAATGGGAGTTGTTCAGTCGAGAATGTAGTTGTTTAAAGCTCAAATCTGTGGTTTATTTATAAAGATAGCGCCTATTTAAAAAATTGTATCTGACGTTTCGGAGTTGTGAGATCCAGGCGATCACCGGGCGCTCAGCGCTCATGTAACCCGCCTGGAACAGCCTTACCTCGGCTAGTCTTCCTGACGTTTGCCGCTGGTAAACGAGAAATGTAAAAATTCACAATATAGCTTCGGTTCTATTATATGAAACGCATAAGTTAAAATACATTAATGACTCGTTATAACGTGACTCGTTATAACGTTATGTGAGTTTTTCTTCATCTCATTCAGAAATGTAGCCTAGACTGCAAGTGTTCAGTGTCACATTCATAGTTAACATAAAGCTGAACAATGCCATTCCTTCTTTCACACGGGCATTTAGTCATTACAAAATAATTTATTGAGGCCAAACATATAAGTTATTGAGGCCAAACATTTCAAATTACATTATAATCTGAAAAGCGTGACCCGTTTATCGCATCACTTCACCACGTGACAGCAGCAAGCAGGCTCCGATTGGTTAACGCTGCACGAATTGACGCAGAAGTTCAGATTTTTCAACTCGGGCGGCAGACGCGAATTCGCGTCAAATGCACAAAAAGCACTACATAAAATAATTTGCGCATAACGCGCTTAACGCGCCAGACGCTCAATTCGCGCCATTCGCGCCTACCGCGCCGCACTCTACGCCTCAGGAATTTGCGTCTTTGCATTGACTTAACATTGAAATCACTCGCGTCTGATGCGCTATTCGCGTCCGGTGTGAACTCACCATTAGTCTTTTAACTGGATTTAAATAGTGCCAAATGTAGATGTACAATTTGGCTTAAATAGGGTTATTCTGTCATTTCTTTTACTTTTGTTTGTAGGATCTTGAGAGCAAAATAATCACATTTCTGAGGAATGAACTAGAGAAGTTAAAGAAAATATTGCAAAAAGAGAACACACAATACTTTGTGAAGGACTTTATTGAGAACAGATCCAGTATCAAAGAATCAGCTCTTGATCTCACACTACATTACCTGAGAGAGATGAAGCAAGATGAAGCTGCTGATGCTCTAGAAGGTGAGAGACTCATGATCATCTGTCAGATTGTCTCTTATAAATGTAGGAGAGAAAATAAGACTCAAACTATCTATGTTCTGTTCCTGTGTTTAGATGAGCTGTTCTTCATTCCTCAGCTGAAATGTGGCCTAAAGAAGAAGTATCAATGTGTGTTTGAAGGAATTGCGAAGCAAGGTGACTCCACACTTCTGAATAACATCTACACAGATCTCTATATTACTCAGGGTGGCAGTGAACAGGTCAATACTGAACATGAGGTGAGACAGATTGAAGTTGCTTCCAGGCGTCATGAAGCACAAGAGATACAGGTTGAATGCACACATTTGTTTGAAGCGCCTGAACAAAACAAGGAGATCCGAACTGTACTGACAAAAGGAGTCGCTGGCATCGGGAAATCAGTCTCTGTGCAAAAGTTTGTTCTGGACTGGGCTGAAGGAAAAGAGAATCAAGATATCAGCTTCATATTTCCTCTTCCATTCAGAGAGATGAACTTAAAGGAGAAAGAAAAACTAAGTTTGATGGACCTTATAACTCAATTTTTCCCAGAGACAAAAGGACTGAACCTTACAAGAAGGAATCAGTTCAAAGTGCTGTTCATCCTGGATGGACTGGACGAATGTCGCCTTCCTCTGAAGTTTGATTGTAATGAGACGTGGCGTGATGTATCGTCACCAGTCTCTCTGGATGTTCTCCTAACGAACCTCATGAAGGGAAATCTGCTTCCTTCTGCTCTCATCTGGATCACCACCAGACCAGCAGCTGCCAGTAAGATTCCTCCTGACTGCATCGACCGGCTGACAGAGATACGAGGATTCAGCGACGCACAAAAGCAAGAGTACTTCAAAAAAAGATTTACTGTTGAGGATCAGGCCAACACAATCATAGATCACATTAAACAATCAAAGAGTCTCTTCATCATGTGCCACATCCCAGTCTTCTGCTGGATTTCAGCCACTGTTCTCCAGAACATTCTGGAGGAGAAAAGAAATAATGATGTGAAAAACACTCAGGCTGATGAGATCTCTAAAACACAGCAGGAATCAAACATTGAAGACACTCCCAAGACTCTGACACAAATGTACACACACTTTCTCCGCTTTCAGATCCAGCAGAGCTGCCGAAAGTATGATGGAGAATACACACCAGATGTTTCCTGGGATAAAGACGCCATCCTTTCACTGGGGAAACTGGCATTTCATCAGCTGGAAAGAAGCAACCTGATCTTCTATGACACAGACCTGGAAGCCTGTGGTCTTGACGTCTATAAGGCATCAGTGTACTCAGGCATGTGTACCCAGATATTTAAGGAGGAAACAGGGATCGTTCTTGGGACCATGTACTGCTTTGTTCACTTGAGCATTCAAGAGTTTATTGCAGCCCTTTATGCACATCTGTTTCTAGACATCAACAAGACAAGTGTGTTCGATCATGAGTCTGCAGAACCGGAAAACAGAAATGAAACCATGATTGATTTTCTCAAGACTGCAGTGGACAAGGCGCTCGAGAGTGACAATGGACACCTGGACCTTTTCCTTCGCTTCCTCCTCGGTCTGTCACTCCAGTCCAATCGACGACTCTTACGAGGTCTGTTGACACAGCAAGACGGCAATGACCAGAGCAACAAGGAAATAGTTCAGTACATCAAGCAGAAATTAGAAGATGATCTTCCTGCAGAGAGATCCATCAATCTGTTCTACTGTCTGAATGAACTGAACGACCAAACTCTGGTGAAAGAGATTCAGACCCAACTTAGCAAAGGAAGTCTCTCATCTGGTGACCTTTCACCTGCCCAGTGGTCTGCTTTAGCCTTTGTGTTGTTGACATCAGAGGAAGAGCTGGAGGAGTTTGAGCTTCAGAAATTCAAGAAATCAGACGAGTGTCTCATTAGATTATCGGCAGTCATCAAAACCTCCAGAAGAGCTCTGTAAGTCTTCTAATATATTTTGTCATGTTTAGCTCTCATCTAAATGCATTTATCTACATTACTCTATAGTGATTCCCCATCATAAACATGAACCTATACCTGTAAAGCCTGACATCGCGCCTTTTTTTTGTGTGTGTAGACAGTTTATCAAACCTTAAGACAAAATATAAAATACCATGTAAAAATGTTTGCATGTTTGTTTTGTATCATAATACACCATATTTGTATGGCTTATAGAATATAATATATATAAAAAAAAAAAATATATATATATATATATATATATATTACCTCATACTCATATTGAGGAAGGAAAAATACATATTTTATTCATATATCCAAACTGGGGGGAAATAATGTAATTTGGTACAGATGTTATTAATATTGCCAAAAAGTAAGATGAAATTCTGAAAGGTTATAGTATAAAACATTGAGATTTTTATAAAACAGGCTACTTAAATAAAGTACTTATATATTACCACATCATATATTAGTTGTCCCTCTGTTTCTCCCAGTAATTAGATATTTTAAATGTTTATTTCTATGAGTAATTATGTTGTTTAATGTAATATTATTTTAATGCAATATGTAGATCAAGAGATTTACAAATAAATATTTATCAAAAGCCTGTTGTATCATATCTGATGTACACATTTTAAGATGTTTTTTCTACAAAAAAAGTTTTTTATCGTTCAAAATCTCTCTTTTTTTCATATAATCTTTTTGAATATATTTTTCTAATTTAGTAATTAAATAAAATAATTATACATTTCATTTCAGCAATTTTTAAGGATGCTTTTTTACTATCTTTAAATTAATGATATATCACCCATTGGCCCCCCTGCTCTCTAACATATCTGCATCAGCCATCGATTGACCTTAATCTTGAAATATTAAAAACAAATACAATTTCTTAGGTTAAATCATTAAAGATGTTATGTCAAAGAGACAAGTACATGTGAATGGAGGCATTTTTAGAATTATAGTGAAAGGCCTTTAACCCTCTGGGGTCTGAGGTGTTTTCTGGGTCCTGGAGGTGTTCTGACATACACTGACATTTGAGCTTATTTCTGTTAATTGTGACATTTTCATGGCTAAAGTCTTATTACACTGTATTCAGAACAAACTCTGCTACAATAATATGTCAGCAGCTTGTATGTGAAAGTTTGTAGTTTTGAGATAATAACGTTTATGCGTGGTTTGTGATTTTTTTTTTTGAAATAATTGTCACTGAAATAAGGTCATGAAACCCATACTGATTATTTCTTCACAAGACTTTTGAAAATTTTATCACGTAGCCTAGAATATTTGAATCAAAATCATCCTGCATACTCATTCAGATAAAACAATATATTGATTTAAAATTTGTAAGACATGTCTTGTGTAAGAAAGCTGTATGCGACGTAGGCGTGAACCACCCATGCATATTGATGTGCTTCAGACCTGAGAAAGACAAAGACCCATAATGGCCCTATCAGGTGCTATCAGGCCATATCATTATGAGAAACCTTGCTCAAAGAATGAAGAGTGAATTTAAAAAAAGAATGGCTTTTTGATTTTTTGGATTTATTTACAACACAACATAATCCAAAGATACACAACAATGGACAAAAAAAGTACATTATTGAACACACTGATCACACCTTTGTGCTATTCCTGAAACATAGTACATACCTGTCATTTCCATATTGTTTGATTTTTCATTTTACCAAGTCAGCAGGACTCCATCAGTGTCATCTAGTCCCTGTAAAAAACAAACAAAAAAACAACTGAGAACATATAAATATATTCCTTAGACGTTATGAAATGAGATTGGCGTAAAAACATGAAGCCTATGTTTGGCGCGTTTTGCTTTTCAAAACCCAAACCCACGGAGTGTGCAGAGAACATTATTGAAGCGATCGAACCGCTCCAAACTATGAAACATTATTGCTAGCACATTATAAACATCCTAGTTTGAGCAGATATCAATGAACACAGCATTTAACAGTAAACACTAGTCTAAACATTATAATATGCATCATAAATTTCATAGCCTACTTTTATACCATGCTGTATTTTATTATGAACATAAAAATATCCTTGTGTTGTATAGGCTATATTTATTTATCATTGAAAGGTTGCCTACCTGTCTATAGTTCATATTTCAACATGTTTCCATCAATTTCATAAATTTTAGTCAGGCACCAGTTCAACTATGTGAAGTTAATATTGTTGAATATTAAGTGTCCCCCAACTAAGCAAGACAGAGGCAACAGTGGCAAGAACCTAAACTCCATCAGGTGACATAAATATAGAAAAAAACCTATAGCTATAAAAGCTTTACACAAATATTGTTTTCAAACATGCTTCATTTTATCTAGGAAATGTATCACTGATTAAATACACTAATGCACAGGATATAGTCGTTTTTGAAGATTAATGTTATTTTACATCAGCCTCTGTGCTGTATATGCTGTTTATGTAACAAAATAAATGGAAAATGTATTTAATATTTGTATATAGAATATGTATTGTATGTGTTCCATCTAATTCTGTGTTGTGACTTATTGTAGGTTGAATGATTGTAACTTAACAGACAAAAGCTCTTCAGCTCTGGCTGCAGTTCTTGGATCAGACACCAATCTGAAAGAGCTGAACATGAACAATAATAATCTGCAGGATTCAGGAGTGGAGCTGATCTGCACTGGACTGAAGAATATAACGTGTAAATTAGAGATACTGAGGTAAGTGGAGCCACAGGAGTCACATGACTAGTGTGAGGTGCGATGACTGACAGGACGATGCCGGAGGCAAAAGCGCAAGAGAACTTTTGTGAAAAATTAAAAGATCTTTTATTTATTTGTTACAATGTGGGTATACCACATCAATCCTGTCATTTTGCTATTTTATTGTTGTTGTTGTTTTTTCGTCGAGAAATATTGAAGTGACATTAAGAATTAATTTTGTTCCAAGAAAAGGAAAGATCTAACATTAAATATCAGAATAAGAGCTACAGATCCTGAGGGCCATTGGCAAGTATCTTTTCTTTTAAAATAAGTGCTCCACACGGCTCTGGCGGGTTAATAAAAAAGCTAGTTATTTTAGTCGATACAGTTTTAAATAAGGATATTTTTCTTAAACGAACCCATCGCTTCACTTCAGAAGGCCTTTATTAACCCCCCAGAGCTGTGTGGAGCACTTTTATCATGGATGGATGCACTTTGATGGAAAAATATACAGCCATTCAGAGGTGGAAAGTCCAGGTTCAGAAAGTAAAAGTCCTCCTCAGTATTTTGTTCCAATCACCTGGATTTGCTAATTAGCACAGTTTTTCAGCGAATGGCAATGGATATGGCAGGAGATAGAACTAATTAGTGAAATCAGCTGACTGAGTTCATGGGTGGAATAAACATATGGCAGGACTTTTACTTTCTGACCCCTGGACTTTCCACCTCTGAATGGCAGTGAATGGCTGTATATTTTTCTGCTGCCATTATAAAGCTTGGAAGAGCCAGGACATATTTTTAATATAATTCCGATTGTATTAATCTGAAAGTAGAATGTCATATCCACCTAGGATGACTTGAGGGTGAGTAAATCATGGGCTAATTTTCATTTTTGTGTGAACTATCCCTTTAACAAGACGACTAAGATGGGCTTCCTTGTTGTAGAGGCGACTGGAAGAGCGATCATTCAGATTTATATTGTTCAGGTTTAACTGATTAATCAGCTGAGTGTTTTCCTCTCTGTTCTAGACTCTCTAACTGCAGTGTGACAGAAGAAGGTTATAAAGCTCTGGCCTCAGCTCTGAGATCAAACCCTTCACACCTGATAGAGCTGGATCTCACAGGGAATGATCCTGGAGAATCAGGAGTGAAGCAGCTCAGTGATTTACTACAGGATCCAAACTGTCAACTGAAGACACTGAGGTAAGACGGGATCTAATAATTAACTAAATTAGTTGTATGGAGGCTAAATATTCATAACTAATATATTATTTTAGCTATACAATTAGCTTGACAATTTGTTGCATCAAAATGATCAAGATCAGAGGGTTGTTCCATAAAACAAGATTAGAATACAAGCCAGGCTTATTTTGGTTTAGTTAAACTTATTGTCGATTGATACTTTTTCATAAAGCAAACTTAAAATAGTTCAAACTCAGTTACTCTGGCAACTTATGCTGGGAAACTAGCCTGGTCCAGGGCAGGCTAACTGTCAGGCTAAGCCTCAGTTGTTGCACAGATCCTCTAACACTGACCAATAGGAACACAATGACTGATATTCTCTCATACCATTATTTGACTTTATTAACTACGGAAGCCCTGAACCGCAAGGTAAGAAAAAAAATAAAGAAAACTTATCTCGTTATTTCGACTTAATAAGTCGTTATTTTGACATAATATCTCGTTATTCCGACATAATATCTCGTTATTTCGACATAACATCTCGTTATTTCGACATAAGTCGTTATTTCAACATAAATATCTCGTTATTTCGACATAATATATTGTTATTTCGACATAATATCTCGTTTTTACGACATAATATATCGTTATTTCGACATAAATATCTCGTTATTTCGACATAAATATCTCGTTGTTTCGACATAAATATCTCGTTATTTCGACATATCTCGTTATTTCGACATAATATCTTGTTATTTCAACATAATATCTCGTTATTTCGACATAAATATCTCGTTATTTCGACATATCTCGTTATTTCGACATAATATCTTGTTATTTCGACATAAATATCTCGTTATTTCGACATAATATCTCGTTATTTCGACATAATATCTCGTTATTTCGACATAATAAGGGGACATTCTAATATGCATTAAGCTACATTTAGCGTTCTTATAATGAGTTTCTATGGGAGGAAAATTAACGTCAAATTAAACGCTTTGCGTTCATATTCTGGACTTATCTGATTTTTGTAGTAGGCTAGCCTATACTTTATGATTTTAGTATCATATTGATTAATAAATGCTTGCACTATTAACCGTGAACTTGATAAATGTTGCAGATATGTTTTAGGCTACTATCCACAAACAAATTGCTTTCAATTATGTGTGCAAAATTCAGAATTCGACGAATGCAGTGCAACAACAACAATAATAGTTAAATTAATATTATTATTAATAATAATAATAATAATAGTCGCAGTAGTGGTAGGCTAAGGCAGTGCAAGCCAAGTCAAGTAAAACAGAGTTTCTTTGCGTTCATAGTCTGGACTTAGCCTTTCTGATTTTTTTGTAGTATACTTTATTATGATTTTAGTATCATATTGATTAAGAAATGCACGCACAATTATCCTTGAACTTGATAAATGTTGCAGATATTTTAGGCTACCCATAAACAAATTGCTTTCAAATGTGCAAAATTCAGAATTCAACGAATGTACAGCAATTTGTACAAATAGAGAAATTTGTGTGTATAAAATACATTTTTGTTTTATTTTGTATTAGTGATTATAATTTGCGCGTCCATTTATTGACGTCTGAGTCGATCTCATTTGAGTGTAGGCTATTCGGCAATTTGCTTAACGTGGAATTAAACGCGTTGAGTTAATATTCAAGTAAATAACGAGATATTTATGTCGAAATAACGAGATATTATGTCGAAATAACGAGATATTATGTCGTAATAACGAGATATGTCGTAATAACGAGATATTATGTCAAAATAACGAGATATTTATGTGGAAATAACGACTTATGTCGAAATAACGACTTATTATGTCGAAATAACGAAATATTATTTCGAAATAACGAGATAAGTTCTTTATTTAACCACTATCATTCCAAATATGAAAATCAACTTAAATAAGGCTACAATGATAAATGAGATAATATAGACCTACAAACGTGTTAAATTGTATATGAAATGTTTATGTTATCGTTGTTATATATATATATATATATATATATATATATATATATATATATATATATATATATATATATATATATATATCCTACAGTTTTTCTTTTCTTACTGGCTGAATGTTTTGTGCCCAAGATTTAATTAGATAGTTTTAAAGATTTATGAATACATTTCTCTCTGGTTTTAATTGGCAGCTGTAGTACATTTTTATGGTTATTAGAAGAACATTCGAATATTACAATCTAAAATAGAATAAAAAATCTTATTAAAGCAGAAGTTCACAACATTTACAATAAATAATTACAAAAGCACAGATTACATTTTAACTGGTAAGATAAATCTGTGCTTAGTAATTGGACTATATTAGACTTGATTTACCCCATTACTATAGTCCATTTACAGTTATTTCTATCATAAAAAATACACTTATTTGTAGGTTTAAAATTCTAAATAATGCACATCTAATGTCCAACAACAAATGTTTTAGCATATATATATATATATATATATGTACTTTATTATGTCTTTCAATTCAAACACATTTAGTACAAATGTATAGTTAAAGACATAATATTTCCCCCCAATAAATCCTTCTTATTTTTCCTTCTACTTTTTTTCTTTTGTGATAATACCCACCAACACATAATTGGAACAATAACCAATAAGTACATAGTTAGACACATTTACATATGAAAAAAGGGAAAAATTTAACATTCACATATTTATATCAAACTCTTATAATGACACATAATTCCTAATAAGTTATTCAAGTAATATTATTTAAATATCAAATATTAAATAATAAAATAAATAAAATAACAAATAACTAGAATTAAAAGGGAGGGAATGTTATTTAGTTATAGGCTAATATGTATTCCTTTATTTTATGGAATATTCTTTGATTTTAGAGTTGCACATATCTTTTCAAAATGTATACTTTTGCTCTTAATTTCATGTTATCCTCTCCATAATGTACCGTATAAACTAAATCCAACCAAACATTCTTGCTTTCTCCAAAAAAAAAATTTGCTTTAAAAGCTGTAATTCTCAGCATTCTAAATAAGTATAAGTCATCTTTATTAAGTAGCTTAGGTCCAAAACCCCAAACTATATTTTGTATCTTTATTATATTTGGTTTCTTAAATTCTTCCTTGAATTACTTCCGTTTAATTTTTATTATTATTTTAAGTATAAAATATAAGTGTAATGAGCTATAAGTTCACTGTAACTTATCCAACATCCTAAAGATAAATTATTATAATTAGAAGATATTTCTGGTGTTATAAAATATCGCATAGCCTATTATTTTTCCAAGCAAAATGTATATATTAGTCAGAATTATCGCGCTCCGATTTGGCGCACAAGCGCGCAGCAGCGCTCGTTCAATATGAGGTTTAGCAGCAAAATGGAAATATTTGCTCGATTTTTCTAAGATTTACAGATTTACTTCTCATCAAAATTCTAGATAATCTTTTAGTGAAATAGTTTTCTGAATACAATAGTTTTGCATCAAGCCCAGATTCACTGCATCTCTACAGCAGGTCTATGAGTCTCCAGATGTTCACAAACATGCAGTTTCACAGCCAGTTTTCTCTGTGCTGACGTTTCTCACTTCTCCTGCTTAAAAGCCAGAATTAATTTCTCTTAATTTCACACTCTGTATTCATACTGAAAACCATGATCTAGTGAGCTTTTGTCCTTCTGCTCTGTGAGACGTTTCTGTTCTTATGCAAGGAAGTAAATTATATATATAAAGCACATTTAAATATAGCAGAGCTATCCAAAGTGCTGAACAAAGTGATGAAAAATAAATAAATAAAAGCACAGAAACGTAAAACCAAACAAAACAAACAGTGAAACAAGGATATTAAGTATCAAAACGGCAGGGAATAGAGATACGTTTTAAATTTTGATTTAAAAATGTAAATGGAAGGTGCAAGGCGGATAATAGAGCCTGGTCTGCAGATCTTAATCTGGAAGATGACAGAAGAGTAAGAAGATCTGTTAGATAAAATGGAGCTTGATCATTAAGAGCTTTAAAAACAAACAACACGATTTTAAACTGAATTTTAAAATGAATCGGGAGCCGATGAAGGGACGCTAAAATTGGGGTGACATGATCATATTTCTTTGTTCCCGGTCAGCAGCCTTGCAGCTGCATTTTGTACCAACTGGAGGCGACCAAGTGATGACTGAGTTTGCTTTAGGACTGAGTGTCGCTCTAGTTTCCTTCAAATTTATATTTATTTGTGTATTTAAATGTTCAAATAAAAATACATTTATCGTATCAATCTTTTTTGTAGTGCAACAGACATTGAGTTGAGAACTGAATTGACTCTTCTGCAGGTTTGTGAGTCCTGCTGCAGAGGAAGCCTGTCAGTATGTGGATAGAGCTGTGGGTATAAACCCGTTACTCCAGAGAAAGCTGAATCTGAGTGAACATGAACTAGGAGACACACGAGTGAATCAGATCGCTGCTCTACTGCAGGATAAACACTGTCGACTCAACACACTGACGTGAGTATTGCTCATTTATTTATAATATTACTTTACTTTTAGTTGTAATGTTAGCTGATGATAATATTTCCTCACTTGTTTGAGTCAGAGCAGTTTTTTTCCTCAGCATCACAAAGAGCCACAACAATTTAAAGTAATAAAATGAAACAGCAAATTAAAAACACAATTAAAACGTGATATCAAGCTTTAAATATTTGGTTAAGACAGACAGTTTGATCATGGGTCAATAATTATTTCAGTAACTGTAGAGGCAGAACAATGTTTTTGTAACATCAGAACTGTTCATAACTGCTTTCAATTCAATGTTTGTATTTCACAAAATGTAAAATATCTAATTTTGGTATATCTAAAAATAAATATCTAAATATCTAAAAATTGAACAATTGCATTTTAAAAGTCTGTGATCAGTGTCTGCCTGTAATAAGATCCACTGAAGGCAAGTTGACTGAACGCTAGTGATGAGCGCTTTCGAAACACTTCATGAAGCTACGAAACCTTTACGAATCTTTTGTTTTTGAATCAGTGGGTCGGAGTGTGTCGGAGTGATCAAACTGGCAAAGTCACATGATTTCAGTAAACGCGGCTTCGTTACGTCACCAACAGCAGTCACTGTCACAGTGTCTGGTGGTTCCCTGGGTTAAACATTAGAGGTCTCAGTTTTCACGGTGTCTAGGCATTTTCAATACATTTCCCATAATCCTGTCTGTCACTTAGTGTTCATTGTGTTCAGCTGTTTCTTGTCACCTCATTTAGCACTTGTGTATATATACCCTGTCAGTTTCAGTGTTTGTCACGGAGTCCTTGTTTATAGTCACCACACTTCCGTTGTCTGCATTCTGTCACGGAACACACAGAGAGAGAGAGATCCAAATGCAATGATTTATTAAGGGGTAATCCGTACTCACAACTAGTTCAGGCAGAGGTCAAAATCCAGAAAGGCAATCCAAAACACGAAACAAAACAAGAAGCAGACAGAATGCAGACAACGGAAGTGTGGTGACTATAAACAAGGACTCCGTGACAAACACTGAAACTGACAGGGTATATATACACAAGTGCTAAATGAGGTGACAAGAAACAGCTGAACACAATGAACACTAAGTGACAGACAGGATTATGGGAAATGTAGTGAAAATGCCTAGACACCGTGAAAACTGAGACCTCTAATGTTTAACCCAGGGAACCACCAGACACTGTGACAGTCACAGGGAACAAAGCCAGACAGAAGACAATGGCAACATGAAGGCAGGGCCGTATGCAGGACTTTATAAAGACTGAGGTCCCAAAATTGATGTTGCTGTGGGGGTTCGGGGGACATTTGTGATTTTCCTGATCTACACATGTGCAATTTAAGGTGTTTGAAGGACAAAAAATGGATATCATTAGCTTTAAAAGCATGTCAGTGGGCAGTAGCATAAATTATTAGTCAAGCAGAAAACAGATTCTTAAACATGAGAATCAGATTAATAATCATAATAATAATTTGTTACATTTATATAGCGCTTTTTTTAGGTTAAATGTTGCAATGAATGATCCACACTACAAAATGTAATGCATAGATGTTATGCTTATTGTGGACAAAACACAATAAAAAAAAGTTCCGCTGTAATAGCGAACAACATAATATCTGTGTTAAATATGAATCCATTGTAATAATGATAATCTCACCCTGGGCACAGTATGCAATACCTGCTCTTCCTCTCTCATCTTCATCACATTCTCTCTTTCTTCTTCTCTCAGTCTCCTTATCTTCACCTGTATATCTTCCCTTCCCGAAGCTGAGCTTTGATTGATACAGTCTTTGCAAACTGATTATTTCTGTCTGTTGTTCATAACTTCTATCGTAAAACAGCTGTTTAGTTTCGCTGCTTGCATCATATCTCACACTTTATGACCGTTAACTGAAGCGGGTCGTGAAGCGGCGCTGGAATTCGCGCTCGACTCGCAGCTTCTGTGAACATAAAGCGCGTCTACTTTGACTTGATTGGTCATCTAAAACATGGTGACATTGACATTGAGTGTTGTTAGTCCGCTGAAGCAGCTCAGATGAGGTAGTTTATCGTGGTGATGTGCAATATCATTACAGCACCAAAAGTAGAGTTCATATTAGCCAATTATTTCACAACCTTCATTATATAGAGCATATATAGACCCTTTCCAGCGCTGCGCTCGTTGTCTTTTGACTTCCGGTCTGCATTTCACAGCGATCTTGCGTATTTATGAATGAACAGCTCGTTTTAAAATCTTCCCGGTCTACTGACATTTGTTAAGATCTGCTTAAAACATTACCATGCTCATGATAACTTTCATTAACTCTACAATAAGTGAATCCACTTCACCTGCTAATTACTCCTGGACAGCGATGCCATAGAAACATGGGCGTCAGTTTGGTTTGAAATGTGCTGGGGACAGAGCAGAGGCGCTTTCATTTTTCTCTTTCACGCACGTCATGTTTTGAAAGACGATGCCCTGTAGCTTACTAATGTAAATAAATAAAAATGTATAGAAAAATGTGATGATGATGTCCGACTCGTTTTATGAAGAAGAAAGCATTAGACATATGACCTACTATTCTGCTTCATAAATGTCAGTGCCGATAATCTCCGCATGAATAAATTCATGATCCGCCTATTTAATGTGTACCTTAATGGTCCAGTGGCCGAACTTTCACCAAGCCTGTCAGAAGTTCTGGCTTCTAATCCGCATTTGTGTAGTTTTTCTTTTTCTTTTTTCTCATCAAAACCAAATATGTTCATCAGTGGTTGTATAACAATATATATTATTTATATATATATATATATATATATATATATATATATATATATATATATATATATATATATATATATATATATTTAAATGAGCAGTGTGTAGTCTTTCTCTGTGTTACCTGCATCTGGATCTCCCTGTTTATTTGTCAGCAAAAGTCTGCTGGATGAAGCTAAACACGCTAGTTGATCATCATAAATCTGATTCATTTTCTTTTCTCTTTCTGTCTTCAGTCTGAGTCGATGCAGTATTACAGAGAAACAGAGTCTCATCCTGACTTCAGCTCTGAACTCAAACCCATCACACCTGAGAGATCTGGACCTGAGCGGGAATAAACTAGGAGACTCTGGAGTGAAAAACCTCAGTGATCTACTGATGAACCCACAACTCAAGCTGGAGAAACTACAGTTAGTGTCATTATACTGTACAGCAATTACAGTGTGACTGAAGTTTATTTATTTGAAGACAGCAGGGCTTATGTTTCATTGTTTATAGCAGTGCACTTTCTGGAGTTTCCCTATTGCTCACATTTTATGTGTGTTTTTTATCTAGATAGTAATTGTTTAACTTTCAGCATTTGATACAATATACTGATTGTGTACATGCAGAAATCTGCCTTTTCAACAGAGAATAAAGAAGAGAGTCGTCAAATAAATGTGTGACTGGGTTTCAGAACAGGACACTAAATGCTGCTGTAGCTCTTCAATAAGATGATCATCATAGATCTGAACTATTGTTATTTCTCTGTCTTCAGTCTGTATAGATGCAGTATTACAGAGAAAGAGAGTCTCATCCTGACTTCAGCTCTGAGATCAAACCCGTCACACCTGAGAGATCTGGACCTGAGCGTGAATACACTAGGAGACTCAGGAGTGAAGCACTTATGTGCCGTACTGAAGGATTCACACTGTAAACTGGAGATATTGAGGTCAGTCACGTTCACATACAAGAATCAAAATGCTTAAAATCACTTCAACAGTTTAAGGCGAGACACTACAGGTGAATAGGGTAAAATGTGTAACTAGCAGATATCACCAACTTTCCCAGTTGATTGCCTACATTAAGATGAGAAAAAAATGTATTACAAGTTTTCTGTAATTTAATGTTTGAATATGCAAATTAGGCATTGTCTAATTAAATATGTGCTAATTTGCATATAATAAAAAAAATCTGAGTATTGGATAAAGCCAGGTTCAAAATTCTTTTTTTATTGTGTTCACATATTAGATGGGGGAAAATTACAGAGGGATTTATGGATATCTACTTTTGTTATCCTGTAAATCAGAATATACTGTGAATAGCCTTAAAAAATAGATTTTCTGGAATAAAATGTTATATAAATCAGGCAAGGAATAATATATTTACAAATCCCTCAGTAAATGTCTTCATAATATAACTAGGCACAAGACTGGAAGGTTTGGTGTATATCGGTGCGACTGAAGTGGAGATTTCAGACTTGGAGAATGAGAGAAAAGTCATTTTGAGAAAACGGGCTTTAAAGGGGTGGTTGATTATGATTTCACTTTTCTAGCTTTAGTCAGGGCAGCCAACTCTCACGCATTGAGCCTGAAACTCACGCAATTGGCCCTTTTCACACGCTCTCACGCCACACATCCATTTTCTCACGCAGAAAAAAATCGCGAAGCAAAGAGGACACTGACAACGACAGACAAGACAGAGCAGGGGTTACTTTTGATATAAAATAAATGATCAGCTCTCAGATTCTGTCAATTTTATTACGCAATTCAAACAATAAATACCGTTTTGGCGCTTGTGACGTGACAGATCTCTGTAGCGCCTCAGTTCAAGCGGCACGTGAACCGATCATCTCTAACTCTTCTCGGCTCTGCTCTTCTTTACTATTAGTAAATAAACCCGAACTTACCGAAATGTATATCGGATCAATCAGTGTTTTTCAACCGCGGTAAGAAGTCAATAAAACAGGTCGGCTAGAACAATGTCACATAAGTTACTTTTACATCAGGAAAGCAATTTAATGACCATTTATAGGCTGGAAAAATTAGCTATAGAGTTTTGTTAAATATGTCCACTATATTAGGCTACATATTATATTTTTACTTATATCATTAAAATATTATAAAGTTGTTATAATAATAAAGAACGCATTATATTTCATTTAAGTTGTTATTTTTAACCTTTAATAAAAATAGCCTAGGGCTCTCTGTTTACAGCATTAGTGATTTCTTTTTTAACATGTTTCTACTGTAACTAATAATTATAAAAATGAATCGATATTGAATCAAGATGTCAAGCAATAATAAATACAGTAACTTGCCAGTAATTGTAACCATGCAGCTAAACATTGTAACATGTTGTCAGTAAACTTAATTAAAATAAGTTACCAAATGTTTTGACAATCACAACTTATTGTGATGCAAGTTTTTTTTCCCACATACCCCATCATCACCCCCCACCCCCCCCATCTCACTCCAAGCTAAACTCAAAAGTTGGCAGCCCTGCTTTAGTTAGTGTGTAATGTTGCTGTTTGAACATAAACAACATCTGCAAAGTTACAACGCTCAAAGTTCAAAGCAAAGGAATATAACGCGGGCGCGTTTTGCTCGTTTTTTTTTTACATGGTAGCAAAATAGACCTAAAATACTCTAGTTTTGGTCATACAGACTTAAGAAATATGAAAAAATAAGCTGTTAAATGTCTACTTTTTTATGTGTCCACTTACAATCAAAATAAAACATTGTGCTTTTGTAAAATAAAGTAAACAGGGTGTGCTTTCTGCCTCTCCGTCTCCGTGAACTTTTGTTCTGAAGCACGTCTCTAAACTCAAACAAAACTCAGCGAATACTATTCACTCAGACATGAGCTATATATCTCTATAATCATTTAAGTGTGTAGTTTTAAATTATCTAATTCAAAACTAAAAGAAATATTCTCTGTTTATATAATCTATATAAAAAGAGAGAGAGAGATCAGCCGTTCTCATTATCTTTCTGGCAGCTCATTACTCTGCTAATGTGACACGCCCATCGAGAGCGCGCGCTATTCAAACGCAGATAATCTGAGGCAACACATGCAAACCAGTCAACGCCCACAACAGCTGGAGAACACACTCGCTGTGAGGAATAATAATATCGTGATAATCCTGGAAATTTTACCTCAAACGTGCTGGAGTAGCCTAACAACGGACCCAGCTGCAGATCAGTAAGTGCTTTGTTCTAATCGCGATATGAAATGGTGTCTGTAAACCGCAAAAGACTCTTCAAATTTGAATCGCGTTTCTGTGTTTGAATGAATGAACGGCACAGACGCATGCTGTTGTTTACTACAGCTCGCGCGTGTCTGTGTGTGAATGAATTTAGCTTTTAGCAAACTATCTATATTGCCTACTGAGATGAGTAAAAATCGACTGAATACGTTGAAATAAAATGTCTTTGTATAAGCAACATATTAAACTTCAAATTAACATTTATGCCCTAATATATATTAGCCTATAAAAGACAATATGTTACAGACGAAATATGAAAGACAACGTTTCGTTTTGGATAGATTATAAAGTTTTTACTGCCACATCAAAACCTAATTTACAAGGTGCAAACAAAATCTTAAAAGATCAATATAACACCGTGTCCTAACTACACGCGAGGTGATAAAATTCCAGCGACAGCAAGTGTGTCTGTCCACACTAGACGCGACGCGACTGTGAGACGCCACACGTCAATCAAAAATCACAGCCATTCAGAACAGCGTGTGGGCGGAGTCTCTATTTGAAAACGAACTGCTGGCCCGCACTCGCATTGGAAATGGGTAAGGACATAATCAAATCAAGAAATAACATTATTAAAAATCAAAACATTAACAAAATATACTCATTGACTAATTTTGTTATGAAGTACAGTTTTATGTTTGCATAGAATTCAGTTTGAACGCTATATTATATGCTTTCAAAATCTGAGGTAAATTATCCATTATCGCTTGTGGCACAGTGACCTATTTTTAACTAAAAATAAATAATGTGTACTCATAACCAGTGTAATTTCTTCATATGACAATCAGTTTATTCGATCTTGTTCATAGGGAAATCAGATTCTGGCTGATCTGTCAGCCGCGACGTCGCATAAATAGCGAAGTTTCTAAATTAGAAACTTCGCGTGTCGCCGTCGCGTCTGGTTAGGACAAAAACTCTGATTAACATGGAAAAGATACCTTTTATCGCGTGTCGCGGCGTCGCGTGTAGTTAGGACACGGTGTAAGCCTTCTCTTTAAATTATTTTATTAGTGACAAATTTGGGGAGAGGATAGCCTACATCCAAAACTGTCTGAAAATACGAATGAGAATTAACTGCACAATTACTAGAAATGTTAACCTTGGATATTATACAATTTGCAAGCATACACAGTTTGTGGAAAAATACACTTTTTTCAAGATGTTTCCAACTCTGAACCAATTCTGTAGTTATATATATGTATGTATGTATGTATGTATGTGTGTGTGTATATATGAAGAGTTCGGTTGCAAAACGCGATAAACGCCATTTTTTGACATTTGGATTTTATTATTGGAAATCACTGTTCAGATGTACCTTAACCTGTGTGTGAATTGCTGCCATTAATACGATTTAAAAATGTACATTTTAAGCCTACTACAAAATTTATTTTTTCACAAAACGCGATATCCGCCAGCCCAGTTTCTTTACAAAGTGCGATATAGGCGGTTAGGCTGCTGCGCGAGCTCAGGCTGTCACGCGAGGAGAGAGTCACCGCCGGTGAAGTGCTCCGAGTTTGCTCAGTGATTTAACGATAATATCTAAACAAAAAACATATTTTTAAAAAGAGGATTTAATAGGCTAACTAAGAAACGTTTACCATTTAATTGTTTATACTGTAGGCGAGCTGTCAGTCACGTAGGCTACGTCACTGATCAACAGCTGCCTGTCAGTCAGAGAATCAAAGCTTCAGAGTCAAGCTAACGTTATGGATTTCGATTGGAGCCGGTCATTCCAGCTGCTGTTGGGAGAAAGAGGAAGGCATCATTTAAAGAAAATCATCAAAGGGAGAAGACCAAACGGGCAAGGCATTCAGGGGAGGGAAAACATCCAAAGATTAATTGTGGTCATCGTGCGACACACGCACTCACGCACGCACGCGCGCACGCACACACAAAACATTGATTCACTAGCTTTTCTTAATGGCATTACAGTAGTAGAATATAGCCTAAGGTGGATATATAGCGTTTTGCAAAAAAAAAAAAAAATATATATATGTTGTGTAGCCTATGTTCTGGCCAAAACTAACTCAGAATCTTATTATTATTAATCAATCTTTGTATATACTATTCCATATATTTATGATGTATTGTTTTTTTAACCAATTTAAGATGTTTGACAATGTTAAGATAAATAGGTTGCATTTTGGCATGGTTTTTGACTTATTTATGGACATAAAATTAAATAAAAAATATCCTGGATTTGAAGAATATTGTGTCCCTGGCCTTCACTGAGCTCAAGTAATAGTTTAATGTACAAAAAATTGTGAATGAACTTGACTGTTGATGTCTTAAATAATAATGTCAAATAACCAACATTTCTCAAAATGGATATATCTCGTTTTGCAACGAAACTCTTCATATATATGTGTGTGTGTGTATACATATGTGTGTGTGTATATGTGTGTGTGTGTTGTCTTTGCATTCTTTCTTGTGGCTCAGTGACACCTGAATGAAAGGCTCATTAGTATACAGCATTAGCAGGTCTTTGTCTTCTCAGGTGTGAATGAGGACATTATTCATGACCTTGTTGGATCATTCACGCCCACCTGCATATTGCCTTTCCAAACAAAAAGTGTCTTACAAAATTTAAATCAATCTATTGTTTAATGTGAACGATTAGCCCGGATGATTTTTAGATAATTTTGAAGTAAAAACTCTAGGCGAATCCATTAGTCAAAAGTATTGTGGGAATATGTGAAGTTGGTCGTATGTGGTCTTATATCAGAAAATTTAAGTTTGAGTTTTTTGAATAACCACGCATAAATAATATTCTCTCAAAAATGCAAACATGTACATACATGTTGCTCACATATTATGATAGCCATGTTCGTGCTAAATAGAGTGTAATTACACCTTTGCCATTAATATGTTTATAAGCAACTGAAAAAAATACAAATATCAGGGCATGTCAAAACATCTCAAGGACCCCAAAAACACCTTGGTCCCCAGAGGGTTAAAGGGGTGGTTGATTATGATTTCACTTTTCTAGCTTTAGTTAGTGTGTAATGTTGCTGTTTGATCATAAACAACATCTGCAAAGTTACAACGCTCAGAGTTCAAAGCAAAGGAATATATTTGCTTTTTAAGAAAAGGACGACAACAAACGGTTTGTAGGAACTACACGACATTCCTCCCGGGTTAGTGACAGCACCAACCCTAAAATTTACATAACCCCGCCCCCGGAACACGGTTTATAGATTATCATGACAGAATATGCTAATCAATGACTAGAAGATAGTTAACTCCACATCAGCTTCATAAATTCATCAACTAACCATTCAGAAATGTCCAGTTGCTTCTACATGTTGTCACTTCTTCTTGAGTCTCTCCATCATTGTCTGACTCCGGGTTGAACATGAACTAAAAGTTTTTGAAATTTCCAGTGTGTGTGTGTGTGTGTGAGGTAATAGGACACAAGCTGTTGAAGCTCCGCCCCCTGTGCAGCTCATTTGCATTTAAAGGAACAGACACAAAACTACATATTTTTGCTCAACTTCAAAAAGTGACAACTTTAACATGCTATATAAAAATATCTGTGGGGTATTTGAGCTAAAACTTCACACACACACTCTGGGGACATCAGAGACTTATTTTACATCTTGTGAAAAGGGCATTATACCGCCCCTTTAAAGATTGCATCAGCCAATGAGATTGCGCATTTAGAGTTAAATCCCCCCTTTTACTTTCACGATTGGTTGCTGATAAACAGGAAATGACCATATTTGGACCCGACAGCATTGTACAGGAGAGAGAGAGCTTTCTAACGGTGTGTGTGATGACAGGGAGCAGACAGAGATCGCGGAGCAGCGGATGATTTATAACACCAACTTTTGTTGAATTTATGAGAAATCTACACACGCAAACAGACAAAGTGCAGTAAAATAAAGACCTAAATGTGTATTTCTGACTTTTTTTCCACCACAAGTCTGAAAGAAGACGTTATTGAAGACAAATATCCCAAAATCTCAAAATTGACCAGTGAATAAACCCGATGTTTTTGCCTGCCGTGTCTCTCCTTAAACTAACACACTTTATTCTCAATATCTCTCAGTGAGTCTGAGTTCACATTATATTTCTGCACACATTTTCACCGTAGTATTTTGAGATCTGGTGAAATAAAGATGAAGATCTCTCTTCCTCTGTCTGCTTTATTTGCTGATGAAGATGATGTGACGTTACAGAATAAACAGTTTTCTTTTCTTCTGTCTTATTTTCTTCTCTCTCTGCTAATGTAGGTTAAGAGGCTGTGATATGACAGATGAAGGTTGTTCTGATGTGACTTCAGCTCTGAACTCAAACCCGTCACACCTGAGAGATCTGGACCTGAGCTGGAATACACTAGGAGACTCTGGAGTGAAAAACCTCAGTGATCTACTGATGAACCCACAACTCAAGCTGGAGAAACTACAGTTAGTGTCATTATACTGTACAGCAATTACAGTGTGACTGAAGTTTATTTATCTGAAGACAGCAGGGCTTATGTTTCATTGTTTACAGCAGTGCACTTTCTGGAGTTTCCCTATTGCTCACATGTTATGTGTTTTTATCTAGATAGTAATGGTTTAATTTCCAGCATTTGATACAATATACTGATTGTGTACATGCAGAAATCTGCCTTTTTTAACAGAGAATAAAGAAGAGAGACGTCAAATAAATAGTTAAAATGAAATAGGAGAAACCGTGTCTTCCAGCGCACAGAACTAGTGTGACTGTGTTTCAGAACAGACTATTGGACACTAAATGCTGCTGTAGCTCTTCAATAAGATGATCATCATAGATCTGAACTATTGTTATTTTTAAACTAAAACACTTTATTCTCAATATCTCACAGTGAGTCTGAGTTCACATTATATCTGTGTAAAATTCTTCATATTCATGATTTGTTTGTAAGATAATCTCTCTTCCTCTGTTTGTGTCTTTCTAGTCTATATGACTGTGGCATTACAGATGTTTCTTCTCTAACTCAGTCTTTGACTGATTCAAAAGCACTGCAGTTTTTAAAAGAGCTTGATCTGAGTCTCAATAAGATAGGAGACTCAAAGCAGCGGCTCAGAGACGAGCTACGAGACTCAAACTGTGTCCTGAGGTGAGGAAACATCACTCTGAGATATTAAAGACATCTTCATTTTCCTCTGATATGTGAACACACCTTTCAAACATTCGTGAAAGAAAAATTATCATTAAGCTTTATTGCAACAAAGGGTTTGTGTGAGAACACAATGTGAAGTTATTGAAATGTTGAACACACAGGAGGAAAGAGAACAGAAGCTCACGGTCACAGCTTTACACATCAACACCTGCTTTATGAACTGTGTCAGTAGAAGTGAATCATTTCAGTGTGAAAACAGACTTGGTCAGATTGTAGGAAAGCGCTGCACTCCTGCTAAACTCAGTGCAGGTCCAGCTTCAGCTCACAAGAGAAATGTCTCTGTCTCCAATGTGTTTTTACTGGGACGAGCCACACGTCACACTCCTCTACACTTACTTTACTCTCAGTGATTTTCTAAGAGGCGACAGACATGTTTAAACTAGAGGACAAGCGCACTTTGTCGCACCGACACACTAGGGCTGGGCGATAAATCGATTTTATCGATTAACTCGAGTGTGTAGTGTACATCGATGTGTTTGAATGAAAATCGGTTTTCTCTATAATATCCGCCGACGCTCCCCTCTGGGCTTCCATAGTTCCGAACGCGCTCAGCGTGTTTGCCATAGAGCTACACAAACAACATGGCAAATGAACAAGACCGCGGCTGCACAAGCACACCCGCCAAAAACATTTACAAACTGAATCTGCAGAGCTGCCAACTCTCACGCATTCACCGTGACTCCGTGAGACTCAATCAGTTGTCACTTTCCACACGCTCTCACGCCACACATCCATTTCTCACGCAGAGAAAATCGCGAAGCAAAGAGGACGGTGACACCGACAGAGAAGGTTTACGGTACTATTGATATAAAACAAATTCTCAGCTCTCAGATTCTGTCAATTTAATTACAAAATTCAAACAATAAACACCGTTTTGGTGCTTGTAAATGTGACGTGACAGATCACAGACAGATCTCAGTTCAAGCGGCACGTGAACGGTCATCTGTTAACTTACTACTAACTTATTTAATATAAATAAACACGAATGATTAATAGGTAATTTGAAAGATACAGTATGTAATGTAATAAAATCGCTAGATCAAGTGTTTTTCAACCGCGGACAGAGGTCCATAAACAGCTGGAGAACAGTCGGGTAATGTTTACCTCAGGAAAGCCGTTTAATAACCATAGCACGTTAGTTGGACTTAAACAATTGTCTGTAGAGAGGAGTATTTTGCAAAATATGATAACTATTACATTTTTATTATATTTTTACCTATATCATTAAAATATTATAACGTTGTCATTGTAAAAAACGCATTAAAATAAAATTGAGATGTTACTTTTAACCTTTAATAATAATACCAGCTGACAGGGCTCTGTATGTTTACAGTAGGTGACTTTTATTTGGGAGAGAAAAATTAACAACACATTAATGTATCTACTGTACCTAATATTTATCCAAAGGAATCGATATTGAATCAAGATCAGAATCAAATCACAAGAATTGAAATTGTGAGCAGTAATAAAAACAGGAGCATACAGTCAGTGTACCATGTAAACATTGTTTTGTCACTAAACTTAATAAAATTATTTTTAGTCACCAACTGATGCAAGTTTTTTTTTTTTTTTACATTTACACCCATTTTATGTTATGTTAGGTTATGTTAAATGTTACATTTTCACTGTTTACAAAGGCAGGGCCTGCCATCTTGGCTAGCTAAAACTTGTTTTAAACAATTTATTTGTCATCTGCAGATTGATTTTAAATAGGAATTTAAAATTTAAATCGTAAATCGGATTTTTTATGAAAAAATCTGGGATTTTTTTTTTAGGCCATATCGCCCAGCCCTACGACACACACACACACACACACACACATGAACATGAACATTATTCAGGTTTTATATCTATTATGTTTAAAAACACAAATATATATGCAGATCATGTAAAGTCAGTAATTAATCTGATAACAGGAATTCAATTTAACTTAAAAACTTAAAAAGTAATTGAAATCTAATAATTTTCTCTTCAGTTCCACTTTACAGAGTAGATGAAGATTGATCACCAAACGTCGGTGGATTGATTACATCATGGTTTAAATCTGTGAAACGGAGATGAGAGGAGCAGAAACCATCAGGAGATCCACAGAAGAGTCACTGCTGTCTATGAGGAGAAATAACTGTGATTAATGTGTTTCATACAGGAGGAAGAGACTCAGACTTCACAGTTAAATAAAGCAGCATGTGTGTTAGCATGCGTATTAGAAACATGTGATATTGAAAGATTAATGTTGGTTTATTATTCAGACAAATGATGGTTTAGTTGTAATTAAAGGTGTCAGCAGAAATCTCCACTATCAGGCCTGCTAATATAATAATGTTTGGGTTGAACTCATCCATAATTATTAAAATATTTCTATGAATGTGATTGTCAAGTATTGCACATAAATGTTTCAAAGATATAGGGCCCTATTTTAACGATCTGAAACGCAAGTGTCAAAGCGCAAGTAACTTTGTGGGCGGATCCCGGCGCTGTTGCTATTTTCCCGGCGGGATAAACGACTCTTGCGCCTGGCACAAATCTAAAAGGGGTTGGTCTGAAGTAGCTTCATTATTCATAGTGTGGTTTGGGCGTAACGTGAAATAAACCAATCAGAGCGTCCTCACATTCCCTTTAAGAGCCGGCGCGCTTGTTCCACGGCGGATCGCTATTATAACGGCGGATTTGCCGGCGCACGCCAGGAGCGATTCACAGCCGAGGAGACCGACGCTCTCGTCAGGGCCGTAAAACACAGAGAAGTGACATTGGGGATGATGGGAGAAACACACCCAAATTAGCTTCGGTTAAACAGGCGTATAATTTGGGTAAATGTGTAGCCTAATCCAGATTTTTTTTTTTTAAGTCTAGGTAGATCTTTTTCACATCTTCACGGACACAACAATGATTTCCCTCGTGTGTTAATATTTTTCCTTTTAATAATGTATGATTTGCAAAAATGAAAACTGCTGCGTCTGTTTATATTAGAGAATCAAACTGGATGCGCGTTAACACACTACATTATGGCCAAGCACGCGCCCTTAAAATACCATATCACTAACGCGCAACGCGCCACTGTCTTTAGACTGTTTTTTTCCTGGTCAGTGGCGCAATTGCTTTCTAAAACTGGAAAATAGCACCAGGGAAGTTTTGTGCCGGAACACACTCCTCTTTGCGCTGAACCGCCCCCGCGCGCAAGTTCATTCCCTAATTTACCGACGTGCGTCTGTGGAGGGAAAAGTCCGCTGTGCGCGGGTGCAAAATAGGAATGATACATGCGTCGGTGTACAAAGTCAATTGCGCTGGGTGCAAGAGAGGGCCCATAAAGTTTACATGTAACTTTTAAACATTTACATTATCTCTCTAACACAGAATATGTTTATTGTTATTGTTTTATTGTATATGAAGTTAGTTATGTGTGTGTCTGATGCACAGATCTACAGTGTATTGTCTTTGTTCTGTGGAGTCTCTTCTCCTCTACAGACCGACTAAACATGTTTACCAGTTAACAGCATTTGTGTGTCTTTCACTCGCTCCTCAGACAGCAGACGGATGTGGGCCACGGCAGGCAATGATGCGGCACTGCAGGCCTTCTTATGGCCCGCACTAAATGTGTGTGAGCCGGAAGTGGCCCACGTGTAAAATGGCAAATATGGCCCAAATATTTTAAATCACACGTGGGCCTTTTTAGGCAAAGATGCGGCGCTCATGGCAATGTGTAATCTGAATGTGAGCCTAAAGGCCCATATGATAAATCATGAATATGGCCCTAATATCACAAACCAAATGTGGGCCGCCTATGGCAGAAATGTGGCACAATCGACAATGACTAATCTGGGTGTAAACTGAAGATGGCCCACATATGTTGCAGCAAATGTGGCCCAGTTATCTTAACACATATCTGGGCCAGTTTTAGCAAAGATGAGGGACAGTAATCACTGTGAATCTGAATGTGAACCTAAAGTGTCCCACACATGACATGGCAAATATGTCCCGGTTACATTGCTGTGGTGAGCAGGACGAGGTCGAGGGTTGTGGGGGGACGGCGAGGCCGGTGGCGTGATTGATAATGAGCGACACCTGTGAGGCGCACCGGTCTCGAATCTCTCACGGAGGAGCGGAAGCATAAAGGAGGAGCGACGACAGTGGAGATGGAGAGAGGAACAGGCCTGGACTTGTGTTATGTTTTAATTCATTAATCATTTTTATTTGCTATCGCAAAATATGTACGTTAGTGTGATATACACGCGGAACCAGTTTGGTGATTGCTTTATTTTGACTTGGTGGTCAAAATAAAGAAGGATTTTGCAGCGTTTGTAAAAAGGTATTTAAGCTACAATGGGAATCAACGCTGTAAAATCTCATATGCAATCTGACAGCCACAAATTCTCAGGTTAGGTAAAGTAAGTCAAATCTGTCCTAAATGATAAGCATTTGAATTTCAATACTTACAATATTTAGATCACAGAAGACTTCTCCATGGTCAGTTCAGCTCAATCTTTTGTAAAACAGAGACTTATGGCAGACGAGCTTCTTGATTTAAATTTTTTTTTTTTTAATTAAATACAGGTTAACTATTTACTTAAAAGGTACTAATGTATAAAAGTAAATCAAAATCAAATCATTTACAAGCTTTAACTGCAGGAGGCGCAATGGCAAGGCATCCAACACCGGAGACGTCCTTTACGAATCAGCGTCTACCTTGACATTCATTTTCCAGTCCTGTTATAGTCCATCATACTTTTGACATTTGGAAACCCCTCAGCATGCATTCAGTCCGTTACAGACAATCTGTCCAATCCAAAGTCTTGAACTATGGAGCCAGAATAGTATCAATTATAATGCACGCAAAAAAACATGATTCACACATGCGTAGTGTTATGGAATATGCACATTTTTCTATATGCCTTTTCGTGTATGAAGTACTTATGTGTTATTGTTAGTGAGGTATTCAAGTAGGGCTAGTTCATCAAGGTTTTCAGCCAGTAAATGGGTGTATCGGTCAGGACACAGGAATAAAGACGAGGAGATGTAATTTCTTCTTTTAACTGTATTGAGCTCCAGCAGTTCTCGTCAGAACATTCCAATATCCAGTATTGTCATTATAGTCTGATAACAAACAAATAAATCACCATTAGGTACTGTCAGTTACAGTACTTAAATTACTATGCAACGTGAATAATAAATCCACATACATAATACAAATCAGGATCATCAAACATAAATATATCAATAAACATTGCTATGTCCCTTTAAACATAATCTACACTTACATAAACTAGGATATTACTCTTTGAAGAAATATAAGGAGCTTCAGTTTACATGAGACTGTATTAAAAGGGGTTTACAGAAGGAGCAATGGCGACATCCTCTGGCCAGACAAGGCTACTACACAACAGTGTCCGCACATGGTCTCCGGAGCACGATATTAACTCTTCTTAACTCAATATTATAAACGTTACTGTAACTTAGACATCAGAAGGCTCACACCAGTTAACTTATTATTTCCTACAGTGTTTTACAGCATAAACATTGTTCTATCATGATAAATCTCACTTATCACGCTGGGCAAATGTTAATGCATGGTAATTCTACAATATAGAAACACAAACAAAACAAAGAGACAGTCACTTACTTCTCGTCATTAACTCAACACATGAATATTGGGAGCTGGATCATTCAGGAAGGACTAAAGAAGCTACACAACACATGTATGTAGGCTAAACTATGCTGGCGAACTGCGCAGGCTCAAACTGAGCTTGACGACGTAGATGTGACGTGAGCAACCTGTAGGTCTTCTAGTAGCTGTGCCGAGAGAAATCTGAATCATTCCCTTCCGAATCTCGCAGAGACGGAGAGCGTGAGCATTAGCTGTCCATGAGCTAGCAGCGGGAGCAACTTTATCAATCTCTATGGGCTTCTCCCTTGACTTTATGCCTCCACATCCTCCCGATTGCTTGCAAGCTTCTCTGCCTGTCCATACAGTAATTTCTCGACTTGTGCGACAGAGTCGTGCGGTTATGACGCAATCGTTAGCCTATTTTTACAAAAACGGCTTCTACGGGGCCATAACGTAAGATACAAGGTAATGGAGCCTTTTATACATTTTCGTGTTTCTTTAGAAATAAACAATGGACAAATGGAGTCTTTAAACGCCTCAGATGTAAAGTTATTCGCTGTCAAAGTGACGCCAAAATGAATGGTCAATGGAATGCTAACAGCAGGAGGGGGTCCGCTAGCCAATGGCGGCGCCCGGGGATGCTTCAATGTCTCCCGGAACACTGTTAATAAGGGGAGAAGTTTCACTCTCGCTAGACTTACGGCTTCTGTCTGGTTGCAGTTCCACTCTAGCTCCACATGAGGGCGCTCACAGGATGAATGCAGAATGAATGAAGGTCTATGGAGCTATACCCCTCAAAATCCACTTTTCTCAGGATATAATTTTTTGCCTAGTAATTTGAATGTTGTATTCGAAAGGAGATACAAAAAAATTGCACATTGCTGGGTGTTAGATTTTTTAGAGTCACTTATTTGCTTTAAAAAGTCTTTTAAAATGTCAATGAAGTCATACACATCGTACGACCGGAGATACTGCTTTAGGGCAATCCTTCAGTCACTTTGGTGCTTTCAGAGCCGTTTAAAATTAATTATTTAACGGTTCTGGTGCTTTCGTGTTCTGTACTTTCTTTTCTCTCGAAGCAACACAGCTGAGCCAGAGCTGTGCTGACACAGGTAAATACACGTGCTAGAAGAGTTTTTGTTTTGTTGTTTTAAAAGACGATGCCGAAAATACACACACACACACACACACACACACACACATATATATATATATATATATATATATAAATTCAGAAAGGCTTGGGTTACCTTTTTTCGTCCTTGGGAAATGAGAAATAGGACAACCCTTGCCCACTATTAGAACAATTTATCATTGCACACCTGCGAGGCATTTTTCTCCTTTTTAAATTATTGATATTTACAGGGAATGTCTAATAAGGCGAGAAGTTTAGACGGGCTCTGATATTTAGCGCTGTATGTGTTTTTTTAAGGTGTCAATACTATACTATATGTATCCTGTTTTTATTAACAAAAGAATAACACAACAAGTACTCAAATTAAATTTATTTTCCGTGTACATTTCACAGTACATACATAACCATAGGCAGATAAAAGTGCCAGCAAACAAAAAAAAGTTGCTGCATTGAAAAGAAAACCTTCGGCGAAAAAGTCTGCCTTAACATTCTGATCCCGCTTCGGATGCCATCAAGCGGTATCTCTGGTCGTAATCAGTCCTTCACTGACCAATCAGCGTTCATTAGCAGAATGCTAGCGTGTTATGGGCAACAACAACTCAACCTGTAAGAAATCGAAAGGACATAAGTACTCGTTCTTTCAACTTTCGACCTATAACCCATGTTGAACTTGCCAAACCTAGAATCAAATCTGAGATTTCTCAACGGCAATCGGGTGAAAGGGACACATTTAGCCGTCTAGCCCCATAGACTCCCATTCATTTTGCACTCATGGCGATCGCCCCCAGTGGAGCTCTGGTGGAACTACAACCACAATTTGGTACAATAGGACTTAATAGGGAGTGGCCAGGCTCTCCATAGACGGGCTCTGTTATAACTGACAACTAATGAAAACCCCAAATTCAGTATCTCAGAAAATTAGAATATTGTGAAAAGGTTCAACATTGAAGACACCTGGTGCCACACTCTAATCAGCTAATTTACTCAAAACACCTGCAAAGGCCTTTAAAGGGTCTCTCAGGTCCTGTCCCAAATGACACCCTAAGCACTCGCGGTCTTCCTCTGAGTCCACACTTTCGTGACGTAACGCCGCTTTGACTGTCGGGAAGAAGTCTGCTGCGGAGTGCGCATCAGTGCGGGCTTGGCAAAAGTGCGCATTAAGGGCGCAAATCGACCACAGCTCGCGAGCAGCCTTCTGAGAGGTAAAATGACAAATGGGACACCCTACGGTCTCACAGACTTACGGACACGCGCACACGGCAGCCATTGTAAGTCCACAAGACCGAAAGTGCATATGAAGTGTGCCATTTGGGACAGGGCCATAGTCTAGTTCTGTAGGCTACACAATCATGGGGAAGACTGCTGACTTGACAGTTGTCCAAAAGACGACCATTGACACCTTGCACAAGGAGGGTAAGACACAAAAGGTCATTGCTAAAGTGGCTGGCTGTTCACAGAGCTCTGTGTCCATGCACATTAATAGAGAAGCGAAGGGAAGGAAAAGATGTGGTAGAAAAAAGTGTACAAGCAATAGGGATAACCGCACCCTGGAGAGGATAGTGAAACAAAACCTATTCAAAAATGTGGGGGAGATTCACAAAGAGTGGACTGCAGCTGGAGTCAGTACTTCAAGAACCACCACACACAGAAGGAAGAGAGGAGAGGCACAGAATCCACGTTGCTTGAAGCCCAGTGTCAAGTTTCCACAGTCAGTGATGGTTTGGGGTGCCATGTCATCTGCTGGAGTTGGTCCACTGTGTTTTCTAAGGTCCAAGGTCAACGCAGCTGTCTAACAGGAAGTTTTAGAGAACCTCATGCTTCCTGCTGTTGACCAACTTTATGGAGATGCAGATTTTTACTTTTAGCTTCTGACCAAGGCTGTATCTCAATACTAGTTTAACTCGATCTTAGTGCTGCGTTCGACACTATAGATCATAAAATACTCTTAGATCGACTTCAAAATTACACTGAAATGACCGCCAGGTGGCGCAGAGGGACATTGTGCAAAACAGCAGCTATTGCCGTATTTTGAAATGTAAGTGGGGTTAATGTAAATTAACAGATGAAATAGGCTACTATAGAACATTGTTTAGGACAGAAAAATAGAATCATGATTTAAAAATAGAGACGAGAACAATGTAGCCTTTATTTCATATTGTAGCCTACGCCTAGACGTTGGTGGGCGACATAAGCCTATTGCCCGTTGGGAGCAGCGTGATAGAATAATAATTATTATTCCAAGGCATTCCAAGATGGCGGCGCGCACGGACGCAGCGGCCCGAGGCTCCCAGCTACTTTGCACCTTTTTGTGTTTTTTATGTACGTTTTGTCTTTTTCTGACACACTCATGCATAAGTAAGTCAATCTACGACCGTCAAAATCTGATAGGCATCGGATTTCTGGCGAAAATGGAAATTACCAGTGCTTTTACACGGACTCATAACATCCCGCCGGAGATAGCGAGACCGCCGGGCGCCCTATGGATTGTTCCTACAAGAGGAAAGTAGAGGGACATCTGGTCGACAACAACCCGCGACAGATGTGGAGGGGCATCCAGGCCCTAACTAACTATAAAGGCCGCCCCCCTCCCACATCCTTCAGCAGCAGCACCCTGGCAGAGGAGCTAAACAGCTTCTTTGCCCGGTTCGAGACTACCACCACCATACACCTGCTATCACTGTCTCCCACCGGCCCCAGCACTCTACCTCTCTCGCATCAGGAGCACGAGGTGAGGAAGAAACTGAGAGCAGTGAACCCCAGGAAAGCTGCTGGTCCCGACGGCATCCCGGGAGCGGTGGTTAAAGCATGTGCAGACCAGCTGACAGGGATCCTCACCAAACTTTTCAATCTCTCCCTGACACATGCCATCGTCCCCACATGTCTGAAGGCCTCTACCATCATTCCCATCCCCAAAAAACCTGCCATAGACAGTTTAAATGATTACAGACCCATCGCTCTTACGTCGATAATCATGAAGTGCCTGGAGCGATCAGTCTCTCAGCATATTAGAGACTGTCTCCCTCCCTCCTTCGACCCCCACCAGTTTGCCTATAGGGCGAACAGGTCCACAGAGGATGCCATCGCACTCACACTCCACACAGCGCTGAGCCATTTGGAAAATAAGAGGAGTTATGTGAGGATGCTCTTCGTGGACTACAGCTCAGCTTTCAATACAATCATTCCAGACATTCTTTACAGTAAACTGATAGAGCTACAGATCCCCCTAACCACCTGCATCTGGATTAAAAACTTTCTTTTTAACCGCCCACAATCTGTGAGACTTGGCCCACACCACTCCTCCACACTCATACTCAGCACTGGTTCTCCTCAAGGCTGCGTTCTGAGCCCTCTGCTGTACGCGCTATACACCTATGACTGCTCTCCAAGCCACCCAACCAACCACATAATAAAATATGCGGACGACACCACAGTGGTTGGATGTATCTCCGATGGGGACGAGACAGCATATAGGGCAGAGGTGAAGGATCTGTCGCGTTGGTGCTCAGACAATAACCTGACCCTGAATATCCTTAAAACAAAAGAACTAATTCTGGATTTCAGGAAGCACAGACAGGACTACACTCCCCTCCTCATAAATGGAGATCGGGTGGAAATTGTCACCACCTTTAGGTTTCTGGGCACCCACATCTCTTCTGACCACTCATGGACCTACAACATCAGGGCCCTGGTTAAGAAGGCTCAGCAGCGGCTACACTTCCTGCGTGTCCTCAGGAAGAACAATCTGGACACGAAGCTCCTCCTGGCCTTCTATCACTCCTCTGTGGTGAGCGTACTAACACACTGTATACGTGTGTGGTATGCAGGCTCCACAGCTGCGGACAGGAAGGCAGGCAGAGGGTCATTAACACTGCCCAAAAGATCATCGGCTGCCCTCTGCCCAGCCTGGAAAACATTTCTACATCATGCTGCCTCAGGAGAACCAAGGCCATCACAAGAGATCCTTCGCACCCTGCTTACCCCCTGTTTGATCTGTTGCCCTCGGGGAGACGCTACAGGTCAACCAAATCGCACACCAGCAGGTTGACAAACAGCTTTTTCCCCTGGGCCATACGAATGGCCAACACCCATGGACACTCACACACATAAGCACCTACCTCCATGTCTTCTTTCACTACATTCCACTCGGAACAACAGACAAATCAGCCCACCTCCTCAAATTGCACTACTATAATTATAGTCACTTTTAACATTTTTAAACTCTTAGATTTTATATATATATGTATATATGTGTGTATATGCATATACGTATTGTATATATTATAATATTTTAATGAGAGAATATTGCTCGTTTAGCCCTTTTAGTCTTTTGTCCTAAATGTATCTTGTTTTTTGTTGTTGTTGTTTTTTTTTTTTTGTGTGGTGCAAGGGGCGGCTCTGTGAGCACACAAAATTTTGTTGTACCTCTACAGTGCAATGACAATAAAGGCTATTCTATTCTCTATCTATTCTAATAACAAAAATAACAAACAAAAATAAATTGGGTGCAATGAAGCTGATTATTTGTTTACTATTCTATTTAGGAATGAGACGAATGATGAGCCCTTCTCTGGAGAAACTGGGCATTTCTCAGTGAGTAAATTCATGGCCGAGTGGTAGAACTTACGTATCGGTCATTTGGATGACACAGGTTCAAATCCCGAACAAACATAGACTATTGTACATTTTATATTAGCCTATTAATGCATGTCATAGCCTATTATTAATGCAGACAATCAAACAAACAAAACATTTTTTTTATACAGGATAGCCTTTTTTTTTTGGTTCCTAGCCTATAAAGAGTTTGTAAAAACATGTTTTTTTAAGCAAGGTGCGATTTGCCAGGGGGACGGGGATTTCCTTCTGGTCTAAACATCCCTGCTTCTGCTGAATTATTTTAATCCTCCCCTCCCTCCACAGTAATCAACGCTATAAATTACTTCACCAATAGACCATTTAAAATATATAAAATAAAGATATGCAACAGGCACGTTTAAACGACAAACAATAAAATCAGAACCAGTTTCAGTTGTTCATATGGTTCCAGTGGCCTTAATGCATGCACGGCTTTCAAAATGTCACAAAGCGTTTTGAGATTATTTTGAATGAAATATAGAAGTTTATAATTAAGTATTTGGGCGCTATCCATTGTTCTAAAGTCGGGTTTTATTCTTTTATTATGTTGAATTAGTGTTCGGCGTCGCGGCGTCGCGTTCGTTTGGATTTATTTTTCTCATAACAGCTAAAATAACTTAGGCCCTTTGGGCTACTCCGTAGTTTTTTAGTCATATAGATCAGAGTAGAGTAGCCTACATCTTTCAAAACTGTAAACTTTTATTCATATTAGGCTAACGACAAAAGTTTATCTGCATGTCGTCTCTGTCTCCGGGAACTGCGCGTCACAAAAATGAACCGAAAGCCACTTGCCTCCGCTCAGTCACGATAAGAAATCGACTATGTCTAAAGCCTTTAAATGTCTAAATATTTAATAAATGTTATCTGATTCCGTATGAAACCGAGAGGTGCAGAGGATCTACTCTCAAACTAGCTATTATGTGAGTGCTTCCCAATGATGAACGGACAAGGGTGAAAATCTCGCTATAATTAAATAGGCTAAATCGCCCTGAATTAAATTGTAAAAACAGATCAGATAATTTATTTGTCGAAATGTTGCGATATTGTTTCATTTAAATTCATAATTATTCTATAAATGTTATTTAGTTTAGCAGCAGCGCGAAGCACTGTGGTTGGAGATTTATATATAAAAAATAATAATAGGCCTAATTCACAAATCGCATGCACCCTGGTTGTAAGGATCCAAAGATCCCCGCGGAATTTAACATGGAGTTGAACATTGTATTCATGACAACAAATGAACATGCGTTTGAACAAATGAACATGCGTTTGTGTTTAGGTTTGCTTGGAAAAAGCTGGCCCAAACCGAGGTAGGCCTACCGTTTTATTTCTTCAATTATTGAAATAATTAAATGTTTAGTAATAAACTTTTATGACAGAAATATTAGCCTACTAGCCTACATGTAGCCTAAATAATTAAATTATTTCATTATCAACACTTTACTATAGCCTAATGCTAATGTCTATAGAATTAAGTGTGAATTGCGACTTCTCTTTGTTTTAAGTCGGTCTCAAACTCAGATAGCCTGTGGGGGGTTGGGGGTTCAGGAGGTGTTAATGTTCTGTCTTTCATATGCCGAGTGAGCCTGGTGACCAGGCAAAGGCAAAATACTTTTAAAGATAAATCTCTCGATGTGTCCAAATGTAGGCCCTTAAATTATAAATATTGTAGTTTTATGTATTGTATTTAAAGGGGTTTCACACACACTTTCAGTTGAAGTTCAATCCATTTGTTTCAACTAGTTTTGTAGAATTTTAACATGTTTGAGCAGTGTGTGTGTCAATAATCTGGCATTATCTCAACATGAACTATCGACGAAACGCGTTCTTGCCAACTAAACGAATGCGAGTGAGCAGCAGATACAGAGCTATTTTATTCTCGATCCACCTCGTTTTATTGTACGGTGAATTCAACAAGGCATTCTGTGTCTTTGAAGCAACAAAGGCTAAATCATTTGTTACAGTTTTTTTTCGTGATTTGTATGGATGACACACAGCGATACAGTATTATCAGCTGTATGATGGGTCGAGAAAGACCCGGCGCGCGCAGTGCAGGGAGACTAAATAAACTAAAATAAAAGAGATCCAGCGAGAGAGAGAAGCAAAGAAAAACGCATGATCTTAATTTATGCTGCTTTGAACTATTTTCGTTTTGTAGACTAGCCTACTATTTAAATTGTTTATATAGCTGCAATTTATTTGGCAATACAGATTTAAAATGTCGCAAGAATAAGATTCTGTTTCTTACTTAGAAATAAACTTTAACTCGATGCAACCCTGTTTTAAATAAATAAACTGCCCCCGACACTTTATTTAAACCTTGAAATGTCCAGGATCTGTTTTTAAAAATTTATTCCTTTGCTATTGCGGGTATCAATGTCAGTCATCTAAATTTCGTGAATGATTCACAAAACAATAATTTAGCAAATTAAAGATAGCTTCATCATTTTCATTTTCTGACGCGATCGGCTGACAATCTTCCTTCATCAGTTTTCTCGTCTGTGCAGCGGCTCTAGCTCGAATGTAGCAAATTTATGTTGTAATGTGCCATTGATAATTAAACAAAACGTTTGACTTCAATAAAAAGTGAACTATCTAAGCATCAAGAATGGTAAAACATTTAACGCTGTCAGCCAAAGCTAATGAGATTCGATCTCGCATCGCTTGAAGCTCGTGCTGTTGCGTTGTCCACAGAGCTATCATCGGACCGGTTAAGATCACGTCTTATGCTCCCAAACCATTTCGAAACTAAGGAGCCATTAGTCCTTCGATTACATACAAGCTCCTCGGCGCCGCGTTTGCGGGACTCATGTTTCGCGCTGTAGGGGATTTTTAAAAAGTGACATGAGTGGAAGGGCGGCGCCGTGTGTGTGTGTGTGAGGGCGGCGCCGGGGTGTGTGTGTGTGTGAGGGCGGTGCCGGGGTGTGTGTGTGTGTGTGTGTGTGTGTGTGTGTGTGTGTGTGTGTGTGTGTGTGTGTGTGAGCAGGAGGCAGAGCGGCAGAGAGATGCGACTGAGTTGTGAAATTGCAGGCGTGGCTCGAAATGGCTGTTATTTCAAATAGCGTAGCATATTTTAAACTAATCGGTTAACCGGTTTCAACCGGCTAATGAGGCTCGGTGGTCGGTCAATAATTTTTTTAGTTTTCGCCATCCCTACTCTGAGTCCGCACTTTCGTGACGTAGCGCTGCATTGACTGTCGGGAAGAAGTCTGCTGCGGAAAGCGCATCAGTGCGGATCGGCAAAAGTGCGCATCGAGGGCGCAGATCGACCGCAGAGGGGGCGCTCGCGAGCACCTTCTGAGAGCTACAATGACAAATGGGACACCCTACGGTCTCACAGACTTAACGGACACGTGCACACGGCAGCCATTGTAAGTCCACAAGACCGAAAGTGCATACGAAGTATGCCATTTGGGACAGGGCCTGGGACTGTGGTATGTTCCTGGGTTTTCTCCAGTCAAATTTATTACCGGTCCAATCGACGAACAGAGGGAGTGGCTGAGAACGATGACGTTGAGGTCGTGCGCTAGTTTGAGTCGTCATACGTCACGACCAAACGTTAGCGATTGGTTATGGCAGATCCTGAGTGACTCTGGGCAGATCCAATAGTTTTAAACTTCAACAAAGGACCGCCTACAAGGAAGTTAACGCTTGTCAATGGAGAGAGGCCAGACTCTCTGTACAAATGAAATGTTCGAGAGTCTGGTAGAACCAGGTTCAAGTTCAAAACGGTGCGCAACGGTTTGCTACTGTTTCCGGGTTGAACGTCATGTTTCCTGGAAACGGCGTGCACCGGTGTGCAACGGGGTTTGAGATACGTTTTCTCTTGTTTGGTGGGTGTGTCAGAACTGAAGTCCAATCAGCAGCAACATGTATATAAAGCACGCGGTATTAAAGTGAACTCGCACAATGGGTTCAAGGAAAGTAATTTACAAATGTGTTCGATGCAGCTCGGTATACGCAACAACTGAGGATATTAGAAGACGTTTGTCTTTTCATCCTAAAATGCGAGGCAAATGTTGTATCAGAATAATTAGGAACCACAGTTTCCACAAATCCCTTCACTCGATTGGGATGTTCTCTTTTGCTCTGTGCGGCAAGTGCAGTAACTGTAACATCGGGCATATTTTGTAGTATTAAACACATATTTATACCGACTTGATCAGGCTCCGAACATTCTTCACAAAGAACACAAAGAATGGCCTTCTCAGCTGCCATAGTTGCAACTCTTGCATCATCAGAACAGTGTGTTCAACGCATCACCAGGCTACATTAACATTAGCATAATTATGCTATAACCTTACAGTGCACGTACAGTAACAGTGGGCACTGTGGACAAGAGCTTCAATTTACAATATGTTATATTTCATCTTTACTTAAGACTCTGCTATGGCCAGTAGTGATGGGTCGATCAATAATGATTAGTTCATTGTTTTTTTAATAAACTTTTATATGGCTCATGAATAAAGTTGATTAGTTCACCTCCCGAGTCACGTGATGTGACATAAGGGAGAGCGGCACAACCTAACGCTTTTTGACATTCTCAGTTTGTGTAAATCTACTTAGGGTTCAGAGTATTTATTTTTTCCCACAGTAATTTCCCACATGTCTAGTACAAATATGTGGTTTTGTTTTATTAATACAGTGTATACTTTTTTCTTGATATAGCCGAAAGAATGGAAGTGAAATGTGTCAACATCTTCAGAGTCACTTCACAAGCTTTTCCCCGTTTCATCTGAGGAAAACTACTGTCAAATACACACTGAAACTGTCTGATTACATCTTACAAGAAAGTTTTAATTCATTTCAAAAGACACCATATTTGATGATACATTGTATTAAATCATAAAACATAGAATCCAGACAAATATGAATAAAAAACGAACTTTAAAAAAAAAAAAATTTGGGCCCTAAATGAAAAAGTAGCTTAGGCTACTCTGTGGAGTTTAATTGTGAGCAAATAAATTATGGATTAAATGTATAAAAATACAAACCCCATGATGTCAGTCATTTACAATATCCAGCATCTTATGATCCAGAAACAGGGAATATAACAGATGCACTGTTGAAATGGAGAAGCACCTGTTGTTGAAATGTCTAGTTAAGAGGTTTTAAACAGGATTTAGAGATATATGTGGTATAATGTCCCGCTCCAGTGC